>NC_089876.1:63115095-63442194 GCF_040182565.1 Anser cygnoides | reverse complement strand
GAGATCTCTATTGTGCATGTGGAGCGTAGGCAGCACTCGTAAAAGAACGTGGGTACGTGGCTAAGAATTTTCTGCGTGACACTACTGTTACTATTGTTGTTTACAGCTTGTGTTTTTTCCCCCCCTCCTTCACTTTCTAGGTTCTGCTGTTTGGCAGCTGATTGCATCTTTCTTGAAACTCCCGATATCGGGGACCCATTGCATCGTAGGTGCTACAATTGGCTTTTCCCTTGTCGCAATTGGCACACAGGGAGTCCAGTGGATGCAACTTGTCAAGATTGGTAATTGCCATTTCCTTTAATGTGGCAGGGTATGTCAAACAGCGTGTACTGACTGCAGAAGCTTTCTCAGAAATGTGCCCTGTGCTGGTAGCACTCCCTTCTTAAATTATTTTTTACCTAAGGGCTGCAGCACTTGCATTTTACCCATGAAAGGGGTAAAACACAAGTTGTGCTTCCCCAGCAGTAAGCTGAAGAGGAGACATCGTGCCTCCCAGACATGCTTCAAGGTGACACTCCTCTTGCAGTTCTTTTTGTGGCAGCTCATACCACCCCGTTCTCGCTCTGAGCAACGCTAGCCATCATGTGAATGCCCACCGTCATGTTTTTCTCCACCCACCAGCTCCAGGGAGGCGAAAGCTGGGCGCGCGGCACATACTTAAATCACAGCCTCCCACTGCCACGGTCAGCATTGCCAAGCGTGGATGTGAAGGAGGTTTCTGTATTGTTTTGTAAGCCTTGTAACCCAAGACGCAGCCTAAACCCTGCATTAAAAGCACTTGAGGTTGAAGGCATGGAAATAGAGTTGAGCTTTAGAGAAGCTAGAGTAAGGCGTTTTTTCTTTTAATTCTGTCAAAAGTAAAATAAAGTTTGTAGCAAGCCTGAGATGACAGCAGAATCAATCTGTTAACTGTGTCACAAACAATAAATCACTCTGGGTAGGATTTCCAGAGCGCTGCCCTAATCCTGTTTTATTGAAATCAGTGGGAGTTTTGCCACCCACTTCAGTTAAATCAGTCCTGAACACTTGCAAATCTTGCCCGCAAAAAAAATTATGCACATTGTTCACTGCAGTGGATGCTTCTGTGGCATTTTGGAAATCAAGACTTTTACCCTGTGAGCAGCATGGCGTCCTACTAGGTGCAGTTATTCCCACTTGCTTGCACCACTCACAGTCATGGTGATTAGGAAATGACAGGGGTTCTCTTGGTCTACTCTGCATCAGCCAGGAAGAAATTTTCCTGATTAATTTGATAAATAAACTTGCAAAATTATCTGGAAATGTTTTGGCTGACGTTTCTAATAGTGCCAAGCATTACTTTAGCTTTCACGAGTGTTGGTGGTAATTTAGCTGCACCAGTTATAAGTAAATATCTGGAATATTCTTTCCAGATGTACAGTACAGGAACCATTCTGAATGCATTGCTCACTGACCACTAGCTGCTTAACTATTATGCAAGTATGTTATATATTTCATGTTCTTTTCTTTCTTTTTTTCAACACAGTTGCCTCTTGGTTTATTTCCCCACTGTTGTCTGGCTTGATGTCTGGAGTACTCTTTGTGCTGATTAGATTCTTCATTTTAAAGAAGGTAAATGAATTTCACCGTTATAATGAACGCTTCTTACGAAGACTGTGTTCTAGCCTGTCATTTGAGTGCTGGCATTTCCACTGGGTTGAAAGTCTGTGGCTTGCTTTTTGGATAGGAGACCTGTCATTTTTTGTCTAGCTGTTGGAACTGTATTTGCTCTTAGCGATTCTAAAAGCTCAGAGTAAGTAACAAAACACATATTTGAGGTTTAGAAAGTGCTATGCAAGTGCATCAGAAGCTAATTGATATTGTATATTATGTTTCATTGAAAGATGATACATTGAGATGCTGGTTTATTAGTACAAAGTTCTCGGCCTTGACTTAGCCTCATGATAGCAATTCCAACTGTTATTTAAAAAGAATAGTCCTCACTGGGGGATACTCTCATTAATATTTCACAGAAATTCTAAGCTTTGGTTTTCTAGTGCATCAGATGTTAGAAGACGGGCATCTGTGTATTCCTAGATTCTCAAGAAATTTGAATCCACGTGTTTTAGTGACCTCAGTCAGAAGTGGCAACTTTGAGGTAGCATCAATCTGTCTGTCTCCAGTGTAGATGACGATTTGCTTGCCACCCTGCAAGGGCTGGAAACCAGAGTACTTTTATTTGCTCTTTCTATTTCTCTCGCACCATTCAGCATGCTAAAATGGGGGGTACAACACATGACAAGGATCTAAAATAAGGGACACTATGTTAGTGGTTATACAGGGAACTTAAATAGATGAGGAATTAATTCTTTTGCTATAAATAACACCACCTGTAACCCCAGCTTCATCGTTCTTTAGTTCTGATGTAAATAAATGTCAGTGATAAAAGCAGATGATAAGTCTGAATGGACACAGCTTTGAATTTAAAATGACTCAAGCTGCACGAAGGACGAGATATTCTAGGGAAAAAAGTTCCTCTATTACGTTCAAAACCTAACAGCTTAGGAAATTAATCATCAAAATCACACGAATGTGCCCTTGTACGCATGCCCCTGCGGAGAGTGGCGCGAGGCCACTGCACCCTGCTCTCCACCGCCTTTTGTTGCTCGTGGCAGCAAGAAACAAAACCTGACTAACCAGCCCTTGGTTTCGCCAGGCTCTTCCCAGCCACACGGAGCCTGTCAAGGGGCCAAAGCTCTCTCTTCACAAAGGCTTTTTCCACGCTTTGCACAGTGCATTTCCGCTGCGCCGTCAGCTTGTGAGCAGCAGAGGCACGAGGCCATGGTGGCCGCCTGCCTCCTGTGCCCACCTCTGAGCTCTGCGCCGGACAGCGAGGCACAGCCATGGGCTAGGTTCAGGTAAAATGCTCTATGTGGCAACCAGAACAGCCCCCTATGAAGGAAAACACTCACAGAAAGAAGCTTGCCCCCCCCAGGTGTGAGAATTAAAGCCAGCAGGTCTGCAGCAGACCTGAAGCTATAACCCATGGTGCCCATGACCAGTGTTGAGCTTCCCCAGACTGCTGGCACTGGCCAAGACCAGCGTTGTGGGTTCAGGTGTAACCACACGGGTCAACATCCTTCCCTCAGCATCGTTCTGGAGGTTCCACCTGCCTGGCACTGGCTTGGGAGCACGTGTTTTCCTCACATTGGCTCATGCTGACGTTAATCTGGTGGAAAACCCAGCTAATGCTTCCCTTTTTTTCCTGGTTTCTCTGCAGGAAGACCCCGTGCCCAATGGTCTCCGCGCACTTCCAGTGTTCTATGCTGCTACCATCGCTATTAATGTGTTTTCCATCATGTACACGGGGGCACCAGGTGAGTGAGCTGTCTGCCGTGGGAGGCCTAGCAGGGAGGCTTCCTGCAGCCACGGTGTCGTGTTAGTTTTGTGTAAAGATGCTCCACCGGCGTGCTGTCACAGAGCCGTGAGTGCTGCACAGCTCTTTTCTTTGTTAGGAGTTAATGAGGGCAAGAGTAAGCCATTTATTTGCATGTGCTTCCATTCATACATGAGTTTTTGTTACTCCCTCTTGATCACTCTATTTAGGGGGGCAAGGCACAGCTAGGAAAAAATTCCACTTTAGAGGAAAGGGAAATATTGACCTCCCAGTTTGGCTTCATATATCTGAATTTAAATAGTTGTATTTGAGCTCTCAGTGGTATTGCAGATACATACAGAAAGGAGGGAATGTTCAGAGTGGTCAGGGAGGCTGTATGCACTACATCTAATGCTGTAACTCCACTGAAATCAACAGAGTCACTGTTCTGGCAAATCTGGCACAGCTCCTATTAATTAAATTTACTTCTTTATTTCCCTTCAATGATGAGAAGCGCCAAGCCTGTTTCTGCATTTAATGCATCTTCTCTCTTGGGTGCTGTGTTTTTTCATTGCGACTCAGTAGAAGGAAATGATGCATCATTTTTGTGACTCTAACTTTATTTGTATTTATATTTTTGTACATTTGTATATTTTTATGTGCATTTATATTTATATACTTATATTTCCATTTATATATTTATATTTGTGTGTTTTACTTTATTTAAGCAACATGTATTTAAACACACTTGCAGTAAGAGAGTTCAGAAAAATAAAAGATGTTCAATGCTCTCAACTACTTTATTGAAGGGTCTGGTCATTGAGTGTTATCTTTAGATGAGATTATTGCCCAGAGCCATGAATGATCATGCAAGTGAAGGGAGACTCCTGAATATATCCCCTGAATTAAAAAAAGAGGTTTAGAAAGGGACCTTTTTTGAATAGAAATCCATTTTCTCTAAAACCTGACAAACTAAATAAATGCATTCTGTAGACTCTGCTTGATAGCACAACATCACTGAAATGAATGAAAAGCTTGCAAAGTTCCCTCTTTAAAGGAAGCATAACTCAGCTCTGATTTTTTCTTAACTCAAAATCCTCATTGGTTAAGTATCCAAGATGTTTCACAGTAAATCAGCTGTATAACCAACATTTCCTGACTAATTGTACTGCAGAAGTAGGTCAGGCAGTCTGCAGTGACTCATTAAGCAAAATAAAAGAAATAAGAATCTTAATGTCCCTTTTGTTTCAGCTTAGCAGTCTCTAAAGAGCGTGAATGAGAAGGTGGGACTCTGTTTTTGATACACAGGAAATATATGTTTACAATATATGTTTACTCTCCAAGGCTTCTGTCCAGGCAACGTTTACTAACAAATATGAATCAACCACATGGATTTCAAGATAGGCACACACAGGCAGGTCTGAAAAGTCAGAGTCCAAACTCTTTCTTCATCTAGGGACTGATCACACTATTTAATTGAACAAAAGCAAGGAAATGTGCTGGGGGAACAGAAGCCAGGCAATGCTTAGAGGAGCACAAGTTGTTTGCGTGGTTGCGCATAGCAGGGCTGAAACCTCAGCTCTGAAGTGCTACATTAAGCTATTATCATAAGCAGATAATGGCTCAGATTAAGCTAAGCAGCAGGATTTACTGACCAGAGCAAAGGTCGGGAAAATACTTACCCTAATGGGCAACGCAGTTTAACATGTATTAGTATATACAGTCCCGACAAACTTGTTTCAGCAGCCCTGGTGTGGATGTTTTGGAAATGAGGTTACAGTGGGGTCACAGAGACCTGGAGGCCTGGGCCTTTTGAATACTTGCTGTTTCTAACATATATGTTAAAAATGAGCAGCTCATTCATGTTGAGTTTGAATAGATGGTGAACACGGGCTTCTGTGTGACTGCTCTTCCATTGCTTGAGATAACTAAGTCATGCTAATTCAGTTTGTTTGGGTTTTATTTGTGTCTTCACAGTACTAGGACTGATACTGCCAATGTGGGCCATTGCTCTGATATCAATCGGTGTATCCTTAGTATTTGCTGTCTTAGTTTGGATTTTTGTGTGTCCCTGGATGAAGAGAAAAATAGAAAGTAAGTAGCTGCGTGATGAAACACGGGTGATGTCGAATGGTGGAAAATTTCATTTCGGAACTGAAGTGCCCTTGAGAGGTCATCTAGTCCAGTCCCCACCCACAGGCAGGGTGTGCTGAAGCTGTTCCTCGTGTTTGTGTAACCTGCATCTAAAAACCTGCAGTGGAAGAAATTCAAAACCTCTTTAGGCAATCCATTGCAGTGCTTACATCTTCCACAGTCTTGCAGAAACAGGAAAATAAATCCTGGAATATAATCCGTTTTATATTTTGTTAAGGAAATGTTGAACAGAGAAACCTGGCAGAACGATTATCTTTAAGTGACTTCTTTAACTTTACAGTAAGCTGAACTGATCGCAGCTTTTAGCCTAGCAGTGTTTTGCTTGTTTGCTTTGCTATTTTCAGCAAACACGGCATTAAAAACGCAGAGAAAAGTTTCAGATTTAATTAATAAATGAGTAGCTTGGTGTTTTACTTCAGGTACCTATGTCGGTGAAGTTATAGGATGCTCTAGCATTTTCTCAAGTGAATTTAGTGAAGTTAAGTGTTAGAAATAAATAAAAAATGTGTATGAAACAAAGCCAAGCTATTGTATCCACATGGATCTATGCCATTGATGCAAACACTGGAAACATAAGCAGCGAGACAGAGAGGTTGGGTTTAAAATTACAGTCCTGTTGTTTCCTTAGGCCGGTTAAAGAAAGATGCTGCACTGTCAAGGATATCAGATGAAAGTCTTGATAAAATTCAAGATGAAGAAACACCAGTCTTCAAAGAGCTTCCTGGTGCCAAAACATCTGATGAGAGCTCAATTCCTCTTACTGGCTCAGCAACAGAAGCTGCCGGGGCATCAGATACTATTGCGAATGGAAACCATCCACGTGTACCATATGGTAAGAAACTAAGACAACGCAGAGGGTTTATCTTCCCCTTGTTTTGATAGGGTTTCTTGCAGCAAGTAGGTCTCTGTAGTAAACAGAGTAGTGAGTAAACAGTAAGTAGTGAGTTAGTGTTTGGAATTTCCATCTCTAATCCCTCTTCACCACTTGTTGAGAAATATTCTTGTTTACAAGTGACATTTTCTAGAAAGGACTTGTAAACAATTACATTTTTTTCGTCTGAATGTGCATTTTATAAACAGCTGAAAGCAGAAATTACTTTCCTTTCTGCTTTACTTGATATTCTTAATGGTACTTCTGTCCTTTTAAGCAATGGAAAAGTATAGAGAACACAAACAGCTGATGTATGAAGGTTAAATTCAGCCACAAAGATTACCAGAGTGTTCCCACAGGAGATGAAAAGATTTGGGTTTTAGTTGACAAATGTATGACCATTTGGAGCATGTCCACTAGAAAAATCTCACGCATCGTTTTCTGAAAATATATTCACGAGAAGTATGCTAGCGTGCATAAAGTTCTTTCTGTTCTGTGTGGTGGGATCACCCCCCCTGCCACCCACTTGCAGTCCGTTGACTCTGGTAGCATTTACTGACACAACCCCATCATTTGGTTAGTAAATATTTGATTCTCACAAAATCAAATAAGTCATGATGGGAAGCTCTTTGAGTGCACGCTTCCACTTCAAAACCAGCTAAAACGGTTGTGAACAGTTGCACAATGTTGCACTGTGGAAACGTGGGGAGTCAGGAGGTAAAGAGAGTTTCTTCAGAAATACCAGTTTAGCTGTGGTACAGATTCTACAGCATTCAGTGATGTTAAATGTATACAGTGGGAATAACCATGCTCATAGAAATAAAATATGTAAAGTACTTGTATAGCTGAGAAAATACTTCTGCAGAATGTGAGCTTTTTTGTTTTCTGTTTTTAAAATTATTTTTAAGTTGTGCAAATGTCTCTTAAATATAGGTGCATTTGAAAAGTGACCTCATATTCAGTATCAAATTGCAGTAAGACCACCTTTTCTGACATACTTAGTATGCATATCCAAAGCAGACGAAATCTGAGAAAAAGAAGAGCTTATTTTACAATAATCCAGAATTTTTACAGAAGTGAGTTTTCCAAAGAACTGAGGATTTAGGCTTCAAATATCACCTTGGAGCAGCTGGTTCTCAGTGACTTGCTGCAGGTCCTTCTGCATGTCTGTGGGAGACCCAGTGCTGGAACAAAACTTTTTTTGTTCTTTTGGTGTACTCCCATCTTTTGATGGGAGAATTTATTTCACAGTGGATCGACTCTTCTATTATTTGAAGTGTGTATTGCAAATTAATCTTCTTTGTCCCGTACCCTAGGATGGCTGTTGTTTTAGTCATTTACACTTATTTTATCATCCTGTGAAGTGGGAGGGGGCTACCAAGTCGCACTTCAGAGCAGTAACAACTCTAAATCTCTGCCTTTTTTAGGAAGGGCCTTTTCTATGACGCACACCTCTGTGAAATCACCTGTCTCCAATGGCACCTTCAGCTTCGATGGCCAGGTGAGGAGCGACGGCCACGTCTATCACACTGTGCACAAGGACTCAGGTTTATACAAAGACTTGCTACACAAAATGCACCTGGACAGGGCCACCGACGAGAGGCCCACTCAAGAAAACAACTACAAACTGTTACGACGCAACAACAGCTATACCTGTTACACAGCTGCTATTTGTGGCATGCCTGTGCATTCCTCCTTTAAGGCAGCAGATACATCCACTCCGGAGGACAGTGAGAAGTTAGTGGGAGACACAGTGTCCTACTCTAAGAAACGAGTTCGCTACGACAGCTACTCCAGCTATTGCAATGCAGTGGCTGAGGCAGAGATCGAGGCCGAAGAAGGTGGAGTGGAAATGAAGTTGGCCTCTGAACTCACAGATCCTAACCGGCCCCCAGAAGATCCTGTGGAAGAGGACAAGGAAGAGAAAGACACGTCTCAGGTCCATCTACTTTTCCACTTCCTCCAGATCTTAACAGCCTGTTTTGGATCCTTTGCCCATGGAGGGAATGATGTCAGGTAAGAGGGTGAGATCTCACAAACCAGCGATTTTATAATTTACATCTTGGAGCAAGGTTTGACAGCTTGGGGATGTGGCCGGTCAGAAAACTTGTACAGGCAGATGATAATTAGTGCTGTGTTTTGCAAAGCTTGTTACGCTGATGTCCCCGGTGCTTCTCAGGAGTTCGGCTGCTCAGTCGATGGTTTATTTTCTTCTCAGTGGTAACATCTTTTCTGTTCTCTGCTAAGTTATTGTGGAGTAATTAGTTTAATTCAGGTTTAATTGTGGCAAGCTTTCAAGCACTAAGAGTCCCCCAGGGATCGGTGCCCTGGCTGCTGACCACTGCGAAAACAAACAAGATGGTCCCTGCCCTGCAGAGTTCACAGCTTATTTTAACTACAAGATTGGAGACTATCAGCAAATGAGAGGTTTAGGCTATTCTTATCATTAGATGAATTTTCTCTCTCATCACATTGCATGGCAAGAAGAGGTGTGTGAAGAATGTCTTCATTTGGATTGCTCCAGCTTTTATAAAGCTCCCTTTGCTGAAGCTTTTGCTTTGAGTTTTCCAGCCACAAGGAGGGTCGAGGACAATGTGAGATGGTGTATCACTAAATAGCCCAGAAAATCTAACAAGCCTTGGAGTTATTTTGAAATTTATAAACTCCACATACAACTTCTCCAGCTGCCACAGCTCTCTTACCAAAAAAAAAAAAAAAAAGGGAGATAACCCCTAGTAGCCCTGGGCATGTTCTTGAGGCCCGTGCAGAGAGAGGACATGGGCTATGGTGAATCTCCTCAGTGCCCAGTTAAGAAGATTCCCATCTCCTGGCAGGAGTTTTATCCAGAGCTGCTGTCACTGCTGAATAACTCCTTTTTATGACAAAGGAAGCCAGTGAGTTCATCCCTCAATCGTTTGGCTTAAGTGTGTCTGTCCTTAAACCCTGTGGCATTAACATTGTTTCCCAGTAATAAGGGAAAAGGATTGTCCTCTGAGAGTCTTTCCTCATGCTTGTATTGAATCAGCTGATAAAATCTTGGAGCTGGTCTTAGAAATGTTTATCTGCACCTCTTTGCCCTCCATTGCCTGGTCATACCCTGTCAGAGAAACATCCATACATTTCACTCATTTGACCACCTCTTTCCCTCTTTTTTTTTTGTTTTTTATTCCGTGATGTATAGGACTTTTGATCAAAGGACTGAGGAAGTAGGCTCAGGGTGGAGCATTTTTTGCCTTCCTTGTCTGCACTCACTTTGCTCACCTGCTTTCAACATCACTTCATCTACACGGCCGCGTTGCTCCCAGCCCTCTTGGTGGCACGTGGCTGAAGGCTGGTTTGTGTGTTTTTCCTCTGGAAAAATTGCATATTTTTTTCCTTTAGGACTGGGCTGGAGTGCCTCTTCCCAAGCCTGCACTGATCCACTTTAGTACCGTGCTGAAGTCCCCCTCCGGTGGTGTGCTCAGAGGAACTCCTTGTAGAAGCAGCAATCCTTTCGGGTTAGCTTGGGCCGTGCTGAGCCTCCTTCTTGTTGAACTCTTGCAGTTTTAGCTGTGTGCTGCTGGTGTCGGTTTCAGCAGTTGCAGAGGGGCTTTACAGCATTCATAGCTTTCATAGTCCTCCTTAGGCATCTGGGCAAACACTGTCCCACACAGCGAGAATGGTTATTGCTCCTAGCTGTTGTCAGCCACCCAATTTAACTCACAGCTCATCTCAAAAACACTTAAAAACATGTTTCTGCCCTTCCCATCCATACAGTGTCCTGGGAATTCAGAATAATGCTTTCTGAAGAGCCTTCTTGTCCTCGCTCTTGTTATTACTCTCTTCATTACAGGGATCTGGCTCTGGGAAGAAGTCCAAGATGCCCTCACACAGTTATGTCTTCCCTCTGGATCAGAGGGCACCATTGTGACTTTCCTTTTTCCTGGATGTTCTCTGCTGGTCAGGACTTCTGCTCTGAGCATACTGGGCAAGAGCAAAGACCCAGGGAGGCTGGTACCCAAGCTCTGGTGGTAACCAACAGCAGGTGCCAAGGGGAAAAAACATACGGAGAAGGACAAACAGCACCAATATTTCTTCTCATGTACTCCGAGCATCTGTGGCCAAGGGGATGTATGTTCCAGAGCTTCTTGTCTACAGCTCTATTTTGATGGCTTTTTATCTCAGGACTTTGTCCCATTGCTTTCTGAGCCCCTTTTTTTTTTGTTTATTTCTTTGCCCATAAGGAGGAATCCCAATCTGTTTAACCGATGCTTATAAGGGAACTGTCCTGTTCTTGCTGCGCTTTCTGCATCTCTTCCAGGTTGCCTTTTTGAGACTGCCTGCCTTTCATCCCACGGCAGCTTAATTTCTTGAAGGGCCTTGGCTGAGGGACCCTGCCAAAATCCCACCGGAAATCCAAACACACTGTGTTCATCATGTCATGCCAAGGAGGCAGCACTTGGTTATGCAGAGATTTCTCATGTGTCAAGTAGTCCTGCAGAGCTTCTAACTTGCACAGCAAACAAATGGCTTTCCTTTGTTCCTTTTCTGAGGGAAAACCATTGCAGAAAGTTTGCAGCCTACAACAGTAAGTGCCCCTGCCACTCTTTTATACCCTCTAGATGATGTCTACAGATATTCCTTGAGGTCTGACATATTCACGCAAGCATCACTTGCCTTTTCTGTCACAGACAAGGGTAGTAGAGATTGTTAGAAGTGATCTGTAAGGATGTAGTCTGTTCAGAAATCGAATTTGGAGTTATCATAGGATAGTTTGGGTTGGAAGGGACCTTAAAGACTGTCTGGTTCCAACCCCTCTGCCGCTGGCAGGGACGCCTCCCCCCAGACCAGGTTGCCCAAAGCCCCATCCAGCCTGGCCTTGAGCACCTCCAGGGATGGGGCATCTGCAGCTTCTCTGGGCAGCCTGTGCCGGTGCCTCGCCACCCTCTGAGGGAAGAATTTCTTCCTAATGGCTAAACTAAACCTACCCTCTTTTAGTTTAAAGCCATTTCTCTTTGTCCTGTCAGTACACCCCCTAACACAGAGTCCCTCCCCAGCTATCCTGTAGCCCCCTTTAGGCACTGGCAGGCCGCTGTAAGGTTCCCCTGGAGCCTTCCCTTCTCCAGGCTGAACAACCCCAACTTTTGGTCACTGGTAGGAGCTGGGAGCAGTGAAAGACAAGGTTTAGACTCTGTGCAGTATGATTCGTTGCATCAATAGCCTAGTTTCCCCAGAATTCTCCATTTGGACTGGCTTGTTGCCTTGGCAATATCCTTTCCTGAAAATTCGTGTTTAGTGTTTTGCAGATCTCTACTTCTGTCAGTGTGATCTTACCAAACTTGCTAGCAAGCATATGTTTTTATTAAATGCTTTTTATTCCAAGATCTCTTTTAAGCTGAATTCACGTAATTGCAAAACTGAAAAAACAAGTTAGCTTAATTTTGTCAGACCTGCTAGAAATGCAAGAGGACAGCCATGGGTATGAGATCTGATCCCGGTTTGCAAAGGAACCCATCCCTGCAATTGTACTTAGTTCCAGCTAAACATTAAAAACTAAAGACCACTCTGTATGATAAAAAGGCTGAGTTGATACAACGCTCAGGGGATGCAGATATCTATGCTGTGGGTTATGTAGCACAGACATTTTGCCAGTCTGTGTCTAGCAGAGCAAAGCATTTCTTAGTTTGTTTTCGGTTCCTCAGCAAGTCACATAAGGATCTGCAGAGCTCAGGAGGCACTGTACAATCTTAAAAATAATGCAGCAGAACCTAGCTAATAGCACATCTTTCTGTCCACATTTCAGTGAGAAAGCCATCCTTGGCAATCCGTCTTCCACCGAGCACTGCTATTTTTTCCCTCTCCCTCCCTCGTTCCCCTTCCTTCTGTTCATTTTAAGTGCTGCTGCTGCTTTCCTATTCTTTCTCATCCTTGAATCATGTCATTAAAATCCAGCTTTCCTCCGCATTTGGTTTTAAGCTCCTCACTCATACATTCAGGGCAACACCTACTTCATCCACATCTTTTTTTTTGGACTTGTCTCCTCCATTTTCCTTCCATGTCCCAGAGCTGTCTTTCCTCCCACGTGTTCTGTTTATTTTCCATCAGGCTGTTTGCTGCTATCCCTGGAAGGGACAGGAGCAGATCAGGGGAACAGAGAGAGAAAAATTAAAACCTAACAGAACGATTTCAAGCTGCAGGTAGTTAAATGTTTGATTAGGTTTAGAACATATTTAAACACAAGACAGTAGTGTATGGCATGGACTGGGCCATGATGCAGCTCTGAAACTCTTGATGGAGCAGAAGTACCTCAGATGGTTTGGATAGCACATTAGTGGGAAAAAATCATATGGGAATTTCCCTTGTTTCACTGTCCAGGCCTTTTCCCTGGACTAGGGAGAGTTAATAGGATTTTGCCTTTGAGTTCAGAACTCAGTCAGCATATGAGGTTAACTAGACCCCAGTCTCTTCAGAGATGTCTTTCAGCATCGAGGCGATACCAGCAATCTTTGCTATGGGCACTGATGTTTGTGGCTGGTGTTTGAGCCGACAGCGACGGGGATGCAGGCTGGTGCAGTTGTGTGTTAGAAGAAAGAGGGAGCCATGGAAGCTCCTTATTTGGGTGACTGCTTTGTTCAGACCATCCCCTCTTGCCTGCCTGCTGCAGCCCTCGGCGGCTCCGGGTGGAGGATGCTGGAGCCCTTCCAAGGCTGGGACCAAGCGAGCTGGGCCCAGAGCCTTGTGACACTCCGGTGCACATGGGCTGAATGAAATCTAAAGAATTTAAAATCCCAATGAAATGTGTTGGGACAGAACCTCTGAAAAAATGTTGTTGTTGGATTTAATCAGTGGCGCCGAGCGAGCAGGTCGCACTGGCTCAGCACCCAAGCACAAAGGGAGCACGTCAGGTCATCGCAAGGGCAA
Source organism: Anser cygnoides (assembly GCF_040182565.1). Lineage (NCBI taxonomy): Eukaryota > Metazoa > Chordata > Aves > Anseriformes > Anatidae > Anser > Anser cygnoides. Next base: position 63,428,935 of record NC_089876.1, on the reverse strand, counting down.
CGGGAGAATAAAAAGGGCAGGATGGAAAATAAAAGCCCCGGGCCAGGAGCGTGACAGGGGGAGAGCTGCCAGCTTCCTAAACGCTTGTTCAGAGCCAGCTTTCCAGAGAGGCTGGGCTTTGTTGGTCATCGGGGATTATATGCACCTATGGCTGAGCTGGACTGAGCTTGTTTTCTGTAAATACAGGTTTGTTCAGCAGGAATCCCGATGATCCACAGCTCGGTGCCGCAACCACAGCAGCCTACAGAGTTACTGTATAGGTGCAGGCAGTGGGAGAGCTGCCGAAGCTGTAGGGCTCACGCTGCATACCAAAGCCTGAATTAAGCTGTTCCTGAAAGTCAGGGGAGTTTGTCAGGCCATTTTGGCAATGCTGGAGAGAATCGACAGCCCCATAAGCATCTCCTGTGCTTTGCTATGGGGTCAGGAATGAGAAAGCTGGGAGCAAATGGTGCTTCTGCCCCACAGCACATCCAAGCAACTGCGAAAGTGTATGGCTAACCCTGGGCAGCTCCAGCACAAGGCACTGGTTAGCCAGCCAGGCATCCCTCTGGCATCTCGGGCAGGTTGTCCATGCTGGAATTGGCCAGCAATGCTAGAGGTGGCTGCCAGGACTTTACCACCACAGACTCAGGCTTGACAAAGAACAACTCTTGTATTATCCAGATGGTTCAGGTTATGTTATTGAAGATGGAATTAAAACTATTTCAGACCTAGAGTAATAGTATTTAGTATTTATATATTTCTAAATATTCTTTCAGTGTTTTAGAAGCTGAATTGCTACCAGATAGGGAAGACACTGATATTCGAAGTGATGAAAGTGAAACTAGAAAATACCTGTTTGCCCAATATACAGCGAGAGGAAACTTCTCCCTTCACCTTCCTACACGCTTAACTGGAGTTATGGGTCAGAGCATACCAGCAGCACTGGGACTCACCTTCTCCCTTCTTCCCAGAGTAAATACAAGGGGCTGAAAGGAAGAAAGGGCCAGAACATTGTCAGTACCTCACTGCACACAGAGAGCTTAGTGGGATTCGGTCTTCTGGCTGAGTAAGGGGTCTATGGGAGCTATAATAAGGCCAGATTACAAAATGAATATTTCTTCTTTCCTGCCTGAGAGCTGTATTCAAGATCACTTAGCATATTTAGGAAGCTTATCTGTCCATTACGATTACCAAGAGCAGCCTGAAATCTGATTTCTTCAGTTTTTGATAGCAGTCCCTCCTGCAAATGCAGCCAGTCTCCTCAGTAGATGTGAATCTTGTGTCCTGAAGTGCTCAGGTAGGTGCCACCTGAACTGTGCCATCACTTTCTTGCCACACAGGCTAGCAAGAGAAGAGCAGAAAGAAACCAGGGGCTCTCTCCTTGCTGCACAGGCGTTTTTGGGAATGGCTTGTCCCTGCTGGTGGTGCAGCTCAGTGCTATTTGGAGAGGCGTTTCTTCCTGGGTAGTTCTACCAACCCTGCCTGTCCAAGAGGTGGGAATGGCAGAAATGTGCATTCCTGTGCTGTGGTGAGTGGTAAAATGTAGTCTGCTCTTTCCTGGGATGTGCAGAGAGTTACAGTTTCAGGGCCATCAGTTACAACACACAGCAATGAGCTGCAGGAAGAAATATGTAGTCTTCATGACTCATAACACGCCCAAAGCTTGTACTTTATGGGCCATAGCTGTGTCACACTGTTATTGCGCTATGGTGTACACAATATCTCAAAACTGTAGGCTATAGAAACCAGGATAAAAGCAAGAGCCCCCTCTTGATAATCTGAGATCACTGGAGATGAGGACGTATTTTTTCCTGTTGGTTCATACAGGCATACCTTCCTTGCACCCTTACTCGGTTGTGTGATGTCTCCAGGCGTGACTGCAGTAAAGACAGAAATATCAGCCCATGTATTTTCCCAGTGGAAAGTTCAGAGGGCAGTTTGCTGTCATTTGGGAAATCCTGTTTTGGAAAATACTTGAATGACTGACGAATTTGTAACTGTATGTGTAATACTGGAAGTTTAATATAGATTTCTCAGACAGTTATTTTGCTTGTACTTCAGTTTGAGTCAGTGGTAATGTACGTGCTGAGTTTCTTTCAATCAACTGGAAAAAAAGGGGCAAAAACACAATCTGAGTTTCAGGTAGCAAAGAATCAAAGTGTGATCATCACACAGTCTGTAGCAACTTACTATCCCCTCTGCCCCCGATAAGTAGCTAGGTAATAGCAATGTTTTTAGTTCACAAAATATTATGGCAAGTTGCCTGAGGTTTGGTGATTTACAGAGCACTCAACTGATGGCGTCCTTCCACTACTGAAAAAAAATCTTACTTTTTAGTTAAAAAAGTTGTAATCCTTGTTCCTACAAAGAAAGACCTGCACATGTGACCCAAGAGGACATAAAAATCTCTACTCGCATGCGTGTGCGTGTGTGTGCATTGCAAACTGGTAATTTCTAAGCCTGTCCCAAGATAGCTGAATGTTTTTTTTTGTTGTTGGTAATACTATCTGTCTCGCAGGGGAGAGAAGAAGCCAACCCTATTTATAGTTCAGATGCACTGTCAAGTGCTGTCTTTCACAACAGCTTTATAAATGCTTTGGGACAGATTCTCAGCTGGCACAAACGAGCAGGAAAAGAGAAGTCATGCCAATTTATGTTAGCCGAGAAAGCTAGCAAAATAACGAGGAGGGTCAGCAAGCACTTCAGATACAGTCCAAGCCACCCCACCGCGCCACAGTGACCCGTGTCTGCAAGTGCAAGCGCTGCCGAAGGTGGCTGTTAATCCTGGATCATGCGTCTGGATACGGCGAACGGTGCTACGCACTGCGAGCAGCCAGGGCCAGCAGAGATGGTAAAAAATATTGGGCATGGAGGGCATGCTTCATGACAGAGTCAGGAGCTGGGCTTCTGTCGCCATAATGTGTTAGAAATTCAGCATACAATTAACTTGCAATGGCAAGTGCTCAGTGGAAAAATGTGTATTAGATGTATGAAACTAAAGTAGTAGCGTGACAAGAGGAGCTCGTCTCAGCTTTTAAACCGAATGGCTAAATAATGCAGTAATGTGCTCAAAAGCACTTCAGCTGCATAGGAACCTAATGGCATCTTTACAGAGACAGAAGCAGACGGGGGTCCCAGCCCCCCTAGATGACCATCTCAGGATTTATTTTTTTTATCTTCTCCCTCTAAACTACTGCAAATAAGACTTTTCCAGATGGGACTCCAGCATGAAGATGAGTTGGTTATGGCAAGCAAAAGAGCTGTAGTGGGAGAGTAAGAGAAAATCACAACTTAAAAATACTTGTGAAATGAGTCTTGGCCAAACGCTTGGAAGATTTTAGGTCTGCTTTCCTGCTGATCGTGTCTTGAGTCAAATGAGACAGAACTCGTGCAAAATATTTTGCAAACCACATCCCAGTATAGCCAGTGCCCTTGTGGTTCATCTGCTTAGTCACTCAACTGTAGGAGACATCTGTTCACCACAACAGGTCTTAAAGCAAAGTATCTAACAACTCCTTTTTTACTGATGTCTTGTCCCTCTGTTACTCTCCTTATGGGATCGGTTGTCTTCTAGTGATGAATTCTTCTAGTCCCAAGGATGGCTGTGTGCACATGGTAAAGGCAATGTTTGTGCATGCGGTACCAAGATCCTGGTCTTGGCAGGACTTTTGTGGTGGGACAGGACTGATGGCTTCTTCAAGGGCTATTCCCCGCTGGTGTAGGAAGTGTTGATGCCACAAGCCCCTGGGGTTGGACCTACTGAACAAGCCCAGAAGCTGAAGGAGCCTCCCAAAGAGCCATGCAGGTGGTAGATTGGAGGCACTGCCAGTTTGCTGGTTGTTGGTAGCCTCTTGCAGGTATTCAGACTGGGAGATGCAGTTGTTCCTAGGAGCCAAATGTTTAAGCCACATAGAGCACAATTTACAGGGAGAGGAGAAATGTCCCTCTGATACAGATAGATACCCAGTGTTGTAGATACCCATGTATAAAAATACAGTTAATTACCTTTTGAGCTTTCTCGGTATGCACTGATCCAGTGCTCCTCTGCTTTCTTTCCATCCAGGGATGGTATCAGAAGTGCTCCCCTCTGTGGGGTGGTGTGATCTGTGATCTCTTCTGATCTTTTTGGCAGCATGATGCACTCCGATCCTCTAGGGCTAGGCATAAGTCAGCAGCCCGGTGTTGCCACAATAAGAAAATAACCTTTTCTTAGAGGATTAAGCTTAGTTGATTCACAGAGGTGTAGCATTTGCAAATAATTAAAACTGGATTTTGGTACAAAAGAGCATAGTTTTCTGCTGTAGGTTTTGAATCCTTTTCTGTCTTCCCATTTACATTAGGACTGACAAATATCCATACATAATCTCTTCAGAACAGTCAGGAATCAGTGCCTGGACTTGCTCCAAAGGTACTTGTTATTTTCAATGGGGAGGTTGTCCCCATGTTGTACAACACTACAAGAAGGGGTGATCAGTTTTCCCTTTATTCATCTGATCAGTGTTTTAGCTGCTCTCTTTCTCAGCTGCCTTTGGCACCCATGAGTTGAAGGTACATTGAATTGGCTTCATCTTTTTCGTGCACAATCAGGCATGAAAACATGCATGTCATTTAATCTGCACCTGCAAATGCTGGCCAAGAAGTTGCAAGTCAACTTAAATAGTAGAAATGCTTCGATCAAGTATCTTTTCTTCCTTCAAAGCAAAAAAAATCTTCCATTCAGCCACTAAGGACCTTTCACATATCATCACTTCACTCACACATTCACAAAAACTCAACAAATCAAATGCATACTCAAGCACAGTATCAAACCAAGTGTTTTTGCTAGTGGAAATCACTCTTTAATTAAAGTGTATTTAGTTCTTCATCACGCTATCCAGTGTCTTGAAACCCACTGGATTTTATTATTCATGTTAGCTCACTAATTAATCTCCAGCAGTTTCCTCAAAATCTTTAAGAATTATTAATTTCTTTTCATATCAAAGAGCATTTTCAAGTACTTTTGTTTGCCTTGCGGCTTGAAGGTTGTTGTGTGTGTTTATATGGGAACGTGCCTTCCTGGTCACTGTGCCCCAGGAGCACTCCTGGGGTTTTGGAGCTTGGTTTCTCACAAACCAGGAGAAAGGAAGGAGTGTGTCGTGTTGCTCAGACATGCCACACTCAATATTTCACGTTAAAAACGGCCCTTATTCCAACTGTGTGCTTTGGAGCGAGACCAGTGGCTAAATTTAGGCAAGGCGAGCATAGCTGTCAGTCCTGCACGCGGCGTTCGCCACCACCCGCTCTCCATTATCATTTTACAAAGAGGGGAGCTTCCTGTTGGTGTTCAAACATTTTGAATGACATTGGACAGGTTTGCTCTGCTCTTCTTGTTATTTAGACATGATTGCAGCACTGCCGCGCTCTTCATGCTTTTACAAATTGTTCTAAATGCTGTTCAGCAGGACAAGCAGCCACTCAGTTTAGCAAAAGAACTGAAAAAAAAAAAGTGATGACAAAGTTCTTATCTGCTTTTTAGTAATTAAGCCTCTAAAGTAACTGTCTGCCAGCTTCTGAGTTTTTCTGCTCTCTCTCGTTTCGAGAAATGTAATGATTTATTTGGAATAAGCAAAGTCAGAAGCCTGCCTCCAGGCTCTGGAGTGTGAGTAAGGCACCAATATCAGGTGAGCAGCCTGAGGAGTGGGGGCTTCAGTGTTGCTGACATTCCGTGTATTTCTAGATAGCAGCAGTGGGATAGTGAAAAAAGCTTACACCAGCTCGGCATCACCAAGCAGTCTTCTCTGATCCAGCCCAACCAGCTCTGCAGTGCCTTTAGAGAGGACTTAAGTCACCTTCCTGGATGCATTCTGATCGTATCTCCAAAAGATGCAGGTTGTCAGACTAGATAACGTTTGCATCTTCTTCTCTAGGATGGTAAATTTTTTTGTTAATTTCCTTCTTTGACCAAAGGAGATCATTTAAGACTTGAATTTTACAGGTGAAGAGCTCTTGATTTGGTAACCTTTGAGATAATTTCAACACAGCACTGAAAACGCTGCTTATTGTTGCAGAACAGACATATGAGATATTGCCAACTCTGACATTTCAGGAAATGATTTGTTAAAGACAAATTGCTTCCAGTGTTTAGTACAGTTATCAGTGGTGAAGTGACATCTGAAAAAGCAACACGATAAGAGTCCGGTGCTGCAGTCTTCAGAAGTGAGAAAATGTTTTGCCTGTAAGGTAAACTCAGAGCAGTGCTGCGTGCACTATGGAGAAAAATCATACAGAAAAAAATCCCATTCAAGGCAATTACCTGTATTTTTATAACTCAGGCGATGTTTTTGTGTTTCTCCAGCAATGCGATTGGTCCCCTCGTTGCGCTCTGGCTGATCTACGAGCAAGGTGGTGTCATGCAAGAGGCGTCAACTCCTGTCTGGCTGCTGTTTTATGGAGGTGTTGGGATCTGCGTGGGTCTCTGGGTCTGGGGTAGAAGAGTTATCCAGACCATGGGTAAAGACCTCACTCCAATCACACCATCAAGGTAGGTGCGCAGTTGTTGTAACGCTGTATGAACTTTGTGTGTGAACCAGTCTGGGAAACTGCTGCTCTAGTATTTTTTCTGTCTGCTGTTTTTGCTGTGCTTTGATTTTAATGATAACCTGGCTTCGACTTCTGCATCTTTCTAAAAAGAGGAAGGAAGAAAGAAAGGAAGGAAGGATGAAAAAAAAGAAAGAAAGGATGAAAAAAAGAAAGAGGGAGAAAGAAAGAAAAAATATCCTTGTAAACTAACATGGAGTGGGTTTGAGGCATAGTCTACATGATCAGAGTCTTCTGCTGGTGCCCTAACTAACATGCCAGGAGGTGCTTGTGGAAGTGGCGAGTATACAATGGCTTTCCCAGTATGCTTCAGACCATTAAAAACATATGTATTCATTACAGTAATTTTTGTCCTTGATGCATACTAGACCTCTGCTGGTGCTTAGCTGAATCACTAATTAGGCATGATTCACTGCAGCATAGACTAACAAAAGTTCCTGATGCAATGAGCCCTGCTGCCGGTTTACTGCAGGTGACTAGCCTGTACTGTTTCCATTATTCAGCAGTTCCTTGTTCTCTTAACTTTATTTCTGTGACAAAAATCAGTTGGAGATAAACGATTGAAGAAGAAACGGGTAAGACTTTGGCACACTGCATGGTATCAGTCCGAGCTGATGCAAAGAGTGATTGTGAAGTGTTTTCTTATGCTTCCCGCAGTGGATTCACTATTGAGTTGGCTTCGGCGTTCACAGTTGTGGTAGCTTCCAATGTTGGACTTCCTGTCAGTACTACACACTGCAAGGTATGCCTTCGCCGAGAGACTGCAGTCAGGGCAGTCTGGACTGTACACTTTAAACTGTGCTGCTCGGATCAGTGGATAATGGCCCGTTTCTATAAGGGAAACACGGAGAGGGGAAAATGCTGTTAAAAAAAATCAGGCTTCTAAAAAAATGCACTGGAGTTGTCACGGTAAAGCTGTTGCAATTGGGCAAGGCATCCAGCTGAGCATGGACTCCTTAGCAGTGGTTAAAGAAAAACATCACTGACCAACACATGACCTCAATTTCAAAGCAAACAATTGCAGGAGCATGTGGCAATGAAGAGCCTAGTTCCCTCCGACGGTGCCATTTGAACCTGGTCGTGTAGCGTTTCTCCCTTGTTCAGAGGCTGCGCACCATTCATCATTTATACTTCACTTTCTTGATAAGTGCATGGCATGGGATTTCCTGCATATAACTCTTTTACTACAGGTTTTCCATCTGTCTTTTTTTTTATTTCTTCACAGTGGATTTTGCATTGAAGTAATGTGTGCGCTAACGGTACTTGTAGCCTCAAATGTGGGTATTCCAATAAGCTCCACCCATTGCAAGGTATTGGAGTTTGCAGTGATCCCATCAGTAAATCACATCACTAGGACAAACCATAACAAAATACAAGAGATACCGATTGCTGCAGATTGCCTTCATTATGTGATGCACCACGCAGACAGTGATTGCAAAACACCAGGGACTGCATCTAAAGCAAGTGCAGCTGAGCAAAATCGGAGTTACAAGTAATTGCACAAAAGTGTGGAATGTCTTTGATCCTTGCTTGATCGTATTGAACTAATATAGACTTCCTAAAATAACATAGGCTTGTAGTTTTTGTGATCCAGGTTACATGTAGTTTACAGCCGCTTGTATGAAAAACAGTGTTACATCCTTACGCTAATATTTTAATGTCTCTCTTCTTTTAAACCAACTCATCCTCACTTTTGTGCATTATAATACAGAATCTGGCCCCTGTAATTTGTTCTTTGAGCATATATATATGTATATATTTTTAAAAGCCGAGCTTGAATTGTAGATAAGCTCAGTTAAGAGCAGAATTTAATTGTGTCATATGCAGCAGGAGAAAACGTGTAGGGCTTGTAGGCAACACAGACTGCTTGGACATTTGCAATGCCAGAAGAACACAGTGGGCATTTGGAATTTGGTTCCCCAGCAAATTTCTATGTCAAATATTCCTTCTCTCTTCCCTTTGCTTGCACTCTTGGGCACTCAGAGCTGGCTGTATGCCTCACCTTCTGGCAGGGTATGGGGAGGACCCCCTGAAATCAGAGCTGCAAGGCCCTCTGCTTCAGGACGCACCAGCAAGCCCTAGCAGGGTCAGATCCTGTGGGATTTGCTGCTGCACTCTGGGGGCCTCTGAGCTATCCCAGCTCTGCTAGTGCAGGATTTTGGGGCTCACTGCCCCGCAGCGTGGCAGGCAGGTGGCGAGAAGCCAGGCAGGCTCGCCTGTGACATTGAAAGAGTCTTGAAATGCACACATCCTGCAGAACACCCAGAGTTAGTTCAATTGGCCTTTTCTAGTGAAAACCATTTCTTCAGAAAGCTCCCCAGTTGCAAAATCATTTCTTTCTTTCTGCTGTAGAGTCCTTTGAGCAGTAGCCAAGCCTGGGCTGTTCTGAAAGGCTGTTCACATTTCCCAGTATTGGCCTAACTCTGGTTCCTCTGATTTGAGCAGGGGAAGAAATAATAACAACATGAGCCACTTGTGAAAATGCTACCCCTAAAACACCTCCCTTTCAGCTGACTGTAAGTCAAATGCCCAACGAGAAGAAGAATTTGCCAGGGAGAATAATGCAGCTTTGATTATCCGCCATGTGTGCCTGGAGCATTTTGTCAGCTGTTAGAAAAGAGAAAATACACTTTGGTGCAGACAAATAGACTGACTTTGAATGTAAAAGGGAAATTTCTTGGAAGCCATCAGCTAATGAGAGGGCTGCATTAGAATGTATTCATTGACTCCACACAGTTAAAGGCTTGGTCTTTTTGAAGGGCAGGGCACAATAACTCTTTGAAAATCACTTCCATAAAAGCAGTTAATGCAGTTAGGCTGTGCCTGCTACCTGCAGTTTGCCATGTATAATTAGATGGGATGTTCTTAATGGGAAGATCCACCTCTCAATAGGATTAGGCTGTTCCAGGATGTCACGTTATTACACCCGACTCCATGTTTCAGCAAAACAAGGTCTGGAGTTGAGAGACCAATTGGTCAACAAAAGATAAAGCAAGCACTTATAATAGATGTGTTCATTGTTTCCTTCAAGGGCCCAGGGAAGGCAGAAAGGAACAATTAACTGTCATTCATTCCATGGGGAAATGTCTTTCACTGCAGAGATTGCTGCAGACACATCAGAGAAGCAGTTGCCATTGAGACAGAAATGCCTTTTTTAAAAATCAGCAGAAATATTGTTTTGGCTGTTCAGCCTCTCTTGAGATTTAGCATGGAAAAGCTGGTGTGCTGTGAATGCACACCTACCCCATCTGCTTCCCAGGTAGGCAAGTGGTCAGTGCTGAAGCTTATGCACAGTGCCTGTTGTTTATTACGAAGTGTGAGATCTAGAAACAGACATTTCTCAGCTGTAAGGGAGTCAATGTGTTCACATACTGAGATAGAGTGCAGGAGTTAGGGTTATTTGTGTGCAAAAGCAACTTTGCCAAGGTCATACTGTCAGCTCTGTTTTGCTCTTACTGTTTGGGGGGGTTGTAAATATTCTCTGTGTTGCTATTACGGAATTAAAATAGTCTGAGTATGATTTTGATGCATCATTGCACAGGAATAAGGGAGCCGAATGCATTTCTGTAATTCCTGTCGTTCTGCTCTAAGCAGAGCATACTGAAGGCAAACTGCACTGGTTTCATTCAAACCAATCTTGAAGTAGATGTCATCTGAAATTCCACAGCCGGTGTAGTTGCCATACACTGAAGTTTTAGCTACTCTCCTAACCTTTAGTCCATCCGAATCACTATTAATCAACTAAACTTTAATGATGTTTAAAACAGATTACCAATGCCGCCATTGCTGATACCTTTTAAATTTCAGGAAGGACTCAGAGATTACCGTACGTAGACTGCAGGCTTGCTCAAAAAGCAATGCTCCTTGTTGCAGCATGCCAGCCTGGTGCTAAAAACGTGCAAAATATAAAGCAGAGCCTAACAGCCAAGCTGCTGGAAAAAACAGTTTCCTTGGATTAACGCTTTGAGATACTCAAAAAGTGGGGAGTTCCTTTCAGTTGGGCAAGGTGCTGCTTTTTCTTGAGATTCCCACAAGGCACAGGCATCACACTCTACCTGCTAGGCACAGCCTAACACGTTGTCCAGTCACGGTGTATTCAGATTAAATATTATTTAGCACATTTCCTTATTGGATCAAGTTTTATAACTTATAGACAAAACAATAAACAAATCAAACCAAAAATGTTAGTTTTACTCCCTTAGATTTGCACCTCCTGTAAGGCATGATATTTCAGGGAATTTCACACTAGTCCTTTGGCACAGTCTTGAAGCTGACCTTCAAAGCATTGGGTCTGCTCCTCCGTAATGACATCTCACACTTTCTTTAAGCCAAGGCCTTTCCAGTCCTAAAATATCAAGGTCATTTTTCTCTTGTTCTATCACAGGAGCATTTGACTTCGTGTGAGTGATAAGGTCCTCAACAAAGAACTCTAATCTCTAAAAAGAAATGTTAGGCAGTAGTAAGAAGTTATATAGATATTAACAAAAGATGGATTGGATGTCCCTGTCCTATCTCACACTCCGGCATTTATCACTTCCCTAGCTCTGCACATCAGTCCCTTGGTAATCTATAGGCAGGGACTGATACTCCCATTAAGAAAATGAGCAGGGAAGAGGAGGCAGGGATGGCATTTCAGGCTGCAGAAAGGGAACAGAAGCCCAGCCGTGTCTTGGAGTTTCATTTCGTTCAAAACTGAATATTCATTCCATGTTTCTTGCTGCTTTACCATCTGCTTTGAATAGAGCTGCATGGATATACATAGGTTTGTTAATGGCAGAATGCCACTTCCAGGGCAGAAGGGAAAGCATTTCTGAAGTTTTTACCATATTTTTGCATCACTTTGCATTGGAGGCATTTTTCTCAGCACATTTCTTTCCTAAAAAATAATATGCTTGGTTTCACATCCGAGTTCACGAACTGAAAACACATTTGAGGGAAAATAGCTTTGCCCGTACTGCAGTGTGTTTTATCATCGAAAATACCGATCTCCCCAGCTGCCCTGGTAGCAGTGCTGGATATTTTGGTGGTTAACCCATTCCCCACTTGAAGCCAGACTTCTCGGTGTAGGTTGCATGCCCCCTAGCATCAGGCCGATGTATTCTTATGCAGGGAGGATGTTGGCTCTGGATGCTTTGCTTGCTGGTAGGTCCAGAAAGGCTGGGTTTCCTCGCAGGGCACAGAGTGATGGGCTTGACTAGAGGCGCTTATCGTCACCAGAGGCTCCTTTATCTCAGTGCCCCAGTTTCAAGCATCGCCTGGTATCAGCTGACTGGCATTGGTGCAAGTGCGGGCATGCTGGGGGCGCTGGGATGTACCCCTCACATTTGTCTTCCTCTCTCCCTCCCGTGCTCCCAAGGTGGGCTCCGTGGTGGCCGTTGGCTGGATCCGCTCCAAGAAAGCCGTCGACTGGCGCCTCTTCCGCAACATCTTCTTGGCCTGGTTTGTGACTGTCCCAGTGGCTGGCTTGTTCAGCGCCGGGGTGATGGCGCTGCTGGTGTACGGTATCCTGCCTTACGTCTGAAGAGCTGGGAAAAGGGGAAGTGGCCAAGCTAGTACCGAGGGGAGAAGCGTTCCCTTGAAAGGACCTGTCAGAGAGGTTCCATCTTCCATATCTAACTTCTTATCTACTGTACATAACAATGTGTCATATTGGTGACATGGTGATGTGGTGCCATTTCTTATATATTAAAGAAATATATATGCATATAGTAGGTAACAATACCTAAGTTATATTATTAGTGGGGTGAAAATAATTGCCTAGAATTTAATATTTAGTAAAATTTGTACATAGTGTATCATTTTGGTGGCAATTTTTTAATCTTTTGAAGAAGAGTATGGATTAGGAAATGTTTCTTGTCCATTTGATATCAGAAGAAGCGAGGTACAGGGCTGCATAACATGACTTTTTTTAAAGCTATTAAGATACTGGAACAAAATGTGCATAAGTGCTTTTCATAAGATAACTGTTCATATCATATTGATCTTTGTGTATCATAGCGTAACGGTTCTGGCTTTGTAAATACTTACAAACAGTAACTCTTAAATGGTGCATTTCCCTCATATATTTTGGATAAGAAAGTTTAGGAAGTACCAAAGAAGCAGGGGAATAGCTTGCCAATATTACATTGTTGTCTACATGTGTGGGTGTGTGTTGTGTTTCCCCACCTCTAATTTAATGTTATTTTCACTGAGCTACCAGCAGCCAGGCTGGGATTGTACTCTTCATGTCTTAATGTAACTAAAAATGAAACAAAAAAGCAAAAAGCACATTAGAAAGCTAGTTCTACTCATTCTTGTTGCTTAGTAGGCAGAACACTGTCGTCCATGTTAGCTGGCAGTACACAGACTTCATTTTGTGAAGTGTCTCACTGCTCACCTCCTTCCTTTCCCCACAAGCCCCGGCCCCGTTGACCTGCCATCAGTCTTGGCACCAGCACGGACCATCGGTCTCCTCCATCTCCACCTCGTGATCCACCAGGAATGGGGCTGCCTGGGGCAGGAAACCAGCCCAGCCCTGCTTTCGTGGCTGGGGGTTTCAGCTGCTGGTAGCCAGCGCTCAGGATGCGATTTTTCACAGCAGCTCAGGGGACTGACACGGGAGATGGCGAGCTAAATCCCTGCACGGCTTCGGAAAGCACATTTTAGTGAAGGTTACTGTTCAGTGGGTGGGAGGTGAAGGGCAAGGCGTGTCTGGAGGAGGTTTGGGAATCTATTACTGTTTAAATGCTGCTAAAATTTTGATAAACGGTCTTGGTACTCCATTGTGACTTTTCCATTGGTCATTCATACTAAATTTATAATAAAAAGATAAACAGCCCCGATCACTGTTTGCCTCTCAGTTTTTTCAAGTGTTATTCAACCACATCAGCTGTGATGGGAAAGAGCACTGAAGCAGGAAAAGCTCCCTGGCCCGTGCCATCTCCAAGGTGGTGTCCATGTTGCCAACCACAAGAACACTGCATTGTTGCCAGGGATATTTGTAATGAATTTGAAAAGTGTAAAGAAAGTCCTAGAAAGCTGAAGAAAGGAAAGGGAAGAAGTGGGGTTGTGCTGGCTGTTGGGGAGTTGCTTACGAGCAGCACTGGAGAAGTTAAAAGAGGAGACATGCAAGTATAACATGCTGGAGGGGAGGAAGAAACAATTTCAGCATTTTAGTCTATCACAATGTATAAAAACCACAATGTACACAGCTCGAAAATCAGAACAGGATCCCAGGGTCAAAAGTGCAGCCCCGTTCCACAGCTGATGCCCCCATATACGTTGATCACCTACTGTGGTCTATCCAGCCAGACGCATTTCGGGTGATGGCTGCCATGTGTGCTGGGGATGGGGCTGGGTTGGGAGCAGCCTGTTTTCATCCTGATCCCCCCGACCTCATCCTCAGTGTGCAGGGAAGAGGAGGAAGCTCCTGCAGCCCAGCTGAGGTGCCAGGAATCACATTAGGACTCTGCAGCACCCCAGGTGCCACCCCACATGCCATGGCTTCACAGCTTTGTCCCTTCACGGGCACTGTTTGGGCCCTCGCTCAGTCTGCGGGCAGCAGCCCTGTGCTGGTAACAAGGAGGTATCAGCCTTCAGGACCATAGGGGTTTGGGCCCAGCAGCAGCAGCTGAGCCAGGCAGTGCTGGGGCTCTGGGGCGGGGCCGGTGCTGGGCTCAGGGAGCAGTGGCAGGACCAAGTCTGGCATTTTCAGGGCCTGGAGATGGGGCCAGGTCCTGCATTTTCAAGTGCTGGAAATGGAAGTGAATTCCCTGCAGCCCAGCACTTGGCACCCAACTCAACACTGTTCACAGCCTGCATAGGTTCCGCACCACCCCATGCATCCTCAGTGACCACCACCCCTCGGTTAATACACAGATATCATTCCTCTAGTCTGTGCCAGCCCTGCATGTGGTGGTTTTACCCTGCTGGGCAGCTGAACTCCACCTCAACTGCTCACTCCCCCTCCTCAAAGAAAAAGGTGAGAAAATATGATGAAGAGAGCTCAAGTGTTGAGATAAGGATGGGGAGATCACTCAACAATTATCATGACAGGCAAAACTGACTCAGCACAGGGAGATTACTGTAATTTATTGCCTATCACTGGCAGACTAGAGCAGTGAGAAACTAAAAGCAAACTAAAACCACCTTCCTCTCCCAACCACCCTCTTCTACCTCCTCCCCTTGAGTGGCACAGGGGAACCGGGGAATGGGGACTGTGGTCAACCCCTGCCGCTTTGTCTGCACCACTCCTTCATGGTCACTCTCTGCCCCTGCTCCACTTGGGTCCCTCCCACGGGATGCTGTTCTTCCCGAACTGAGCCTGCGGGGGCTGCCCGCAGGCAGCAGCTCTTTAAGAACTGCTCCCACACGGCTCTGTACCACAGGGTCCATCCGTCAGGAGCAAATTGCTCCAGCACGGGTCCCCCATGGGTGGCAGCTCCCCCCAGACCCCCTGCTCCTGCGTGGGCTCCTCTCCACGGGCTGCAGCTCCGGCCCGGGGCCTGCTCCTGCGGGGGCTCTCCATGGGCCGCAGCCTCCTCCAGGCCACATCCACCTGCTCCACCGGGGGCTCCTCCACGGGCTGCAGCGTGGAGATCTGCTCCGTGTGGGACCCATGGGCTGCAGGGGGACAGCCTGCTCCGCCAGGGGCCTCTCCATGAGCCGCAGAGGAACTTCTGCTCTGTGCCTGGAGCACCTCCTGCCCTCCTTGGGGTCTGCAGGGCTTGTTCTCTGAGCTCATGTTGCCATATAAACCCAATACAGCACAATGTCCACAAACTGGCCACCGAGCTCACTGAGTCCCTGGCTCAAGCCCTCTTTGCAACAGTGGCTGCTTGGGACAGGAGAGGAGCATGGTTACAGGGCACCAAAGCCAGCTCAAGTCAGGTCATAGCAGCACTTGTGAGGCACAGCTCCTGGTGAGGTTCATCCTCCATCAGTGCAAACAGTTCCTGCTATAGGACTGCCTTACAGCATCCAGTTCTAGACATGGGTTACAGCAGTTTAAAAATATATACATTACAGCCTCTGTGATTCACTCCATGATTTCCACCACGTGAAGCCACTGCCAAGAAAGTACTACTGGGAGTTCCCCTCCTCTCCTCCAGCCTCCCCAGCTCCACAGCAAGCACTGTCTGCCACACTTCCTAGCCATGCTGACCGTGGTCACAGCGCAAAGCATGGCTATGTTGGCTGCAGGTCACAGCTCCTCAGGGACAGCCAGGGTGGCTGGTAATGTGCGGAAAGGCCAATGCAAACCCCAGCAGATCACAAAACCTGCTGTCTTGTGGTCCAGTCCATGGGGACACAGCACCCAGCGCATGCCTGTTCATGCTGGGGTGTGGTATTCGAGTTGTGTGTGGAGCTGTAGTCAGGCAGTGGCATCAGCCATGGTGAGTCTTTCCTTCCCCAACCTGAGTTGGTGCCCAAGCTGCCCAGCACTTCCCTGGGGCTGGGACCTGGCCCCTGAGTGGGGCCTGGCTGTCCTCATCCTCCACAGAGCCTCCTGAGGCGGGAGCTGAGAGTAATGGGGGGTTTCCCAACGCTGTCTTGCAGGCAGTAGATGTCCAAGGAGAAAGAGACCTTCAGACCCAGTGCATAGATATCCTGGAGTCTCTGGATCTCTCCGTGGGAGGGATGACCGAAGTAAGTGGTCCTGCTCCCTGCTGCTGCAGCCACTTTTCACCTTCAGGGTGTTTTTGCCAGTCCTCACCTGCCCGCCCCTCCCACCCCACTCCCCACCCTCCCCCGGAGCTCTGCCCTAATGGGCTTCAAAGGGCACAAGGCTTGGGGATGCACAAGCTGTCCTTTTCATCTCCAAGCCGAGACGGGAATGCTGATGTACCAAAGTACCTGACTCCAAAGTATGCTGTGCTCTGATGACTGGATAAAGATCTGCACCCTTAGGGTAAGGGCCTGCCCAAAGACCTGTTCTGGGGTGTGTGGCTTAAAGTACCTTGCAGGGCCATGTGTGGGGGAAAGTCCAAAAACAAACATACCTGGGAAATGCATTGGACAGAGCAACACAAAAGTATAGGACACTATTGGGGCTTCTGTGTTGTCTGTTAGAGGTAGAGGGAGTTGGGTTGCTTTGTGAGAGCTCCTAGCCCCAATGTGGGGACGTGGCTGTCCCGGGACTGCACGATGGCAGAGCAGGGGCTTTAAGAGAAGCCACTGATGCTGAAAAGGATTTGGATAGCTATATGTTTTTGGAGAATAGAATGCTGTTTGAATGAAGGTCTTTTTCTGCTTATGTGCTCTAGGGAAGGCACTTGATGGGTGATTTGAAAGGTGATTTGGAAGGTTTGAAGACCTCTGGTTTTGTGTTCTTGTGTGTAGCTTGCTTTAGGGATACTGAGATAGTCCGGTGGAGCACTGCTTCCATCTCCTGGTTCAAGAAAGAAAGTCTGAATTCGACTATGATTTTACTGCCGCTATGAAGCTCTCTAAGCACCAAAGCAGAGCAGATAAGAATTATATAAGAATTATAAGAAACAAACATATGAACTGTGTTTTTTTTTTTCTTTCTTTCTTTTTTTTTTTTTTTCCTGGAGTTTAAAGGTGAAGCTGTACAAAGATCAGAATCTAATTAAGCTGGTTGTGTGATATTTGATGATCTTAGATCCTGGGAGAAGAAATGATTTCTGTTGTGCTGAGTTGAATTATATTTTCATACTGATTGACACAAGCAAGCTTTGGTTATTTTATCAAGACAACTAGAAGTATTATCTGACTTTAGTTCTTGATGCTATGTTACTGAGTAGTGATGCTATTTTAGCACGGCATGGTTGATAAAAACATTTTGTCTAGGGCTGTAACATGGAGCTGAAGGATCTTATGTGCATATTGCATCTCTTTTTAAACCAATTGCAGTTTTCAGAAGGATATTATTTTTCCTAAGCAAAAGAGTATTTTTAACATCCACAAAAATATGCTGTGCTATTATCAGCTTCCAGGTGTGGAAACTGTGAGAGAGGGGTGAATGCAAGGAGGGAAAACAAACAAACAAACAAAATCACTTGCTTCCTTCCACAACTGCAGTTTGGTTGTTGTTGTTTTTTAAACAGAGTTGCTGCCTTGAAACCAAGTGCTTTGTAGCACCAGGTAACTTAACCACATACAAGGCAGAGATCATATGGTAGGAGCTGTTAGGGCACTCACCCTCAGTAAAACCACTAGCTATCTGCCCCTAAGTATGTATGTTAACAATATGATCCTAGGTGGTCTGCCTCAGAGAGCACAAGAAATCAGCATCAGGGCACAAAACCACTGATTACCTAGGTGAATGGGTGGTAAGACAAATAGCAGCATAAAGAAGCCACCAACTTAGAGAATTTATCTTCCTCCCCACCTGTACAAACCAGTGTCTGAGGTATCAGGGGTAAGTGTCCTTCTGTGCAAGGAAGATGACAGACTGGGTACAAAGCCCGTGCCATCCTGTGGTTTGACCAACGTGACCATGGAGAGGACATGAGAAAAAAGGATGGAAAATCTACATCGACACTAGAGGAATGGGTAGGTGAGTTGCAAATAAAAACAATGGGGGAAAAAGGGGTTTGGTGAGAAACTTGCTGCTCCAAATTGCAGTGGGCAGTCCTCGGTCCCCAGATCTGGTCCCCAGAATTTTTTCACCAGGCACACGATTCGACAGAGCAGTCAATTGTTTCTTTAGCTTTGAGGATGCTGAAATGGTCCCTGGCTTGAAAAGAATCAGTTCCCAGCCTGTCCGTAAAAATACTTGCCTAGGGCTAAAATCTGAGTTTCCGTTCTATTACGTGAACATCCAGAGAGACCCCTCCTCCCTTCTCAGTTGACTTCGGTGCTGCCTAGTCTTATGATTTTCAGTACTCAGTCGCGTACCCCAGACTCTCATATTTTGAGACAGAATGCACTCCCCTTACATGATATGGGAATCCCATTTTTCTGTCTCAAGGGTGAATGGTGTAAGGCACTTATAAATCACTGCAGATTGTGGTTGTTGTCGATTGCCATGTAAATTAAGGCCATGCAAGTACCTTCTACTATTTCATCTTCCCTTTCATTTGTTGTCTGGTTACTACTCAGTATTACCTATTTGGTGAAACGTCCTAAAAAAACCTTTCTTTTTAATTTTAACAACTTTTGTTTTTACTTTCTCTAGGTCTGCCAGTAGCTGACAAGGTAGAAAGATGTGCTTTTCTCTTTCATTCTTGTGAAGTTCGAGGCAGTGCCGATTTAAACTGTGACTGAGGCTCTGCAATGGTGTAAGTCTATCTTACTACTTCAAATTCAGTGATGCAACCTGAGTTTACATGAATTAACTTTCAAGGTTTCAACCAATTCAAAGCTTTTGGACAATGACAATTATCTGAAAACATTCCTACAGGTTTATTTTCTTCATTTACATTTGTTTGCCATCTCCACCTCATTGAAAGCAGTCAGGACTGGTTTGCTTCTCTCTTCTCTGGAAATTTGCACTAGGAACCAGTGTTAGAATCAGAATCCTGCTCTAAGAGTATGATGAAAAATGTTGCCCTCCAAGTTGGAAATCGGAGAGGAAAATGTTCATGTATACGTAAGAATTGTGCTCAAACAGCCGATTACACTTTTTCTTACACCTTAACAGATGCTTACACCTTTAACTTTAAACCTGAGAAGCAACAGGTAGTATCTATGTTTCCCTTGGGGATAGTGTACTATTCTGTATTTTGCTTCTATACAAACAGCTCAAAATTTTAAAATCATGTTGTCAGTCATGCAACCAAACAACCTTGCATGGCATTACATGTTCCCCCCCAGATAGATCGAGCCCTGAATGCAAGACCAGACAATTAAATAATGCCAACATGTAAAACTAACTTGTAAATACATTACCTTTTGGCAGTTTTTTTGGCACTTTGTGGGGCTTAACTGTACTTCAGTGAGAAGAATGTCTTCTGGTGTGAACTGAAATTATACCTCTATGCCACAATGTCTTTTTTTCTTTTTTTTTGGGGGGGGGGGGGGGAATTCCTTGCAGACAGCTGAAGGAGTTGCAAAATAATAATAAAATTTAGGTGAAGGAAAAGTTCCTTCTCCGTTGTTGTTGTTTTGGTTTACTTTTCCATACAGCCTTAAAATGAAGGTCCCATTTTCTGGCCTTTGGCAGATTGTAAGCATGCCAGAACACTTTACATCACGTAGATCATATTTGTCTGAAATGATAATATCATACCTATAGTCTGCTGCAGGCTGAAAAGTAGCCTATGCCTCAGGTGCTGTTTTATGCCTTTGCTTTTGTTACTACATCCTTGTAAGCCTTCAAAAGGGAAATGAAATTATCCTATTCAGAAGAAACACCATCCAGAAGAAACTTCAGTTGTGAGGGCCTGCATTCTCACTGATACCAAAGGCGGGTATAGAATCATAGAATATCCCGAGTTGGAATGGTCCCGTAAGGATCATTGAGTCCAAATCCTGGCACCGCACAGGTCTACCCAAAAATTCAGACCATGTGACTAAGTGCACAGTCCAAATGCTTCTTAAACTCCGACAGGCTTGGTGCAGTGACTACTTCCCTGGGGAGCCTGTTCCAGTGTGCGACCACCCTCTCAGTGAAGAACTTTTCCTGATGTCTAGCCTAAACCTCCCCTGCCTCAGCTTGACGCCATTCCTGCGGGTCCTATCACTGGTAACTAAAGAGACCAGACCGGCGCCTGCCCCTCCACTCCCCCTCTGTAGTGGGTTTACGTGGCAAGGTTTTGGTAGCAGGGGGCCATAGGGGTGGCTTCTAGAAGAATCTAGAAGCTGCCCCATGTTAGGTAAGGGCCCCACTGCTGTCCAGAGCCGAGCCAATAAGTGATGTTGTTTTGCGCCTCTGTGAGAGCATATTTAAGACAGGGAAAAAAAAAACGCTGCGCCACACAGCAGCTGGGAGAATGAGAGGAGTGAGGAACAGCCTTGCAGGCACCAAGGTCAGTGAAGGAGGAGGGGTAGAGGTGCTCCAGGAGCTGGAGCAGAAGTCCCCTGCGGCCTGTGGTGAGGACCATGGTGAAGCAGGCTGTCCCCCTGCAGCCCATGGAGTACCACAGTGGAGCAGGGTTCCACGCTGCAGCCTGTGGAGGAGACCAAGGTGGAGCAGGTGGACCTGTACTGACAGAGGCTGCGGCCTGTGGAAGACCCCTGCCAGAGCAGATTCCGGGCCCGACCTGTAGCCCGTGGAGAGGAGACCACGCAGGAGCAGGTGACCGGGCAGGAGCTGCTGCCCGTGGGGGACCCAGGTTGGAGCAGTTTGCTCCTGAGGGATGGACCCCGTGGTACGGACCCATATCTGGAGCAGTTCTTGAAGAGCTGCTGCCTGTGGGAAGCCCACACCGGATCAGTTCAGCAAGGACTGCATCCCGTGGGAGGGACCCCACAGCACAGGGGACGAGAGTGACCGAGAAGGAGCGGTGGAGAAGCAGCGCTATAGACTGACCATAACCCCCACTCCCCCGTTCCCCTGCACCGCTCGGGGGGAGGAGGTGGAAGAGGGCGGATGGGGGGAAGGTGCTTTTGGTTTCTTTCCTTTGTTTCTCACTTCTCTAGCTTGTTAGTAATTAGCAATAAATCTTTCTATCTCCCTATGCTGAGTCTGTTTTGCCCGTCACAATAATTACTGCGCGATCTCACTGTCCTTATCTCAACCCTTGAGCCCTTTTCATCGTATTTTCTCCCCGTTCCTCTTTGAGGAGGGGGAGTGAGAGAGCAGTTGTGGTGGAGCTCGGCCGCCCACCCGAGTAACACCACCACACCCTCGTGAGGATGCTGTAGACCGCGATGAGGTCTCCCCTCAGCCTCCTCTTTTCCAGGCTGAACAGGCCAAGTGACCTCAGCCGCTCCTCATACGTCTTCCCCTCTAGGCTCTTCACCATCTTTGTAGCCCAGTATCTTACTGACTTGAAGAAATAGGCTTTAATCTGTCCTGGTTTGTTTACTAACAAAGGAGCACGAAAGAGACACATGTCCTTGTCTCTGAAGAGGAGGTGAACGAACAGCTAGTGCAAGGAACACAAAAATCAGTTGCGCCAGACTAATATGTGGTTGTATCTGAGCTTGGAGACTGCAACCCTCTTCAAACTTCCAGATCTAGAAGAACGCTTTGGCTGCAGCCTGAAAGCCACATGTACATAAGCTCCCCCAAGCCAGCCAATCTTCTTCCCACGACCTGCCAGGAAACAGCAATGTAGGCATGTAACCAAATTAAAGCCCAAACCTTCAGCCCAGTCCTTGACCTGAATAGTGAGTGAGGATCGGGATCCTGGCATTTATACGTGATAATTTATACGCAGCCAAAGTAAATAGTGTAGTCAGGGGTCATGGGGCCAGATTTTGAAAAGTCCTACATAAAGATCTCAGAAAAGCAAATTTAAATAACATTAATGTCAAGAAAAGTAATTCTGATTGCTATATTCTTTATCTGTTGTGACTAGACAGATGAAAATCTATGATAGCAATTTTGCCTTTAAGGTCATTTTCTTTTATCTTTTATCTATTTATTTATTTATTTTAACAGGCTCTGTACTAATTTTCCTCACAGTATAACTAACAGAAATATGACCCTTGTGCACCTGTTGTAGTTAATTCACTAGGTCAACTCTAACCATTAAGCCCCTTGTCAGGTTATTAGTGATAAGGAGCAATTGACCTTAAAAGACTGAAGCCAGGTAGGTGAGCCTATTCCACAAGGTCTCTTGGCTCCACCCTTGTTAAGTGAAATCTGCCAGGTGTGGATCATTTGACCTTTGCTATATAGGAAGCATGAGGACTTGTGGGGAATTAACTCCCCAGGGGAGTTTGAGGCTCAGGTCATTTAGGGTGCTTTTCTATCATGGTGAAATGGACTCAGTGTTCCCCAGTTGGCTGCTTTTTCTTCATGTTTTCTACCATCGCTGTGAAATAGTTTTAGTGACTCTATGAGCTAGCTATGTTGGTGGTGCCTTCTCAGTACAGTAAAACCCTGGTGGTATGACCTCACTGTGAAGTAGTTTGGAAGTGACTCAAGTTCAGAAGCAAGCAGGTAAGAGTTCCTGGGTTCTACGGTTGTTTAATGTTGAGGAGTTTGAGGACTTCCTTCACCTTGTCTTTTTCAGTGAAATTACTTACATGGATTCTAAGTTCCCTTTCCAGACCTTAATAAAATAAAATAATAACCATTAAAAAAGAAAACAACTCAGAAGCTCAAGTGCTTACAGGTAAGCCTGGCTTTGAAGAATGTTCTTAAGTATTTGTTAGGACTGAACAACAGACTGTGCAAAAAGGTGCCTTAATGTGAACTCAAATTATGCCTTGTGGTAAGTAGAAACAGATTTGGATAGATACTGGTGGCATTATTGTTACTTTGACTAAGTAGAAATTGTGAGAATATGCAGTTCATAAAAGAAATGCTGTTTTCACAATATGCAAGTCAAAAGCCTTTAGATTACCAGAAGTTATAGCTTCAAGGAGATAACCTTAAAGAAAGAAACTATTGTTGGACATTTCCCCCTGACCCCTCTGTAGATTGGCTCCCTGAAGAAAAAGTGTGAAAGGTGTAATTGTTAATAGTGTCTGAGGTAGGGTCAGGGGAAGGTGTTTTTTCCCACTTGTTCACTCTCCCTTTCTTCTCCTCCAGGAGCGTTATGGTAGCTTTCCAAAACTTTGACTATCCTTGGGATGTTCAGACCAGCATGTTCTTATCGTTATGTCTCCTGAATACACTTCAGGTTTTGTCTAAGGTTTGTCTATACGCTCCCTTCATTTATATGAGCTGTGGCAGACAGATAAAAACATGTAACATCACTAAAGGAAAGCAGGCAATATCATGTTTGGTTCAAATCGTATTTACCATTTGACAGCAGTCCAATGTGAAAGTACACCTGCTCTAAACAGTGCTTAAGGATATGTAAGAATGTTGCTTATGTACAAACTGGAGGCAAAAAGCTGTCATGCAGTAAGAATTTAGTTATATAGAAACACCTCAAAAAGTAGGGCATACATAGCAAATGTATTGCTGTCCAAAACTGTAAGCCTTAGTCCAGAGCTACTGGCTTCTGTGGAGCAGAGTGGAAAAGGATGGAGAACAGAAGAATGTTACTGGGGACCTGATAACCTCAGCAGACAACATTCACTTGTTTCGAAGGCCAAGAACTTCTGGTTATTTGTTTCTTGTTTGCATCCACCATCAGTCTGAGTACTGGTTTATCGGGCAGTGCTATCCACCCTCCGTGTTGACAGATGAACAGCTGAGAAGGAGGAAAAGCTGGAGAAGGGCCAGGGGCTGTGCAGTGATAGAGTATAGCTGGCACGACAGACTCAAAACAGGTAAATTAATGAGCCCACAGAGAGAGGCATGGAGTATCCCTATTAAAGAGACCACCTCAGTCAGTATTGCCTAGTGAATGCTTATCCAGGGAAACCCTCAATGCATCTGTAAGCATTTAAAAAAAAAAAAAAATTGTAACAATACTCTATTGGTATTTGGCCAGTATTGAATAGTTGAAGTTATAACTTTTTTCCTTTATTTCTATGAAGGTATATACTCTCAGCATCAGAATTCGTTTATTGGAGGATGGACACTAAGATTGTCATATGGAAAATGATGTAGAGGGTAGAACAGTGTGGGAAAAGTTATGTTTTTGTTACTCCTGAGCAACTGAGATATCACAGCATACGGAATACAATGTTTTCCATCATATGTGGTCAACAGCTGATATGTCAAATATCACCTCTGCTGGACATCCATATGTGGATCCATATCCTTTTGTACCCATGTAAATAAAATTGATCTGGAAAAAGCCTCTTAAAGAGATCTGTAAGATTCTCTATACCATTAAGTAGTTTCAGAGTTGCACAGCACTCAAGCTAATAACACATTACAACAAGGAAATAATTTTGCCCCCCAAATACTGTATTTTATATAAACTAATGGTATGTACATACATGTATGAGACACAGAAATTATCATGTTCTGAACACCCAAGAAAATCTGTTCACAGTGATCCTGTTCCTTGTAGTGATAATAGAAGACAGACTGAATTTCCCTTAAGATATTTTCAGAATACAGCATTATTCTGTATGAACCAATTCTGACCATGTTCCTTCTAGATGCTGAAAGGAAAGAAAGAATCCCAGAGAGAGATAAATCAGACATTGCTAACTATAACAGAATATAAAATATGCAGTAAATAAGAGCAATGCTATTGTTAAGGAGTCTTTCAACTGCCTATTTGTGTAAGCATGGATAAAGACTTGACATTTCCCTTGACAATGTCAAAGACAGATATTAAGCTTTGTACAAAAGTTCAAGTTCTTTTAAGTCCCTCTTGACTTACAAGACTTTATAAACTAACTGCATTCAGCAATTGCAGGTGCAATGATGAAAGGCAGAAACTGAAGATACTAATATACATTTTCATTATGTTTTATCTGTGAAAACATTCAATGGAAAGAATGGAAAGGAAATATTGAAAAAACTCTAAATAAAACTCAGATTTTGCTGCTTCAGTTTATAATCTCTGGAGATTTCCCAGTTTAAAGGACCTTTTAGGACATAAGAGGACATACAGTCTTCCCTCTGAGGTTACTTTTTTACCTTATCCCTTAATTAAGAGGATCATAAATAACCTCTCAAATATATTTTTATAAACTGTGATCAGAATTTAATCATACAAAATAAATGCTAATTTTGGTTGGATTTCATCCTAATCTATTAAAATCTACCCCTAGGGCTAAGATTAAAACCTTTTCTTGCCAAAGGTTTTCAACAATGCTTGTCTAAAATATGCTTTTCCGTATTTGATCTTTTTGAAGAGAAGTCCTGTATCAGCAACATTTTACCTTTTCAAAGAAGTAGAGAGCCTGGAAGCAAGTGAAGAAAAGATACTCAGAGGTACTATCTGCATTTGTGCTACACTTACAAGACAGTTCCTGTAAAACTAGGTTAAAATTGCAAGTGATGTACATTTACAATGAGTCACTCATTTTAACTGTATTTTCATTTTATCTTTGCACTAGTATAACACAACAACAACAATGTAAAAGCACCCAAGCTTTTATAAGAAGCCAGTAACAGGCTGCTCCAGTTGCTTTTGGAAACACATTTTCTTTCTTTTTCTCCACAGTGTAGCCACCTTTCTATGCTTGTCTAACAAATGCCCAAAAGATAGCTGCAAGTGACTCTACAGCAAAATTTGTTTAAATTAGAAAGAAAGGGCTCAAGCATCCATTTTAATCCAAGTGAAAAATGGATCTAATGAAGATGTGAATACTATTATATTCTTAATGAAAAATGATTTCAAAAGGTAGCAGGCAAATTCAAAATATATGAACTTATTATTCAATGTAAGAAACTAATGAAGATTTACCTGTTTTGAGCCGTCTGTTGGACCCTGGAGAAAAAGTAGGGAAACAAGTGTCTAAGAATAGTTGAAGCTATTTCTGTGTCACCTTTAATTTTTAAGCAGTTGATGAAACACTGAATTAACTGGAATTGCTGCACCAACCTTAACCTATTTTTTTTTCCAAAGTTTTAACAACTGTAGTTTGCAAAAGATCGGTGCAAACAAAAAGATAAAGGTTTCCTATTCTGAATATTTTTTCATTAATCCAAAGGGACCAGAAATATTATTGTAGGCTTCTAAAGGTCTAATGTTCCTGAAATGAGGAACTGTCATTCTCTGCTAAGTTCACTACACAGTGGTAAACTATCTAATTTGAAAAAGCCTAGCGAAGCAAGCCTCACACACAAAAATCTTCTTCCTTGAGGAAAACTTATGTTCCTTGAATGCTTTTCAGTTTTGCAGTTATTTTGTTCTATTTTTGCTTCTAGTTGCTTTGAGCTCTGTACAAAATTCTGTTAAAAATGCCTCTTCGTTAGCTGTTTGTCAGGAATAAAGAATTGTTCAGCTGTACTAGGATTAGCCCTCAGGATTGTCTCTGAAGAGGGCATCTACGATCTAGAAAATCTACAGAAAAAGGACTGGATACGCTGTGGAGACCAGAATGCATTTACATATGTATTAACACAAAAATCAAAGACGCTGATCTGAACATGCCCAAAAAGGAAAGGTTGAACTTTTGTTGGAATCACTGGTCCCAAATCATTCTGCCAGATATGTACCAAAGCTGGCATTGCCATTCATTTCATTCACCCTCAATGTCTCAATTTCCAGTCTCCTGATAATTTCACATAACTGTATGAAGTGCCACATCTTACATTCTGTGTCATCACACTTCATATTACATTCCTCATGATAGCAACAAGAAGGCAAGTCTGGAGTTAAGTAACTGGAGCTGCTCGGATGGCTTTATACCTGTGAATCTCCCACATTTCTGCCTCAAAACTGGAACATTCTTCCAAATGCTGATTAGAAGTATAATGCCATTTTCCTACAGGGAAAGAATCACCAACACTAGTAATAGGTAGGCAAATACTCACAAATTGGATGCCTAATGGCAAAGTATGCTGAAATGTTCTAACTTGATGACAGAAAGTTCATATGTAAGAGCTTGTTGAGGAGCAATTTCAAAGCATCACTTTGTCTGAGGAATCTTTCAATACTACTTTTTATAGGACTTAGAAATATCTGCTGTATCGCATATTTTTATCAATAACTATGAGAACAACGATTTTTAAATTTTCCTACACTTCATACAGTATCACTGAGCTGAAGGAGAACAAAAGTTATCTACTCTAACTCCTGATCATTAAATTGTTTTAAAACACCACCAGTTATGGAGACTCGATAACCTGCTCAGGTCATAAATTTAAAAAGTTTCCGTCATTTCCAAAACTATTTTTTCCATTAGAATTCAAACCCTATTTTTTCCTCTTCCTCCGTTAAGCTTATATGAAGAACAGACTCACTCTCTCTCCACTCCATAGCAGCCTTCTAAATAAAGAAAAACTGCTACCACATTCCTCCTTGGTTTTATTTATTTTGATTCCCTAAACCTTCCTCCCCCACTCCACCACCCAGCTTTTCTTGTTTTTGTAAGCTAAAGTCTCTTCTGCATGTGTGCTATTTTGTAGATAACATCCCATTTTTGTTACTCTCTTGTTGACTCACTCCAAATGCGTACCGTTCTTTAAATGCTTCACCCGAAACTGAATACAGAATTAAAACTGAGGCTTTGTCAGTGCTGAGCATATGGCCCAAGCAATAAATAAGAGGTAAAATATAGAAAAATACTAAAAAGTAATGAGCATTTGCAATTTAGTTTAAAATGTTTAATTAATCACTTAGTTTGATTCATATGCAACCTCAACAATTACTGTTTATAAACACTCAGCACTGTTAATTGATTCTGAACATAAATGAAGAAACTACCTCATGAGTAGATTTAATACATAGTCTTTATATCAACTGAAAAAGATTTGCAGGAAAGAATCTCCTCTATAATTTTAAGAATATCTCCCAGAAATGTGTAAAGTGCAAAAAATTACCCATCCTGATAAAAAAAAAAATAAATCTCAGCCTACATAAGAGACTAAAAAGTAATTTGAAGGATTATACATATGCTGTAAAGATTTATCATGGGAAGTGAATGATCTGATGGGTAAAAGCATTTGTTTGGAATTCTGATTATCTGAAAAATACATTTACCATTAAGTTTCAAGTGGTTTGGCACATTCCCCTGTTGTGCAGCAGAAAAGCTATTTGGGAAACATGAAAAACAGAAAATTAAGTCCTTTGAAGAAATATGGCTGCTATCGATTGTGCTAGTGCTGTACCTTTTTCATTAATTTCTATCTTGGTTATGGAAGCTGAAGAGAAAATACCTAGGAAAAAAAAAAACACAATTAAAAGGGAATACAAAAATAGTTTCAAACCAAATGACATCATCTACTATGTATTGTACATGTCATAAAAGTCACATTATAAAAATAGCTGGTGGCCATATGCTGATTTCTCTCTCCCTGAACTCAAATTTTCAAAACATTGTCAATTGAAATTCGAGGTGAGAAAATAACTAAGAAAATATCAAAAATAAAAACATGCCTTTCTGCTCTACTTAGCAGATATAGGTATATATGTCCATGTACAACAGATGGCTCTTCGATTTAAATCATATGCTACATGATTTACCGCATCTGAAGACCTGATTGTTTGTGTACCTCCACATTTATTATCTATATGTAGATATTTGTATCCAGATATTTAGGAACTCAAAGTTACAGCAGCTTCCTTTATCTTTACTATAAGGACAGATCTATCTATCAAAGTATGTAATTAGAGATATTAGAGACAAAGTAACATTATGGCTAAAACTATAAATGAAAAGTGCATTTTCTTCAAGTACTTTCAGATTTATCACTTATATCTACCAAGTGTGCACTTTTTTATAATCAACTTTTTACTTAGTCATCATATATACAGAGCAATAACAAATACTATCACTTAAAAAACTACATCACAAAAGAGCAAAACAAGTAAAATAGTAAAATTATCCTTTGTATCATCTTTGCTACTAGTTAAAAAAAAATAATTGTGTCTGTTTGGTCAGCTCACATAGTCCTGCCACAAGCACAAACTGAAAAAACACCTGACACCTGCATTGTGGTGCTTTCCCCCATTTGCAGCCAGAATTGAAGGTTAGAGCTAAAACACAGCTTTCAGTGTTCCCCAGTGCTATTTGTACAACAAGTGAAATACAAAAAGTACAGAACTTAATGAACTGCCTTGGCAAAGCAATTTCAATTTTAGCAGATCAACAGAGAACAGAAGTAATTGGAGTGATTCCTTATGACATGCAAGAGAATAAAACCAGAAATGCGTCCTTGAAACCCAAAGGTGGCGTGCCCAGACAGCTCACACAGCAAGAAGGCACCAAGTTCATTAAAGCCAAGTTCTTCAGCCAAGCCCTTGGCAACCATCAGCTTGGGCATCAAGCCCTCCAGCTAGGTGGCCACCAGCAAGGCTACCTGGCTTCCAGGGTAGCCCCAGGGCCCGAGGAAGGTTCCATGAATGGATTCAACAAATGGAATGCATCACCTACCTCCAGCAGGCAGGTCTCTGAGCACAGCAGCTGAGAAAACACCCGAACCTTCCTCATGCAAATGAGGGACACAGCCAGCAGCAGTGTTGGCCGCCTAGGGAAAATGAGCAACTTGCTATTCTACCCCAGCAAAGAGATCTGAAAAGAAAGCAGCTCAGCCTGCGGTCCATCAGGTGGCCTGCATGGGGAGCAGGTTCTTTCAGTGATCCAAATAACTGTTTATTCAACCAGCTAGGAAGCCAGGCAGCTTCCTGGCTGCCTAGACACTCAGTCAGGCTGGTGGAACTCCCAGGATCTGCTTCAGAAGGGAGATGAGTAGCAACATCAGTATTCAGCAGAGGAAAATCGCTCTTTTACAAAACCATTTGGCAAGTTCAAAAAAAGAAGGTCCCTGACCTACAAACATTGGAATTCTGAACAGCTAAAAACATCCACAAAGTGTAGATAGACCAAGGCAAGGGATATGAGACTATTTGGAAGGAACAAGATTAAAACCTTACATAAACCATAAAGCTCTACTGGGAAATACCCTGCCAGCAAACTTCCCCCCAGCAGAACTGTGCCAAGCAGTCTGCATTCACATAGCTCTGCCTCTGCCTAGACAGCACTCCTAATAATTTCAGTGCAAGAAGAGGTGCCATAGCACAGTGAAGGCCCTACGGTCCACCTGCATCAGTGTGAGGCAGTGGTGGTATCTCTGTACAAGCTAACTCTTCTGTGGACAGCAGAGTTGCTGCCAGCCAGGTGCTGTTCACCATCCGGAAAGGTTTGTTTCCTATAGAAGTCTTAGGATTTACCTTGGGTAGCTCCTTTTGGTACTTTACCTTGTGACTTACGACCTCTGCAGTCCAGATGCTGCATGGGGGAGATTTCCACAAGAGACTATGGACCACTAAGGTATATTATAACAACTCTTTGGCAGAAGAAATGGGGTGTCATAATCCCACAGTCCTTTTCCTCCACTCAGGTCTCTCTTTTTTTTTTTTTTTTTTTTTTTTTTCATATCCCATCCCACATTTCAAGCTTGAATTCAAAACCCTGGACTCTGAACAAACAGTTTCAGCACTCCTGAGCCTGCTCAAAAGAGACAAAATACTTTGTACTTGAAAGCCCACACTCACAGCAAGACAAATAGCAGGGGACAGCAAGGAGCAGGATGACAGTACGCAAAGATCAACGGTCCCTGTAAATGATTTCTGAAGAACTCTTCACAGCAAACCGGCATCTTAATGCCTCGCTACGTGCACAGATCTGTGATGTCAATCTGTGACAACCAGGCATTTTCTGGGAGTTACATTACAAATTCCCCTCAGGTCCTCAGCAGGTACACCCTGGGGTGTGAGCTGGTCAGACAGCAGAAAATTGGATGGTTGAACAGCATGTAGTGAAGGCTCATGATCTCAGCAGGGGAAATATTTCTGTGGTTGCTACTATGTGCAATGTATTGCACAATGAAAGCTCTGCTGAAAGGGATGTGTTGTTGCCTCAATAAGATGGACAGGGTGGTTTTGAATATTCTGACATGAAACTAATGCAGGCAATACACCATTAAGGAAAGCTTTAAAAGTCCTGTGAAGCCACCTAGAATGAATAACTCTGTGAGGAGGTGCTACTGCTCTGGGGATTTGCACTGTCATCTTGCTATACGGTAAACATACTTGTCTTTTTCCAGTGCAGATTGTCAAGTGTAATTGACAATAGTAAGGAAATTCTTTGATGAAAATACATGAGCACAAAGTACAAGCCATTTAGAACTGGACTGAGTTTTTCCAGCCAGAAGAATGGTTCTTTCTGTGGTGTTTCAATCCACATTTTCTTGGTCTGTTATTTCAAATAGAAAAAACACACCCTGGTCACCATGCAGCCTTTCTGATTTCCAATGCATTGACTAGCTATTCATTCTAGTCTGAGATCTGACATCACATGCACAAACTTGAAAATCAATTAATCTTGAGATTCTGTGCAAGTCTAACATTTTTGTTTAATAATATTTAAATATGCTTCTATAAATACATGAAATATTACTAGTTTCTTTCTTTCTTCCCCCACTCTGGGATAGTAGAATCTGGACAGTAGACTTTGTGCATGCAACTGAAGATGCTTCAAGGGGAAGTATTTTAAATGTATGGCATCAAATCAGACAGAGCTTTAAGATTGCAACATTCCCTTGTTTACTGATACGTTGACTGCACAGGTCTGTCTAGTGTTGGCTTTTTTGTAGTTCATGAAGACAAGTATCTCTATTCTTAGAGATGACTACTCATCTAAAAAAAAAAAAATTCTCTGTTGATTCCCAAATGGTGATGAGAACCTAATTCACCATGGCACATGGCATAGAGTTAAGCCTAGTGAGAGACTTGAGGTCAATGCTAAGGTTAAAGTTTGCTCTATTTCCTCTTCCAGTAAACCTACTGTAATCTAGGATAGTCTGGCCAATCTCTGATCTTTCCTCATATTTGTAAATGTTTGATGCATGCCTTCAGAGACTCCTCTGTCTAGATATCCTCTGGGAGGATATTTGATGGAAAACTAGAACTAACTTCCTGCACCATGCTACACCTTGACTAGCTTGCTTGAAGAGGCGAAATAGGATTTTTAAACTAGATCAGTTTCCAAATCCAGTGAGCCCTGAGCTCCTGTGTACAGAAGCTTGACCAAAGTGGTCATATTGCTGCAGGAAATGTTGCACATGGCGGTGCTATCAAAGGCAGAGGTATTATCACATGCACACAAGGACTGCAACAGTCTGTGTTGCTCAAAAAGCTGAAGTGCAGAAAACAGTAAAATAAAAAAAATCTCTGTAATCATTGCTTGGTGCAAAGTTTTTGTTGTGGGTGTAGAATGCTGATCATCCTGGAGAATTCCATCTGGAAAGACGCCTATGTCGAATGCTAAAGGTTGTATTGCATTACTGTGCCTTCCATTAAAAAAACAAAAACAACCCCCAAAAACCACAAGCTATTCAAATGACCTTCTTGTCATATTCTGACAGCCCACATTGTGGCGCTCTCATTTCCAGAACAGCTGAACACAGCCCTCTTCATATTTCAACCAACCCCTTCTCACCAAAAACCCTTTTCTCTCGTTTATTTTGGGTTCCTCTGCAAGTTTATTCAATGTTTGCACTCTTCACTAAGGTTGCTGAGCCAGAAGTATTTTACCTTTGCCAGTTTTTACTAAGCATTTCTACCAATACTTATCTAAAAGTATCCACCAGGGTGCTCTCTCACTGTTGCTGTGCAGTGACAGGCAAACACAGGGTAACAGAGCATGACGATTTAAGTGTCTCTCTTGACTGAAGAGGGACCTTTTGAACGTCCCAGTTCTTCCAACGGTTTTCAAGTGACCTTTTTTTTGACTGGTTTTCTTCTCCATGTTCAGGGAGATTGTCAGTTTAGCTAAAAAGCTTCCACAAAAGGAAAGTTACCTGCTGTCATAGAAAACCCTCTGTTTTCCTTCATATTTGCCCCTACCACTTGGCATATCTCAAAGGAACAAATTTCCCTATAAGCTAACAATTTCAGTTAAGAGTTACACCCCTCTATTATTTATACAATTCCAGAAGCAGGCACGAGGCTTTAAACAAATTAAAAGATAATCTCTTGTTTTTGAAAGCATACGTTCAAATAGGATGTTAATTTTTTAAAAATATAATCTGAGTATGAAGGCTGGGCACAAAGACTGGAGGCTTGCATAGGAAATGGATTAAGAGTGAAAAGCAACTTAATAATACAAGTGCACATGTAGCCTGACCTGCATGTCTCAAAAGGATATCATGCTGGTGAGTACATCTCCTTCAGACAAAAGGTTTAACTACCATGCTGTGGCATATCTGAGCTGCTCTGAATCGAGTTTATGAATACTGCATATTGTCAAATACTTCAGGATGTTTACAGTGTGAATACATTCAGATACCTCAGCTTCCTGAAACAGGTGGGATGCAAAAAATCATATGTGAATATATTCATATTTTTATATATAACTATTAAAGGACAAAGCCAGAACCATTAAGTGATGAAAGCTTGGTCTCTTCATCATACATATCTAGAATGGGTGTAAACCATAGACCAGAACAATCACAGCTCTGAATCAGGTGTGACAGAACCTCTCAGGTTTCTCTCTCAAGAAAGATAAAGTTGTGCGAGAAACCAAGCATGAGTGTGCAGTAACAGTCAAAATATAAGAGAGTGAGAAGAATTCTCATAGAAAGGGTATAGATTTTTTTTTGTCATGAGACAGCTTTAAATGCTTTGTGCACTTTGCAGTAAACACGGTATTTGTAGTACAAAATGAGAAGACCTGCAAAGTAATGGAGGTGGGAACATTTGCCTTCAGTAGCCTTCCTGAAGAACTAATTCTAAACTTCCCCTTTATGGTCACATGTCTAAGAGCAAAAGAAAAATAAACTTGTCTGTGAAGGTATGGTGGCACAGCTCTTCTGTCTGAAGGTTTCTCATCAAAAAATTACACTGCCATCTGAATAATTTGGTATCTTGAAGCCATGCAAATAATATACGTTTTACATAGAAAATTCAAAGTAATACCTTTAAGACCAGAATGGGGGAAAGGAGTAGTGAATCTGGACAGGATATGGTGATTAGGACTTAGAATGCTGGTCAGTGAAAATTCCTGGATGTAAAATTCAAGATAACAAATGCCAAATTATAGCCATAACACCAGTGCTGTTTTGTCAAGAATCTGGTACATATCTATCTCCCCAGGGCAGACCTGGAGCCATCTTAGGCCTTCCAGGAAGGTCTCAGCCATCTTATATAAAAGCCTGAAATTTTCTATTAAGTCTTTTGTTGGTGACAGAATAAACACCAACTTCCCACAGTTATATGTATGATAGAGGAATCTTTAGAAAAGAAACAAGTGAGGGATACAAGATTGGTGGGGAAAATAGAAAAATCTCACTAGACATCAGTTGTTTAAAAAAAAGGTGGAAGAATGACAACCTAATCATTACCTGAAGTAATCACAATGTGACAGCATATTTATTGAAAATGAAAATTGGTCAAAATGATGTTTTTGTTTAGCAGTCAAGATTCAAAGAAAGAGGTAGTACTAAAGCAATGCGGAGTAGAAACAAGGTACATTTTTAGTGTAAATATTCATTACACACTGGTAAATATTTCCTATGCACTGTAATGGAAACAGATTTGAAATCAGAATAGGCCCTCTCCCCCTCCAAAAGAGACATAGCTTACTGGAACAGGAATCAACTTGGGCAAAATGTTCTGATATGCTTCCAGACAGAAAGTAGATAATGGCTATTTCTTCTGGCTATGTAAGTTATAAAAGTTAATTTATCTTTGCCAACAAAAAATTCTAAAGGTCACATTATCTTTCTATAACATTTAGTAATAAGCATTTGGCAGCATGAATCAGGGATCATAAAACTCCCAAATACTTTCTAAAAGACTCTGAAGTACTGGGACAAAGAATGACAACTGCCAAAAGAAAGATGTAGACACCTTTAAGTTCTCCTTTCTAACATCCTTAATAATAATTTTTTTCCTTAAAAAAATCGATTTTAGATTTAGGAAAGTGGTATTGTGCAATTAAAACCAGTGATATCTGAAAAGAAATTTGAGCGTGAAGTTAAGTTGCATGTATTCCTTATACAGCATTTCAGAATGGCATCTAAGATTCCCTTGGAAGTAGTAATCCAGAAGTTGGTTACTGGTCTCCGACTGTGACTCTCAACTTGGTGAATTCCCAAATATCACAATAGCAGGGATATTGTAAGACCTGAAATGGAAAGAAAAACAAAACAACAAAAATAGCTTTATTGGGAGGGAGAGCAGAAATGATAGACCAGTGTAGGGTGACCAAGTTTATATCTGTATCTGTTAGAGCATGGAAAGACAAGGAACACAAGGGAAAACAAGACACTGGAAACAAAGTGGATCAAGAGCTTCAAAGGTGAAGGTCTCTAAAAAGGATTTGGAAAAATTACGGAGGGCTAATGCAGCAGTCAGAAAGGTTAAGGAATAAAGTCGTAAGGAAGTAGAATATTTTGGATAGACTGAAATTGATATGAATGAATAGGAGAGATCCCCCAGGGAGACAAAATGTAACAGGCATTTAAATACAAGAAAAACAGACAGCAGGCTGTTTTATTTATTTATTTTTTTATATAATGTACCATCTGTGAATACATTCAAAGGTAGGCTGAAGTAAAGGTTTGATTTAAGAGTTTTCCCATATAATCTTCATGCTTACTACTGTACCTGTTCAACAGAGAACTCCACGCCCTTCAGGATGAGCAAGATGCAAAGACTTGTAACTTGATACAACTTCAACTTTATTAACTCTAGTCATCTGAGAGTTCACACAGTGCAGGCCATGATTCTACAATTAATCACTCTCCAGTGGAGGAGGATTTATCAGTTCTCAGTAGCTTACTTCCAAAATCCTGCTGCTTTGTTATCTATTGTTACCTCTTTAGTGGCTGACACCAGAAGTTCTATCTCTGTCCCATATCTTTCATTTATTTTAAGGCAATACCTTAATCTTTCCCGGGGAATCAGGAAAAGAGACTGCATGGCATGAGATCTATCCTGGACACCTACCAGAGACAGCTGCAAACAATTACATTTTTCTTACCTACCACAGGTTCCAAAATCAATTTTCCCACAAATTACCCTGGTATCAAATATGATCATTCAATTATTTCTTCATTCAGACTGTTTTTTGACTTTGTCAACTCGGAGTGATTTGATCTTTTTCCTTCTGGTGCAGTATTCTAGAGAAAACTAAATGTCCTGCTCTAAGGAACCTGCTTTGGCAGGGGGGTTGGACCCGAGGATCTTTCGAGGTCCCTTCCAACCCCTTCGATTCTGTGATTCTGTCCTGGACCTACTTTATTTTTCATTCCACTCATTAAGTGAATAGAACTAAATAAACCCAAACACTATACAGTTGTTGAACAATAACAATCTCTGAAAGCTCCTTCCTGGATGCTGAAGTATCAGATAGCATGATAATGTCTCTCCTATAGTCTAATTGCTTCCACCACCTATGCTCAAGCTACATCAACTACTTGCAAGCAAATAGAATCTACAGTACCGTGCCTGTACTTTTAAATGCAGACTTGCATTTGGACAATTCTCTCTTTTCTTTGTGGGCCCTGTCATTCACCTTGCTGAAGCCAGCTCAGTTGCCTCAGAGGCAGGATAGTGTCCAGGATAAAATGATAACTTTTGTGCTTGCACCTGAAGATCAATTGCATCAGCTCCTCTTACTATCTTAAAGGCAAGGAGAAATCTAAGAGGTTAAAATATTTATACAATTGAATAAACGTCGCTTGTAGCTTTATATGAACAATTCAAGGAACATGTTTAACAGTGACACTTATTTGAATTAGTATCATAGATGTGTCTCCTTCAAATGTGTGTGTACAGTATCCTGACTCACCAAGAGATGCTGAATTTACATTGACATTGCTATACCTTGAAGCTTGTTTTCCTAAATTAGTTTTCTTCCTATGAGGAAAAAAAGCCTCCTGCCACACTAGCAGCAGTAGAAGAGCTCACCATGCCTTGGCTGGGACTTCCTTTCTTTAAATCTATTCATATGACCAATGTTCTTTGTTTTCTGATACTCAGCACTATGTTGTCATATCCTTTACTGCCCAAGTTCTTTCTTTCAAAGCTCTGTGAAACAAGAAACTGTGGGAACTGCCTAAGACTTGCCACCAAGCAATCAAATGGTCTCACGTCAACCATGTAGCAAATTCAAATAGCCTGCAAAAGCTACCACTGACACCAGAGACTAGAGTCTGTCTCACAGCCTACATGAGGAATCATGCCCACAGGTGGCTGTCAGCCTAACACTATCACCAGAGCTCAGGGGAATGGTCGTGCCCAAATGGATTCCTCATGCTCTCCTCAAACTGTGACTAATATCACAGGACATTGTTTCTTTTGTCTTATGTTAATCAGAATGTTATTGTACTCATAAAACATCATGCTGGAAACTCAAAGCATAACACACAACCACTTAGTTTTGTGGAGGATACAGTTTGCAGACAGAAAAATCTATGAGTATGCTATTTTCTTCTTTAATACTGCTGGGAGAAGAGCTGAACTGTACGTGTAAATAAAGTCAAAAAAAGGCATTAGAAAAGTAAAGAGGAAGTACTGAAGTCAATCACAACACTAATGCCCCCTCTTTGGTTTGTATACTTTTCTTACTCCATTCCCATTTTGAGGACATCCATATTAGACTCAAAGCCTTTCTGCTCTTCGGTCAGATTACCAACAGTAAGTTTATACCAAACAAGATATATCTTAATTTCTCATCAACTAGTTCTTCCATTGGCTCTTCAGCTATCCTTTCCCTGTGTAGGAAACATACTCCTGTATAGCATTTTCTTGTCTAATATATGCAATCTTTGCAGCCTTACTTGCCTTTTGACTCCTAGCACAAAGAGAAGAGAGTGGTTCATCTGACTTCAGAGTCCATTACTTGGATTTCATTTTGTAGCAGTTTCCATGAATGAACTTCCTTCCTCATTAGATTGCTAGAGTCAATATTATATAGCCTCTTTTAGATTGCTTTTAAAGATGGAGTTCTGGCATGAAGATGAGAAGGAAAAAAAAATCAAGTTTGAGTATCTAAATAAACTATTTACAGTAACTAATAAAAGTGAAACCTCAGCTCTGAAAGAAAGATAGATGAAGAGAAAGGGTGGAGGAAAAAAGTCAGACCTATGTTAGTTAAATCACTCAGTCTTCTAATCATTCCTCCAGGAAGTGATAGGTGATTAACTTGACAGGAAAATCAAGAATATGAAAAAAAACATGAGCATTATATGAAATTCACAGAAATATTCATTTTTACAAGTCACAAAGCTGTTGGCAATTATTTGTCATCCTGTTCCCAAGCCTCAGTCAGACTCATCCTCGAAGCTTTGGATCCTAGTATCTTTTTTCATTAATCAGTCAATGCTTCAAGTAGTTTTATAGGGTCTTTCTTTCCTTGGGTACAAGATTCTCTTCAAGTATAATAAAATTAGACTTGATACCTACCACATAGCTTTTTCACTTTGATTTTCTGTTTTTCATTTTGTCTGTGAATGCAGCCATACTAAAGACCTGGGAAATGAATGTCTGTCAAATGCAGCCATGCTGAAGAGAACTTTGTAGGAATTGATACCTTAATATACTAAACTGCACAGGTAGCAGCAGTGCAGTGGGATCACCCTTATGGATTAGAAGAGACTCTGTTCTCTGTGTAAAGGTTTCTTGCAGAGGTTGCTGTTTCCCCCGACTCTTGCATATTTTGCTATGTGGACACTAGTTTGTTAAAGTCACCGATTCATTTTCCACAGTCCAGTAAACAGCTATCTTAATCAATTTTTTGGCTGATACTCCATTATTGCTGGCATAATAAACATCTGAGTAAAGTATTCCAATGTTCAGTGAACAAAGATAAAAGTGTCTATTAAGGGTATGCAGCTATGCCAAATACGATCATATATAATCAGCTGCACCAGAAGAGCCTGTCGACACATTGGAGAATATCATCAGTCAGATGATACATCTGCTACAAGTGGCAGCTGTTGTACTCTGGAGTGTAGACAATTAGACATGAATATACTCCTTGGGCTATTTACAGCGCTCAAGCACAGTATTAGCTGACACCTGTTAAGCTGTAATCGCTATATTTTTGATATCTACTCATCATAATTATTGAAAATAAAATTTAAGACTTCTAAAGACATTGAATCTCATAAATAACGGTGAGTATAACTACAATACTGTCTTCATTTACAAACTTCGTTAGCACAAACTCTAAATAGTTCAGTCAGGATAAATACAATTATAAGTCCCTTACCAAGTTCATAAAAGCCAAGTACCACACGTAATGCTGTGCTACATAATAATAATGTGCTACACTGTAAATTTTTATATCTAATTACTGAAGGGGGTGTCAGTAATATTGCAATTAAGGCTACATATGTTTTGTGGAGAATAAATAACTATTAAATGGTAGTATCATATAAAAAGCTGAGTACATGGGTATGAAGAATTTGAGTGTGAGCCTTCGCCTGTGGCATAAACACTTATGCATGCAGTGAGTTTTATTATTGTATTTTACTTTCTTTGACCATACATGCACTTTCCTTCATATCACTAAACCCGGAGATAATTTTCATTGGATTATCACCCCTTGCATTTTCTCTTATAAATTTATCTTGTGGTGAGGGAATAATCCAGTCATTTATCAAGTTATTTTTTATATTTATATAAATAGATAGAAGAAAAATCAACTACCAGAGATGTTCTTTAAGTACACCAGTAACAAGAAGTTTTTGAAGTCTTTTCTAATAAAGTTTTCCTCAATGTAGAAAAATAGCATGGCCCCAGAAGTCAGGATAAATTATGAAAGCATATCTCAGCATAAGGGTCTGGCATATAATAATAGTTATATTATCATTATATAATAATTAACTCTTCAGGTTTGTTTATCATGGGTTGAAAATAATGCCCATAGTTCTCATATAAAATAAGATGGAGATTGAAAGGAAAAAAAAATCATCCACACTTAAAAAATAAATACTTGACTCTTACAATCCATGACAAAAGTTACTAACCAAGCACAAAGGAGAAAGAAGAGCTTCTGCATTAGAATCTATTTGCAGAGGATATTAAAATACAGTTCTAAAGATACTATAAACTTTTACTGTTATTAAAGTAACTAATGCATTACAAGTTGTTCATTTGCCAATTGAAAAGTTACTGACCTTGGTTTTCAGTTTTTAAAGCACAAGGGGAATCAGGTTCACCCCCTTTAAAAACAATATTCTTCTTTCAAAAGTCAGATGACTCAATTTACTGCAGACTTTTAATTTCATCTAGTTTTCCTCTAGATTTTGCAAGATATAATTTAGAACTGTTCATAAGCCTATAGCTCTAAAGCACTGCAGGGAAGATAATGGGCCCCAATAATGTAAATATATATATATTCACATATATATATGAATATATATATACGTATATTTATGTATATATATATATATGAAATAATACAAAACCCCAAATTTGTAAATGGCTTATTTTTTTATGTGCAGTAAATACTTAGCAGTGCATTACAACAACTTACAATGAATTTCAACAATTCATTAGTACTTACCATGCTGTACTGCGTCACACAGCCTGGGCACCAACAACACAAGGCTTCTCTTCATGAGGAACGTGACACCTGCTTCAAAAGTCAGCTCCAATACAGTAAAAGCAGCACAAAAGCCTGGACTGGATCAGGAACTAGACCAGCATCTAATCATGAAACCAAAAGCCCAGCAGGTGGAAGGAGCCACCAGCTGCAGCAGCTCCAAGCACTGATCACCGAACAAGCACACAGCTGATCCTCCTGGGCTCCTATAGAGCCCTTTAAATACCCTTTGACCTCTATAGGATTGGTTGAGTGAGTAGATAGGTTGGCCTGGCAACAGTTAGAAACCTTTGCTAGATTGGTGGGGAGACCAATTTAGTCAGGAGAAAAACCTTCCACAAGACCAATGGGCTGGAAACCATACTGGAGCAATCCCAGTATGAGTGCTTTGTGAGGCACTTGGAAAATGAGAAGTTCATCAAGCTGCCCATAATGCAAAATTTCCTCTGGTATTCCATAAATGTCATTTAATGTCCTCTAAATGCATCACTTTTTTTTTTAAAACTCCCCTTCATCCCCACACCAGAAAAAAAAATTGTCTTAACTTGCTAACTGTTCAGAAAGGAACATAATTTATATGCCAACTCAATATATGTGACAGCTTTTATGATTGTCATTTTTATTGCCATAAACATTTTAAGAATATGAGGATAAGCAGACTAAAATTAGAAAAGTAATTACTAAGAAAGGAGGAAGTTATCAGAAGTTATTTTAAACCAGATTTTGCTAAACTACAAAATGGTCAAACAAAACTAAAAATGCTGCTTCAGCATTCAGCAGGTTTGGAAAAAGAGAGCAAAAGCTCTGAACAGTGTTCTAAGTCCATATTATTCTAGATTTCCAGCAAAACTTGATTCATGTGCTTTGAGAAGAGTGGCTACAAGCTTCTGCAGAACCTCTGGGACCTCGGAGCAGGCATGACCCTTGCTGTCAGGAGAGATGAACAATGCCAGAGGAACACATGTACCCTTTGCACCAACACTTTGAGGGTAATAGATTTAAAAAACCCTCAGTGGTCCTATTAAGACTGTACTTTAATCGAAATAGAGCCAGTCTGCTGGCACTGAAAATTAAAAAGGTTGTAGAACAGTATTTATGCTAGGAGCTGGGTGAAAGCCAACAGGCACATAAGAGCACCTGGTTCAGACTGATGTGACCCCTGAGAGGATGCGGTTAATGTTCAATGTGTCTCTGAAAGGTCAGGAGGGAATAAACATCAAATTCACAATAAATAGAGTAGACAAACCAGCCTGCCAGCCAGACAGGCCAACTGGCATGCGCAATGTCAAACAAGAGAGCAAGGGCAAAATTTACAAGTGCTTCTTCACCAGGTCCACAAGCCCAGCACAAAGGATAGGGACAGAAAGACCTTAACTGCTGGTGGTACCAGTGTCCTACATGCAGTGAGTACATTCTCTGTAGCGGTTAAGTCATAAGGGCTAGGTCACTGGGGGGTAAATGTAGAAGAAGGATTAGACCCAATAAATTAGGTGTTAGCAAGTGACCAGGACTGGATGGGATTTATCTGAGAGTTCTGGAGAGTTATAAGAAGAAACTGAGGAGAAGATTAAGACTCTTGACTTTGAAGAACCTTTGGAAAAGCTTGAAGGGGATGTGTTTAACCTCTATGGTATCATGGAGGTGGTGGATAAAGTGGCTGCAGAGCTATTCTTCATCAAATCCCACAATATCAAAATTAGGGGCCCTCTATGAAATTATCTGTAGATCAGGTTAAAACTGATGAAAGAAAGCACTTCTCTAAGCAGCAGGTGATGAATGTTAGGAACTTGCTGCCAAAAAAAGGCAGCCGTGCCAGCAGCTTTGCAAAAGAATTAGAGAAACTCACAGACAACAGAGCCATGAACAGACACTATAGGTACGGGTGGGGAATACAACTGTGGCTACTAGGGGAGTCTGTGGGGAAGGTGCTGTGTAACTTGAGCATTCATATGCTTTCCCTAAATATCGTCCCCTGCTGCCACTATCAGAGATTGGTCTGACCTAGACTTGGGCATTGGTTCTCCAGAGTCCACAGAACTCTGTTAGCAATGGAAATGCTAACAGGAAAACTACTCAGTGTGATATCTAAGGTATTTCATTCAGGGGGCGGTTAGGATTGTTTGGTTCAGAATTATGGCAAGACCTTTAAATTTGGCTTGTAAAATGAAGCTTTACTTCTGTGCACTGTTTCTACTAAACTTGACAAGGTAAGCCCATTAGCCTGCAGAACTTTCACAATATTAGTATTTACTACAGACTCTTAAAGAAAGAGTCCTAAGGAGTTACTAGACTAAAGAGCAGAAAAAGAGAAGGCACAAGCAGAGTAATTAACATGATTGAAAACACATAACCAAAATTTTGTTCAGAAAATTGTTATCCCTGCAGTACAGCTGACAAGTTATAGTCAATTCTTACACAGCTGATAGCCAGATCTTTCCATATGAAATCTTATATTATAGAGCTGACATTTTCATGGGGGCAAGGCTGTGAAACTTGGTATTTACATCATCTTCTCCCTTCCACCATACCGTGATTACTGATTATTGCAGGTGTGAAGAAAACTCTTTTCTCCACTTGTCTGAGCTCTTCAGTGTCCCGTGATAATAAATAGGGCAGCGATGCAGCTCAATAGCTTGCTACAATTTACAAACCAATTTCTTGTTTGTTTTTTAAATCCCTCTCCAAGACTCCAGTGTTGTGGAACAGCTGGCAACATACAGTGGCCATCTGTACTACCTTCATCTTTTGAGAATTCAAATTGATTTTCTTCAGCCTAGCATGCGGAGTTAAGGGGTGCT
Organism: Anser cygnoides; assembly: GCF_040182565.1. Taxonomy (NCBI): domain Eukaryota; kingdom Metazoa; phylum Chordata; class Aves; order Anseriformes; family Anatidae; genus Anser; species Anser cygnoides. The sequence goes on along the minus strand of NC_089876.1, from coordinate 63,385,439 downwards.
CATTGCCTGATGATGTGTATTCACACTATCCAATGGAGCTGGGAAGACAATTTTAGCATGAGACCATCAGCATGAACAAACTGCACTGGCAGATGAACTGTGAATCAAGCCGCCTTTACCCTTTTTGTGCAGGATAAAGGTTTTATCCATGTTTTCAGATTTCAAATACAGAAAATTTCTAGATCTGTATATGTGAAACATTGCCAAATGCCACTGATTCACCTTGCTGATTGATGGCACTTATCCTCAAAGACACAATAGAGTATGTTCATATGAAGTCAGCAGGGTTTTTAGGACTTGCACAGAATACTTTCAACATAATAGATGCTGATATAATTCAAATCAAAAGTAAAAATGGGTATGATGCAGACAAACAGTGTGCTGAAGTCAAACATCTGAAAAAGGAAATATTGATTAATGTATCTTCTCAAGAGTGGCTTTACTCAACTAAACTAAGCAAAAGTGAAGCACTGTGTGATATTCAGAAGAGTTTTTCACCTTTGCTATTTTATAGTAAGTAATTTTTAGTTCTGCAAGGTATTGCCTTACTGTGCTTGATTTATCAAGACTGATCAAGAAAAAAATTTTATCATGCTCCCAACTTCAAACTTCAGAAGTTCCATTAAGCTTACTGGAGGGACTCACATATTCTAGTTAAATACATATGCAAAGCTTTGAGGGAGCTTAACCTAAATGTTAAGTGTAGTGACAAATTAGTGTTCAGGATAAATAAATCCAAACGATAAATTGATACTGCATTAAGTAATAGAGCAAAAAATATATGAAATTTGCACACAAAAACACTGCAAACATTAACAAGCATAACCCCCTCTTACAAAGGATATGTGAAAGAATGGAAAGCAACATAAAACATGAAAAGTATGTACATAGCTTAGCATGTAGCTTAATGTAACTTCTGGATAAACTATGTTAATAGAAAAGTTCAATAAATCGAAGGTGCACATTTCACAGAAGTTTATACTAAAGATTTTTATTTACATTTATTTAAAAATTGATATAACGTCATATGTCACAACATGATAATACATTATATACTTCTAAAAGGGAATAATACACCATTTAGAAATTTTTCTTTGGAATGTAAATACTTTGTCATCACAATAGTCTAACTGAAGTGGTATTTGTTTGGCAAACCATACAGTGTCAAATTTAATTAAATATTTGCTTGTTAGGTGCCCTAAAAATAGATAGGAAAATTGCCTAAATCAACTGAAATTATACTGTTCTATAAAATGTGAGACAATATGATTTACATGTATTTTTCCCTTTCAGTTCTCAGAAACATATGGCCATTAATAAAGTTGTGTGGTTTAGATATATAATTTAAATCTCTTAAAAAGTACATAATGTACTATAGTTAAACAAAAAGATAAAACCCACGTTATATTAAAGCCATGCAAGATTTTGGAAACTGGAGGTAAATAACCAAATCATTCTAGGAAGCGGCTCCAGTAATCTGGTTAATCATGTGGTGACTTGCTCACAAGTGTATGCTAACATGCATGAGAAGAGATGGTTATTATCAAAGAAGGGGCTGGTACAGTGTCCTAGACTTTCCCCCAAAAAACTAGAAGTAACAGTAGTTTAATATCAGAATTTTAGTAGGTCTGCCATAATCTAGCAGTTGATACTAGGACACATGAAGACGAGGTGGCAATAGTCATCATGGAGAACAGATACTCATATGTAAAATTTGCACTGTATATGATCTAACACATAACTAGAGAGATAAACTATTTCCTTACAAAGTGCTATAAGAGGACTCATCTGGCCTTTAGAGTTGTGAAATGTCATGTGTGTAGACATAAAAGTACTGTGTCAACAAAAAAAAAAAACAAAACAAAATTACAAACAAAACCTTTCAGCAGCCCAGTTCTTTAGCTGGTGGGTCTAAATTCCATAAAAAAAGAAAGCTGCTGTTGTCGCTAAAATGCTTTCAAAATAGGCCTAATTCTTATATATTTATAGCTATGCATATGCATTTCTTGTCTGCTGTGAAACAGATCTCAGTAGAAATCAACACTTGCCCTTAGATGCTGTTAAAAAAAAAGGTCTAATAGAAAAAACACCCTAGAGTCCAGATTCTTACCTTTAAATAAATAAATAAATAAATATTCATCAGACAGGTCTCCATTTCCTAACTCTTGCTCCACTTGTTTTCCTTTTGCACTGCTTTAGGCTAATGTATGCCTCAGTGACTACCTTCTCTGCCCAGGACTGTCTTTTTGTACATACAGCCTTCTATCCTCTACATAGCTTCTGTACAGGGTCCAAAGCTACGCCTCTCATCATGGCCAGAGTAGCAACAGAGGTTTGGTGGTATTGTCTGTTATGAATAGCGAATTTCTGGTCTTGGAAATGATTTCTGAATAGATGGTATCCAGAAGCTTTGCTCGTGCTTAGGGCATGACATAGTTGTCTAGGTCAGAGAAATAAACAGAAATTTTAACACCAAATTATTATCTTCTCCCTTAAATTGTAAATGTCTTCTAATACCACTGTCTGTTCTCTGTCTCTTTTGCACACACCTTTATTCTCTTTCCATGCTCCTTCTCTGTTTTTTTTTTTTTTTTTTCCATTTCCTTTTATGACTTGTCTTGGACATCTTATAATTTGTTAATTTGATTTTAACAAATGAATGAAGACTACACACTCAGTTTAGAGCTCTCCATGTGTGGGAGTCAATGTAGCACTTGCAGCTAGAAGTAGGAACAATATTCAGAGGGAAAGTCTTATTAACGTTAATGACATCTTTTAGAAATGCAGTATAAAAAATCATGGAACATGATTTTTTTTTTTTTTTTGCACAAACTTTAACGAACATTTAAAGCTTAATCTAAAGACATGGAATTTGTCAGTGTTCCTATTCCCTTTAACACTGTCTGAATACACCCTCGTATACTGGGCTATTTTCAGCTCTTTCTGCCATAACCACAGACACTTATACACAGAGAGTTCACTGACACCTTCTATTTGAGAAGTACAAAATTTATACCTTTTTATGCTTTTCTCCTTTCCAATGGTGTTTTTAAAAAGAAAGTAAAGGGAAAGTTCCATGGATATAAAGACATAAAAATGATTCACCTCCGCCTGACTTTCTGTCCATTTTTCTGAGTTATTATTAGGCCTACGGAAGTCTAGTGACTGCTTTTTCACCTAAACAAAATAATCCAGTTTTCAATTATATTTCTGTTTTGTACTGTTGCAACTTGGGCAGTTTGGCTTCACTACATGTGTATCACTGTTCTACCATTCCTATGCAGAACAAATACAACGCTGCCTGTCTGTCCCAAGTCATTGCAATGCCATCTCTTATTCACCCTGGTGAGCACAGGGCTGGAAAGCATCCTGACTGTTGACTTCACAAAGCTAAACCTAGGAGGCCCTCCCTGCTCACATAAGTGCACGTGCTCCCACATTTTGTTCAGTGCCATCATAAGCGTGGGAGATGCTACCACAGCTGGTTCTGCTACTACATAGGCACTGTACTTCCTTCATCATCAGGGGCTCCCAATCTCCCAAAGATCACACAAAACAACAGAAAAGCATGCTGTTGTAAAAGAACCTAGGATGAATGAGAATGTCACCCATGACCTATAAGAACAATATATTCTGGTTTTAGTATTTTTTTTTAATAGTTAGATTTTTCACTATGTAACATTTTAGGTTGTGTTTATTCGCTCAAATTTGTTGAAGTAAATGAATACATTAGTAGAGAGGGAGAAACAATGAGTTCAGTGATTACTTCTCTATTGTATTTTCAAAAAATGAAAAAGTTAATAGGATAGAATGCTTTGCACATTTCTTTTATGGTATTTTAAATACATTCATTAAATGATAAATGTTATTTGAAAAAAAAAATACTAAGGACTTCATAATCCCAAATCTTTCACTGTTCAGTCTAGTAAGTTGAGCTCAAATTGATATTTACCTGTGTTTGTTTCCTTCTTATATAACTTATGTTTACACTAAGCAAATAATCTTCCTATTTCATATAAATTTCCCCTTTGATACAGTTCCAGTAAGTTACACAGGAACCTGATAAAGAGACTTAGCAAAATCCTTTCTGGTGCCTATCCTTTTGTGGTTTGGGAAGAAAGAAGGAGGCTAAGGGGAACTGCTGGAGCTCAGATGAAAAGGTATGAGTCGGTGGCGGCCAAGGGGGAGGATTTTGCTTTCACTAACTGCTGCAGAATTTTAGGTAAGAAAACTGAATAAATATCACCTGGAAAGAAAACAATAATGCATTTTTTGGAACTGTTCTGAAACAGAATACTCAGAAATAGGTTATTGTGCTAGAATGAAGATCTCTCAGGGTTGAAGAATGACTATGCAAGCTCCCAAAGTACCATAAAGCACAGAAAATATGATATCTGATTTTAAGGAATGATTCTCTTATGCATAAGTCCTACTCTTTAATATGCTCTAGATTATGCTGGAAGCTGAATTTCTCCCTCACAGGTCTCACCAACACAGAGGTATACATGTGATAAAAAGGCACCATTTCTTCTCAGATCAAGTCATGCATTCAATGAACTTGGCTAAGCCAAAGGCCAGACTTTTTTGATAATATAAATGGCCTAACTACTTAAAGTCTTTAGAACTAGAGAAATTGGAAGAGCAGGACATTTGTTCAGAGGGTCAACTTAAAAGATGCCCTTAAAAGATTTTAAGTTTTCTCAAAACTGAGGGAAACTTTCTTGTTCCATTTTTTTTCCCTCAGATAACTAGGTTCGGTTTATTGGTAGTATATGTAACACTGACTTGAATCAGACCAAGCATAGAATATATGCTTTTTCCTTGGCTGTTCCGAAACTTGTCCTGGTTCTGGCCTGTATAAGAAATGTATTGGTTAAAGATCAAAGTTCCAAAGGAGACCCAATTTTTACACAAAAAATTAAATTGTATTAAATTGTATTCTTAATATGGACTGTGTTGAATCAACATAATGTTTATGTTTTTTTTTTTTTCACTAAACCTTCCATTATTTGTGTGTGTGTGTGTGTGTGTGTGTGTCATTTAGCTCTTCCTGGATTGGGCTTGTCCAATCCTGAATAAAATGGCTAAGAGTAATTTTTCCTGCTGTATCAGCTATAGTGTATTAGTCACATGAGGCTTACCAGGACCTGCATAGGTCTATACCACTGCTCTTGTAGAGAAAATACAATTTTTTAGGCATTATCAGCTAGCTATTGTTTGGCTACTGTGGATATTGCTAAAATCATAATATGGCATCAAGTAGCTTAGTGCAAACAAACCACCCACATGCCTACTCTGCTTTTTGCCAGAGATACATGCAAGGCTACATGGTTAGCAGAATCACACTATCCAATTTAAATGTAGATAGGATTTGTTCATATTGACGAGATCACTACAAGACCTTTTACGTGACTGTGTAATTGCCAAGTGGCTTGTAAATTGGTGCAGTTTAAACATACAGCTTATGTTTATTCTGACAGGGTACAAAGGAACTTGAGCAGTGTAATATACTGTTACAGTACATGAGATGCAGGACTCTAAGTCTTAACTTTAGTAAAGCTGATGCAGAAATAAAACCTATATGTCTTTAAATTTTGGTTTTCTTCACACAAGTCTACATTTCTGTTTTCAAAAATACTTTTGCAATAAAACTTTAATAAAATAAATATTGTGTGTGAGGAGAAAAACTTGAAAAGAAAAGCCATTACCATACAGCTAATTTAGATAGAAAAATGCAAAAAATAAATATAAATATACAGAAAAACTAGCACTTTTTTATCAGCTATCCTACATCTTCCTCTCACTCTTAGAAAGTTTTCCATTCAATTATTCTTGAAATGAGTTCTGATTATGTTTCCTATTTTATAGATCACATTTATTTATCGTTATATAGTAGCACCAGGTGAAAATGCTACGATCAAATGAAAGAAATACAGGAGAGATTTCAAATGGACTATGTTAATTACATGCTGTAAAATTTCTATCTTTCAAAGGAAAAATGATTTCCAACTTCCAAAACCTTGCTATTATTAGCATAAAATAAAAAATCCAAGGAAAATGAAATAAAAAATCTTAAAGTTTCAGTGAACTGCTTTTGAATAATGTTATCTACAATTATAAGACAGACAATCTGTTAAATAGAAAAAAGATTTGTTTTACATAAAGCAACAGAGTACAAAAGCACAGCTTTTGTAATTTTGGTAATATTGCAGTTTTACAAACATATTGCATAGTATGTGTAAGAAAATAGTTCCCATCTTTTTATATATTATATACACAAGGAAATCATTAGCATGAAAGTTACAAAACAAAAATGGTTAGCAGACCTTTACTGAGTACTGATTGAAACAATATGACCCTTAACCTTAGATCCAGCTTACATATGCATTACAGTGAATCAGCCGATAGTAATTCCATAGTGTTTTGCTTTTTTTAATTAGACAATGGTTTAGAATCTAAAACAAACAAACAAAAAACAACAAATAATACATGGTGTTAGTTACCAAATATCTTAAACATCCTTCATAAAATTCTTCTAGACATGTGTAGTTCTATCTTCAACCCAGACTTAATAGCCCTCTGTACCTAAAATGTTTTTTAAGTGAATTGCGTTATCCAGTCAAGCCACTGTTTTGCAAGCAAAACAGTATAACTTCAGTTGAAACAAGCAATGTCTTGGCACATTTTGGAATACACGCTCTGCTTTTTTTATGAACAATGAAAGATCCTGGTATGTATGAACAGTAACATAATTACACCATGCTGACAAACAAACAAACAAACAAAACACACACACACACACACACACACAAACAAAACAAACAAACAAAAATAAACCCTGGAAAAAAGTGAAAAATCTACAGCTCAAAATGCTGCACAAATCTAAACTATGTTACAATTTCATGTTGTAATTACAACTTGTCATCTCTTCATTCCAACAGAATTAGTAGAAGCAGCAGTGTCATAGTGTTAGATAAAGTAGAAGTGTCAGTCTTTGGTCTTATCACTTAACCAATGAATGAACTGCATTACAAAACGATACAGCTAACAGTGCTCAGAGAGGTTGGTTGATGTTTTTATTTTTCTTTTTTAAACAAGAAAGAGACAGTATCCTATGACATGGATATCATGATAGTTTTTACAGAAGATAAATCTATTGTATATATTAAATACATGTATTTAATAAGGTCTTTTCATATATTTTGCTGTTGCCATAGAGATAGCTCTGAAAAAGCCAAACAGCTGCAACATCATCTTAGTGGTTCCCAAACAAATATTTGGGTACAAAAAGAAGCTTTATTTGATACATGTATTCATATACTAGAAAGAGCCTCAAAGGGACATTTTTAGCCACTTTTTTTTTTTTTTAAGTGCACCAATATTGATGCTTAAAAACACCTTAAGGTCTTCAATCTTTCTCTACAATTGTCACAACAGAGTGATTTGTTAATGGGGAAACTCTTACCTTAGCCATAAAAAGAAGTGACATCTCTTTTCTGAAATAAGTGATCAAAATTTTCATTCAGATAAGCACTCTAATTAGAGATACTTCAGCTGGGGCTTAATCATAACCAGAATGTTAGATATTATACATGGACAACAAAGACTGAAATAACTTGGAGACAGGGCCAGGAATCTATGAGGAATGTGTCAAAAAGTATCCAGAAATTTCCTATAGCTCTGTACAGAATGGCCTTTATTTTATGCCTCAGCATTAAAACACCAGCACTGAAATAGTTACGTTTTGGCTCCATGTTTTAACATGGCATTTGTACTGATATCTTCTAGTTTCCCTCCATCTGAAACGACGTGGTTGGACTATGTCACTTTTTGGACCATGCTATGAATCAAAGAGCTCTACTATTGCCAGCTCCAAACACTAAAAAATACCAGATCTGTTTCTCCTTCCACTCAGAAATGATGACACTGCTTATAGATATTTGGTGTTCTGATGTTTGTAGTTCTCTAGATGCACTGAAATCACTTTTCCTATACTCAAAAATCATGTGGGCTAGAAATGTCCTTTAAAATGAAAACCGAGCTTTTCTTTTCCCCTTCTCATAGCTTACAGTAGATTTAAAGTAAAATATAGGTGTTCTGAAACTCACCAAAATATTAAGACATTATGAGAACTGTTTATGTGGTGGACATGTCTATCTATCTCATAGGTTGTTAAGGTTCCTAAATATGCTCTATTTTTACTTGCACTAATATTGGTATAATAAATACTACCGAGCAGAATGCAATGATTCCAAGCAAGAAAATCCTGACAGTGCAGAGCTTTGTGGACTTACTGGCTTGGTTTTCTTAAGTCCAAAGTACCATCTGCGCATCTGCTCTGAGTTTTCCTCATACAAAGCAGTAAATTATTTCAGCCTTGTTGTTAACATGAGTTGTTACAAAAGATATGTTTTATTTTTCTACATGACTTGTAGAAATTTGTGGAAAATTTATAAAGCTTGGGTCTATCCAGAAAGAAGGCAGAAACCTTTTTTGACTGTACTACAGGTAAGTTATCATATAAGGTAAAGAGCAAACAAATAAGAATTGCTCAATGGAAAATGCATGACAAATCATGTAGGTTTAGTGGGGAGAAAAAAAAAATCTTAGTCTACTTGTGTATGATTTGTAAGAAGGAAAAATGTAATTCACTGAATAGATTAGTCATTATACTCTGTTCATCACTGAAGCAACCAGTGTCTGTAGGTGTGCACAGATAATGAATACATGTAGGTATATCCTCATACAGATCTATATATTGTACACCTGGAATATGATTGATCCTTTTTTTCTTGTGCTCTCGCACCAAAGGCATCTATTTCCTTATAGTTTTAAGGGTATATTGTACGGATACACTTTCAAATGTCTTATTATTACCACTGTCATTTGTATCTGTTTCTGTCCCTCTTACTAAGAATCCCCAGGCTTCTAATACATTTTCTTGAAATATTTTCTAATACTGTTTTTTTTCCCAGTGAAATAATACAATTCTCAAAGAAATAATGAATTATTTCCTAATAGCCTTCTTCTGAAGAGAGAAATTATTATTATTATTATTATTTATTATTATTATTATTATTTTATCTGGTAGAAACAGCAAGTAGAGTATTCTCGCTACAGAGTGAAATTCACACCTCTGAACAGGCCCAATGGAAAGGCAAGCACCAGTCAAGCCGTGGACACGTCTTGTGCTGGTCTTCTGCACAGGAGTGAATTTCACCTGAAGTGAGAACAAAATCAACCTGATGAGGTGGTAATAAAATAGAAAGGTAATCACAGTATTAGTTTGCTCTTTTTCTTTTTTCTCAAAAGAAAAAAAAAAAAAGCTGTGTAGAAATACCCACCTTGCACTGTTTGCCCTGACTTCAGAGTTACCTTGCAAAAGCTGTCATTACATTGATGGTCTTACATACAGAAGCCTCTAAAGCTACATGGTAGATGACGTATTTTAAAGAATAGTATTAAAAAGCACACTTACCTTATGTAATCAAGCCATCTTCCACAATGGGAAACATTTTTATACTGTTTTACATTCCTGGGTTCTGCAAGTTTCAAGATACTCTTGTTAATCAATGTTGTGATAAGCCTACTAGCAGCATACCAAAGCTTTCTTGTAAGATTTCAATTACCAAACAAACTAAACAAGTATGAACATTGATAGAAGAAAGAAATCCCACATCAAACTTGTCAGAAAAGGAAGTCAGCAGTGAGCTCAGAGTGCAAATGGGGCTGCATAATTTAAACTCAGACCTGATGAAGTCAGCATAATGTCAATGTACTTTTTAATACTGAATGTCATTTAATGCGTGTTTATATATATTTATTACTATTACTTTGAAAACCTTAGCAGCAGATGGTAAACAAAAGAGAATAATGAATATGAATGTGGTACCAGTTGTTAGTGCACTGCTTCTCAGCTTTACACACTGCATTAGTACTAATGTTTGTACTGTGTTCAAACGGCAGCAGTTAGACATAGCTAGAAAATGGAAAAGATGTACCTTTGAAGACTTTTTTTTTTTGCATTTGCCAATTATAATTACCTTGTGAAGAGCAACACACTGATCAAAAACCACATCAACAGTATTTCCTTCTTTACCCTGTTCTTTTCCAGAAACTGTATGTTCTACTGAAAGCAATCACTTCACATGCAGTTGCCACAAAATTAATATGTAAGGCCATTCAGATCTGACAAACAAGAGCAGGTGTCTTTTTAACTCTGAAAGGTAATATTGCTGAGCACTTCCAAAATTTACCTAGTGTACAAAACCCTAGACTTAGTAGACAAAGAGTAACAACACACTTTTAAAGAAACCAAACTCACGGAGGGATTCTGTCTCTTTTTGTGTTAAAAACCATTTACTGAATTTAATTGTTTAGTAAAGCAAGCATCACACAATGCTTCAAAATTTTAAAATTCAGGGATAAAAGTTTACATCCAAAAAGATGAATGGAAAATTGTGCTTTCAGACAGTAAAGTTATTTATCATACAGGGGTAACCAATTCATTTCACCATCAGATTCTGGGCAAATTCGTTTATGTACTGTATATATATATGTGCAGTTCATATCCAGGTCCTGCAAAAATCTAAAACTATGTGCTTCACTTCATGTAGCAAAGGCACCTGTATTATTCTCCCTTTTGGACAAAAGGTGATATTATGTTCCAGGTTTCCTGATGAAGAATACATTGATTTCTGAATATCTCACTCCCATCTCTACGTTGAGTGGTAACACAAACCACAAGAGAAGGCAGCGCTGTATTCCTGCTTACACTGGAAGAAGTTGCTCTGCAGGCCATTTGAAGCGTCGAACTTGTCACAAGGGAAACCGAGCAGAACTGTGAAGCAGAGGGGTAGTAACAAAAGGCTATTCTGGTGTGAGGAGAAATTGGAGTCCTTCTAGCTCCACAAGCAGATGTTGCTACTGGATTGACATGTGGAGCCTGCTCCTGCTGGGGACAGATAAAGTTTACCATTGGGGCAGGCGCAGAGCTCATAGATAGTCTGGCGAGGAGCTGAAGAGCTAGGTGAAGAGGAGGAAAAGGAGCCCACTGGTAGATTTCCCAGGCGAATAGTATCTGCATTTAAAAATATCTACAAGAGGAAAGAAAAGAAAGGAATAAGTAAATTTCTGTCAGCGTCATGACATATATTTTAAAGAATTTACTTTGAGGCAGGGTCACAGCATTTTACAAATACATAAGCTGTCAATATTTGTTGTTTTTCAACAGTGTAGTTGTATACACATTAATACTCATTACTTCGGTATATGCAAATATTTCACCCAACATGTTTATTCAGATACAAGTAGTGTCATACAAAACCATTTAGAAAATATTCTTGAACAGGTTAAATTCTCACTTGTGCATTTTATGATTAAAATTTATTCATTCATGGCAGTAGCACATCCTTGCTCTGGAAGAGTTTGTATTTTAGTAAGTGTGAAGTGATATTAAAGCACATTCCCCAGTGTGTTCTTGTAAGCAGCAGGAAATATGTGCTGAACTGTGCTAAACTGTAGGGGCTTAACAATAGCTACATTCTGAGAATAATTAAATAAGGGTGCAGAGTCATACACACAAAATAAAGAGCTTATTTGACCTAAATTAGGAGGAAAAAAGATTTCAGGTTAAAGTCTTATTAAGAAGGTCATCAAGCTATTCCCATTTGTTTCTGAACATTGCATATGATTAAAAAATGTTGTTGCTGTTTTTTTTTTTTAATCTCCTTCCATTGGAAATAACAAGAGACAGTATTAAACTGTAAACACCAGTAATTTTCATCTATCTGTATTGTGTTCTGTAATATTTACACATATGTTACATTTTCAGGGTCTTGAACAAACATCATTATGAAATCAGATAAGTAAAGCACAAAAAATGCATGTTCTCCACTGGCACAAACACATAAGCTTCCAGCTGCTTAGAGTTCATTTTTTATTTATGGAAGGAGTAAATGAGAGCCAAAGTCAGATCAGTCATTACCTCAGGTACAGACTATGAACCAAAATAAAATGGCTTTAAGCCTGCATATAACAGTATGAAACAGGAAAAGGTGAATTGCTTAAATATTGCTACTGATTTTATAAGGTGTTGAAAATCAACAAAGCCAACTTGACACCATTATATCACACTGTTGGCAGTGCATGTGAAGAACCTGAAACGATATGACATGCATTGCTGTTTCCAACAGGAAACAAACATTATTTTATAACAAAACCAGTGGTATATGGCAGGAAAACATTTGCAGAAGCATTACTGAACCCCTGCTGGAGAGAAGTGAAGGACAGCAGGCTGGGAACAATTTGAGGAGAGGAAACTGGATAAAATCCTACAGAATGACTGGTGCACACTCATGTTACCATTCACAGCAGAAGCACTGTAAATGACAAGCTCAAAGTAGCTGAAAACAATATAAACTCCTTCAAGGCCTCCTGCCCCCAGAGGAAGATGCTGTCATTGCTGGGAATTTACACTAGAAGGAAGAATCTATGAGGCTCAGGTGACAACTGCTTGGCATGATGCCTTTCTTAATTCTTATCCTGACTGACAGAGGAATTGATTACAATACTGAAGTACAGCAAATTGATATATTTGTTCTGTAATTTATATGACTGAGGAATGCATACACTCACTGTTGTTTTTAAAGTCCAATTTCATAAACCTGAAATAATTAGGAGCCAAAAAGCCCAGCAGAAATAATTTAGATGGAAGAACTGTGGACAGCGTTGGGAACAATTTAATATTGTCCTACTGGAATTATAACCCAGAAGAAGATTGCTATGAAGAACATTCAGCTCTGCTAGGAGCAAATGTGAAAGTAACTATAGCAAGCGTAATAAGAAAATAACGGATGGGCAAAACAAAGAATTTGAAAGCAAACGAGAAGCTAGGAATTGGTAAAATGTGACAAAGAAACAAAAGACATAATTGTCAGTCAAGTGGAGTTACAGAAAATAAAAAGTACTCTTTCAATTCTCATACCAGGAATAAAAGAAATGTTAACAAGTCCACTATTATCATAGCAATAGCGGAGTTATCAAGAGTATTGAATAAAAACCCAGTAACACTCTTCGGTGTAAGCTCAGTGTAAGTATAAGCATATCTTTTATACTGAATAGTGTTCAGAGCATAGTTCTGTACTTGGAGAAAGACCAAACACTGATGTCAGAACACGATAAAATACTTTCAAATTCAACAGTAACTCAAACAGATATTAAACAGGAGCCAGTAATGGCATATACTTTTTATCAGCAGCTTTTGATCTTGAGTAGCCTTTTGGACTTTTAACATTGATTTGCAGTAAGCTCTAATATACTTAGAATATCACGGAAGGCAAGCAAAAGATTATTATTATTAATTTTTTTTTGTGAAGTGAAAAAAGAAAAAAACCAAGATATTAGAACATTATATATGTGATAACATGGTGCTTGAGGAATATATAAATCTAAATTAAATGATTTCTAAAAGACGTGTCTTGATTCAAATGAATTTATTCACAAAAAAAAAAAGAAAAGGGAGAGGACGTTATGCCAGAGAACAGGCTAGAAGATCAAAATCTTTCAGTCACTTTGAACTTTATTATCTTTTATTCTATGAACTCATTAATCTTATATGTTTTCTTACATCAGGACAGCTACAATTCTGCAACCCCTAATTACAGATGTTCTGTACTGTACTGCTCTAAGGCTTTAATCCAGTGGGCCTTGCTCCATTGTGCATTGCAATACAATGCTCAGTTATTTTGCTCCTTAATTTAAATTATATTTTCAAGCATAGCTGTGCATGCATTTCTATTGGTGCTTTCAAATTACACACTGTGATACAGATGAAATTCAGATTTTTCTGCTGCCATAATCTTGAGTGGTATCTCAAAGATCTTGTCCCAGCAAGCATCCCACAACATCTGGGGTACAGTATCTGAGAGAAACTGATGTGACTTCTTGTGAGGGTGTATCTGCTGCAGTGAGTCTGACAAGCCCCGTGCCTTTGCAGAAACCTGGGAAGGCTGTGCAATTTAAACAGACTCCTATAGCAAATCGCTGGGAAAGCCCAAGATGAAGAGGGTTAATAAAGGTGGCTAAAAGGCAGCATTAAAACCTACTGTGTACATATGCAGTCAAGGTTAAAAGGTCAATGTTAAAGGACTAAATTTACAGATAAAAGACTAAAATAAAAGACTAAATTTACATAAAAGACTAAATTTGCAGATGCGACATTGCTATCTATTAGTTAAGCAGGGATCCAAATATTTCAGCATAGAAGCCCACTATATAAGGAATTTCAGATGTCCATGTTTGAGGATATAGCCTCTCCCCTTCTATCTTTTGCTAAAAACTGAAATTCATGGATGAAATATCTTCCAACATCAAAAAAACTTATGCTACATACCCTTTTCTGCCCGCTGTTATGAGGTGTTTGAAGAGAAGGGAAGTGGCAAGACAAAAAAATGATGAGTGTTACGTTCCCAGGGAACACTGTTGCTAGTAGCTAAGGGAAGTGCCTATATACATGGTGTTTCTCTAATCTTTTGTGTTGTGAAAGGTACGAGATAAGCTATATAATACTTCATATACATCAAGGCTATGCCAACCCGTCATGCTCTTCCTGAGACTCTCACACCTCAGCAGATAAATATGAAAGGATAAAACCAAAACTTTTATCCATTCTTGAAACATTGTGGGAGACTGATTGAGAAAGTACAAAATGGAAAAGGCAGCAGCTATTCTGAGAAATGCTGTTTCATATTAGAAAGCTGAGCATTTAGCAGGATCATTCCCCCTGTATACTTTAGTTTTAGAAATCCTAAATCCCTGCTTTATTTTGTGTATCTTAAGAATGAGAAAAAGATGTTAGTTATTATACTTGTTTTAAATAGACCTGATTTCTGATTAACTAAAATAGTGAACGGAATAAGGCTATAGTGTGTGTGAAAGGAATGGAAAAACTGTACTCTTTTTACATGTATTTTATGCTATCTAATATGGATCTTGAGGAATTTCATCTTGCACATTTTACACACAGGCTTTGATTTTCATCAGGCCTGTAGCAGTAATGTATGAGAGAAACAAAGATGTTGAGAAAGAAGCAGAAGAATGAACCTATTTATTTCTATTTCTAAGGAAGTTAGAATGAAATATTCATTAGATTATTTTAGTATTTCCTGTTCTGTATTTTGGAAAAAGAGTTGACAGTTGTAGCAAGGTATCAAGATGTATTATATGAAATGGCAACGGATGTACAACTGTTTGGTTTCTCTACTTAGAATGCTTGCAATCAGTAATTTCTACAGATTAGCAGAAGCCTCTGCAATGATAGTGCTATTGACTGGCAGATATGAACATGTAAAAGACTGTAAGCATATGTATCTTCAAAGAAATGTCAAAGACTAACTAACTAACCTGGCAAATCTACTTAGCCCTAGCCTGTGCCTTGTGCAAGTGTTTAGAACTTCAAAGGTGACTGTGATATTTATTAACTGAGATTTGGAAGTCATCTGCTCATCAGGCTGTGCTGTTAACCTATCTGAACAATGACAAGGAGAAGGACAGGAAGACAAGTCAGAAAATATAAATATCTACCAAAAAAATAAAAATAAAATAATTGAAGGAGAGACCTTTCAGCAGGCATGATATAGGCATGAGGTAAAGAATCCAATATTCATACAAGCCACATCTTATAAAAGTTCTCCACTGGGTCCTTGATTATATCATCGAATCATAAAGGTTGGAAAAGACCTTTAAGATCATCTGGTCCAACTGTCCCCCTGCCACCAATATTACCCACAAAGACATGTCTCTAAATACCACATCCAACCCTTTCTTAAACATCCCTGGGGACAGTGACTCCACCACCTCCCTGGGCAACCCATTCCAATGCGTGACTACTCTTTCTGAGAAGAAATGTCCTCTAATTTCCAACCTAAACCTCCCCTGGTGCAACTTGAGGCCATTCTCTCTAGTCCTATTGCTAGTTACCTGTGAGAAGAGGCCAACCCCCAGCTCCCCACAACTTCCTTTCAGGTAGTTGTAGAGAGCAATAAGGCCTCCCCTGAGCCTCCTCTTCTCCAGACTAAACAACCCCAGTTCCCTCAGCTGCTCCTCATAGCAGTTGTGTTCCAGGCCCTTCACCAGCTTCGTAGCCCTTCTCTGGACACGCTCCAGGGCCTCAATGTCCTTCTTGTCTTGAGGGGCCCAAAACTGAACACTGTCCTTGAGGTGCGGCCTCACCAGAGCAGAGGACGGGGGAACAATCACCTCCCTGGTCCTCACCTCACAATACAGGAGGTCCCATCCTCACAATAGAGGAGATGATAGCTTAAGTACACCCAAATTAAAGAGCTAGGATTTATAAATACTGAAAAAAATTCTGTATTTAAGTATGGTCAGACTAGACAGATAATGTTAGAGAGCTGCAAGGCATACTGAGAGCTAGTGTGGGTAAGAAATGGCAGAAAACAGGGGGAAATGTGAAAGAAGGAAAGCTGACAGGTTGGTGTTCATCATCCAGTATGAAGAGACAGTGCAATAAGATCTCACTACATAAACCATTTGGATTCTATTAGGCTCTTCAGAATTAATTTGAATTACAACAACGCAAGATTTTTGTCTAGTCTTTTTGCTCTTCTGCATATGCTATTGGAAGCATACATAGAAATATGATTATATAGATTGGGTCACTAGACTCCTAACTACTTTTTCTCATTTGCTGATATGTTTTCAAATTCAAGCTGAAGATGAAGTGCAGGATAAACTGCAGTACTTTAGTTCGTATTGGCCATTTGTTCTAGTAGTTACCTGTGCTTTTGACATTTGTTTAAAAATAATTCACCTAAAGTACCTTCCATTAAATCTGAAGAGAACTTTGAGAAAAAGAACTATTAACTTGATAGCATATATACTGTTAAGTCTAAACATATGCTGGCACAATATCTGGAACCATATATTAACAATGAACTGTCTTAACAATTAATTCTATTATGGAACAGGTAAACACTGAAATGAATGTGATGACTACTATGACTACTATGTGATGAAACTGGATGTACTAAATATTCAGAGAAGGCCAAAAGATCTAGTACAATCCATTTATTGAAAATGCATTCTCTACAGAAGTATGATCAGTTGACCAGAAGACCAAGTAGAGCTTTAGGCCAAAGTGTGGTCTGGTGTAGTGAATGTTCTCTGTCTCAAGATTATACATGACACACCTTGACAGAGCCATCTTTTGTTAACGCTGCTCCAGTTCCCTACTTGATAGTATTCCTGGAATCACTGCCAACCGCAAGTGATTTGAAAACTAATGTATATATATGTTAAATGTACTATTGTATAATAGCTGCTCTGAGAATGGAAGAATTTATGTTTTGCATATATTGCATCATTTGAGTTATAACTCCACTGCAATTTATATTGGTGACTACAGAAGCAGAAACTTTCCAGTATATTTATTCTTTCAATTTCAAGGGTGATTAAATGGGGTTGTTGTGAATGGTGACCAGTAGAAGTTTACAAGCTCCAGCACTTATGGTATGTCAATGATTGTCTCATACGCAACAATTCCCAGAATCAAAATCTAAATGATGTTAGAAGTCTTTGCAATTTCATTAAATGTGACTTCTATATGATTTATGTGGGACAGATGTGACTTCTTTGTGACAAAGCAGAAAGAGAAAGACATGTATTTGGAATATTTGTGCTCAGTTTAATGAGTACAAAATCTTATTAATTAATTACCATGCAAATCAGAACTAGATAAAAATGTGATATTCATGGGAAAATGTTTCATTTATAAAATAAATTATTCATTGTTACTTTTTCACTTTCTAATAAAATTGCTTGTGGTGTTGGTCTTCTAAATTTGCTTGTGGACAAGCAGTTCAAAATGGGTGATGTTAATTAAAACACATTTGGTTTTGTAGTTTCAGAACGTTTTGATTATAGATTTCAACATGAAGTTTTTTACTGCAAATTTACTTAAACATAAAAAGCTTTTAAATATTGTTTAAAAATAACATGCCATTTTAATATTTTTAAATACCTGTCAAAATAGCTTTATAGAAGTCTTGAAACCCTTCTTTCCATAGAAATTAATTATTAAAAAAATCAGAGAATTTTCTTTTCATTTTCACTAATCATCTTCCTTGCAGACAGCTGTCACAAGTTAACTGGTTAATACTAACAAAAAAAGGACTTTGAAAACAAAATGCAGCACAATTGCTAGACATTTTTATGAATTAACTGGATCTTCAAGCTCTACTGCATACCATTGCTTATTTCTTACTGTACTCACTTCATCCATATAAAGCACTTAAATTTGTTTTTGCAAATATAACTGAGCTGAACTGAACCAATTTGGGAAATGTTGTTGCCGTTGATTGGTCATTCCTCCATATTCATTGCAAATGGCTTGCAGAAAGGTAATTCCATTTCAGTTTATTTATTTAATTAAATATATATATATATATTTTCTGTTTTAGAACTGAAAAACACCCAAACCAAAGCTTTAAAACAGTACTGTTGGCTGGATTTAAAAGTGAAGATTTAACTTTTGTTAAATATTAATCTCTGTATTAAATATATCTTTTGGACTTAAAAGAACAGGATGGGATTATATAGTGAAAGCTAGTACTAACGTGTTTGTTGCCCCTACAAAAGAATCTTGGGTGCATGCTAGAGTGGCACTCAAATGGTTAATATAAACTTGGTTTCTCTCTTGTCCAGTACACTGATTTTGTGTAAACTTTTTCTGTTAAAGAGTATTGCTCACTTTAACATGACAGCTATAAGCCTTGCCAAGGGATCACTCTCGTTATGCTAGAAGCAACCAAATATCGTCCACAAACCATGCAATGAATGAATGCAATCTGACAGAGAAATAAAAGAGGATAAAGAAGTAAATAGGAGGAAAGTCACAGACGGGGTTACTAATACGAATATGTTTATAAAAAAATGAGAAACCTCAGTACATCTTTCTCCTTTTATTTACTTGGTCTTTGCTAATCAATGGGATGCGATGAAAATTCAGAGCTTAGTTTACCTGGAAACTGTTTGCAAAACTACATAGCAGCTGCACAACCCTCAGAAGAGCTGAGGCTAGTTAACAGCCTTTGCCTTCAAAGGGTGATGTATTTAAAAACCCTTAAAATTAGTAGCTGGACCAATCAGCGAACAGTATCATATGATCATTTAAGCATGTTGTCATTACATCATAATGTATTTCAGGTACAGCTCTGCAGATTTTTATGTTGAGCAAAATCTAGTATCTACAGAATTTAAAATTGATCTGTACTTTTGCAATGTGTTTATATGTGAAAGAAGCAGTAGCCAACTAGCAGTCATTATACTGAATTTCCAGACAATAAATGTTCTTTTTCTTCTTATGTGAACCAATAGATTCAGCTAGAGCCTGGAGCTTTACATTGCATTTTGCTTGTAAATGATTGCTGCTTTAAACCATTGGTTATCGTTTATTTATAGAATAATACATAGTTCACAATTAAATGCCAAGCTATAATTGAATCAAAGGATTCTGCTGATGCCTTGACTCGCAAGGGTGCAGCTCAAGAGCTTTATAAAGGGCAGCAGAATCTGAATAGAAATTACAGCCCCCAGTATTCAGTCTGAGATCATGCATTATAATGCATAATATGACTAAAAGGATTATTATAATACTGCAGTAAATAAAAAGAAAATGTATCAAGCAGCAGAACTGAGAATGCTTTCACAGGCTTTCAGTTTGTGATGTGGGAGGCCAAAGATTATACTGCATGAGAAATAAGACTACAGGAAAATTATTTTGTAAACATTTATGTTCTTCAAAAAAATATTCTGAAATTATTCTTAAGTAAAAGGAAAATATATGTTTCATAGACTAATCCAAAGTAAATTCATAATGTTCTTCTACATGGCTAAAACTGATTGATTCCAGATTCGACATAAATATTTCCTGGCATGATAGGGTAATAATTATGCTATAGAAAGAAAATATCAGTTCATGTATCTGATGCCTTATGGAATAAGCTTGGAAAAGTTAAAGTATTTGACTAGTATGGAAATAATACAAAAATGTATTTTTTCTAGTAGAAAAAGTATCTTAGCACACATATGGTTCATTTATCCAGATCCAGTTCACAAAGACAACATTCATTCCTTCATGAAAGAAACCTAACTGATAATGCATACATTTTCAGGCTAAAATGAAGGTTATTTTTTGACACAGATACCTTGTTTTGTTTTAGAATGTTTTCTTAATAATTGGATATGGTAAAGTCCTTACATTTTTTTCCACATTGCCTACCAATCTGTGATGTTATCTGTTGGGCTTCAAGCACTGACTCCAATCAGTACGTTGTTATAGACATTTGTCCATCAGATTTTTACACAAGGTTCCTCACACCAGGCTGTAATACCCTAAAGTGGTTATGGTAACCTTGCACAATCAGTGATGTTGTGGAAGCTTATCACATGCCTTCCACAGTGTTTCTGCAATTTCCTCTGACCCTCTCCAGGTTAAGAGACAAAACAGTAGACTATGAAGGCATTGGTAAGATCTCAGGATGGAATTTCTCTCTTTAGGGGACTGTTCTTTTAAAGATCTTGCTGGAACTGTCAGTACTGAAGAGATAGTCAGACACCTTGAACTTTCTCAGATACGTGTTTTCAGACAAAAACTACTTGGAAAAGGGTGTGGAAACGTTGGTAGCTTCTTTTCTCAAATCTATCAATCTAACATGTATGTTGGAAATCACATAGACGTACAGTCTTACCATGTCCAGAAATATAAAAAATATTTTTAATATGAAGTTCAGCAAAGCCTGCTTTATACTATCATTATTTTTTCCGTAAAGAATTTAATACTTAACTGAATTCCAGTTCTTGATAATACAAATACAGTCAGAACATGGTCATTTTAACTTTTCTTGGATTTCTATTGTTAAAGACTAACTGAGGTCAAAGGACACTATTTCCAAATACATTTTCAGTGAGTTGTAGTAAATACTTAAGAAAAATCAGCAGTCATGCAATACACTCAGAGCTTTGATACAGGCAAAAATACCTGATGAATCTCCAGATTAAACGTTTGTACAAAGCAACATAGAGATCCATGGTGCTAAACCAAGACATTAAAGATACAACCATTGCTTCAGAGATCATGGGAAATTGAAAGTAAAAGTCTTTCTGGTTATTTTCGTTTTCATTTGAGTATTACTTTTCTAAAGGGAAATATCATAGAATCATGAAGAGAAAGAACAAAGAAATCGATTCTAGAAAAATTCTATGTGAACAAAATTTGTAATTAATGCAGGAAACATACTAGGTTGGGCCAGGTATGGATTTATGGAGGGGAATGGGAAGCTGGAACCCCTGCAATAAAACTGTGCACAGAAAACACAAGGGTGAAGGAGGACCCTCCCTTTATTTAATCAAATTTTCTTCCTCAATTTACCAATGAGAGAGAGTTTGATTCTCCTTAATGATAGCTTGGCTACTTTAGGAAACAGTAACAGAGACTTCCTATTTAAAGAGGTGGTAAGTAAAGATAAGGGATTGTGCGAAGAGCTCTTATAGCAACTCAGAAATAAGATGCAGCATATGGTATTTTAATATAGCATTTGAGACTGTCAATTAGGAAAATATTGTGCTTTAATTATGCAGGACAGGTACTTGCATCAATAGAAAACTGTTATCAAAGTAGGTCTTTGATGCAGCATATCGGCAAAAATGTTCCTGTTTACACTGCAATGCAAAGAGTGTGCATTGCAGGGGATTATCCGTCACAGATGTGAATGCTCTTTTTGTTTGTTGAGGCTTATTTGGGTAGCTGCATCTGGGAACATTTGGTAGAAAATACAAAATACGAAAACAAAAAGCAAAAAATTTCTAAAGAACTCCATTCACAGTTAGATATTTACATTAAACATCCAATTTTCCAAAAGTGCAGTAACCTGGCAAGTTTCACTGAGAACAATAAAAATTTATATATTTCTCCAAAGCGTCTAATAAGAAACTGGGAACCTTTGATAGACTTGTACAAGGTGTTTTTTTTTTTTTTTTTTTTTTCTTCTTGGTCCTTATATCATTTTAAAGAATGAAGATGAAAGGACTCATATGAGTCATGTTTCCTGCATTTCTGCCATTCATGGATTGGCAAACAAAACAGTGACACAATTCAACAGTGTTTTCATGATTTCATATAGGTTTACACATGAGGAATCTATAACAAAATCTTTTGTCAAGTTGATCCTGATACTGATGGAACCATACAGTGAACAGTCCATTGAAGTACTCTTTCTCTTTCAGATATATTAACAGTTAAAGAATAAATAAGCAGCATGTAGAGCAGATTTGTTGAAACACTGTATCATAGTTTAATAAGGTATTAGAACAAATTAATCCAAACTTCTCTCTCTCTTACTTTGTCAGATTCATCCAAAATAACATTTTACCACCAACACTTAGAGATCTCTGTCCCAGGGAGAAGCTGGAGGACTGGGTAGCCTTTTTCTTGACTGATATAGTAAAAAATATTTTTATCTACATCTATTTAACTTTTTTCAATGTGAATGAAATTTAATGAATCAAATATTTGCAAAAAGCAAATAAGTAATAATAACTGAACATGCCAAACCAAAATGATTTTAATGTAGGCAAATGCAGAACATTTTTTGTGATGTTTACTGTGCTGCTGAATAAACTACCCTTCCATTATTTGTATTATGCTTGGCAGAGACGACGTAGAACATTTTTCAACCAGCTGAGCTTACCTCCCCTTCTGTAGACTGTAAGTGCAGTTCTTTCCTACATGTGGCCTTTAAGTCTCCTGCAGCTGCATTGACTTGCACTCCCCTGGGTGCTTCCATCACCAAGGATCTAGTGGGAGATTCAAGTCTGAAAGACAAAAACAACCATTGAGAAAAAATGCACTGAATCAAACCACTGAAAAAAACAACTGGTCCTAAAAACTAGAGTTTCACAATGCTTGTAGATAGAAATGTATTTTGAAAGGTAGAGAAGTCAGTTATTTTACATGTAATTCTCTCACTGTTCTCTATAGCTGTTCTCTCTAATGTATATATATATTTTGAAACCAAAATGCCCCATTTGCATGAAAAGTAAGTCACCAAGATGGTGTCTGTGAAATATTTCTGTTTGCTACATGTCACTCACACTCAATGGGATAAAAAAAGGAAAAATTATTTGGTAGCACTAAATGAGACTATTAAAAGCAAAGTTCACATAAGAGCAGAACATTAATTGTGGGTACCTATATAAAAAAATAAAAGCATACATAGGATACACATACATAGGAGCAGTAGAAAAATCTGTATTTTGTACATGTTAAGCCTTTTTCTTTTCTTTTCTTTTCTTTCCTTTTTTTTTTTTTTGACACTGTGTGGGGAGAAGTTAATAGAAGTTTTTTGTGCTTCTTTATGCCAGTGAAGAATCGAAATATAATAAATTATTTAACCATGAACGTCAGTGTTTTTCAGGTGGGGGTCTAATGTGAACTTCTGATGGCTATAAGACAGCAGAATTAATTAATTAATAAGTTAATTAATTAGGAATTTGCTAAATCTTTTAGAAAACAAATGCATACGCTGGAAGCAAACAAACAACAACAACAACAAAATAACATTCAAAGAGAGAGCTTAGTTTTCATTTGGGTTCTGTGGAAAGTATTACAGAATGCTGCCCCTTACAAAATAACAAATAACTCCAATACAGAGAAACAGAACTGCACATCTGATTTCCTGTTATCAGCTCTGATTTTTTACCATGGCCATAAATCAAGAACACTTAATTATGTACAAATTGCATATTATGCAACAAGCATTGTTTTGTTGCGGTGTGTCTAAAATGTGAGTTTGAACTTTGCTGAAAGGGTGAGCACAATGGAGAAAGCTGGTAAGTTTGTTCCATGAGAATTTAGTCAATGCAATCCGGTCAGCATACAATTTTGAACTGCACAGATCCTACTTCAGTAAACCTAGAGTAATTTAGCACTCTAATGAAAAAAAACAAACAAATAAACAAAAACAAAACAAAAACAAACAAAAAAAACAAAACAACAATAACAAAACAGGCATTTAGATACTGTGCCTTTCCTTACAGAATGTTTAGAAATTAGGTTTTTGAAAGTACTGTGTTGGCTTCATGAAGCTCTACCTTTAATTTCAAAGGAAATTGAATTGCATAAATAATAAATGATTAGATACTTCTATTCCATAATTTTCAGCAACGTATTTTTGTGATTTATGAACTAATTTCCCAAATTCTTAATATTTCCCAGTTTTGGCTCCCATTCTGTAATAATGAGGATAAAACTGCTCTTTAGCTACATTTATTACATTGAATTTATGCCATAAATGTTTCTGTTTTCATAACATCAAAATCATTCTTAGACCTGACGGAAATTTTCCAGCAGGAGGATAATAAAAATCCATTTTGGAATGTCATTCAAGAAGCTATAATTTTGTTTGAATAATAAACTTTTTTTTTCTTTTCAAAACACAACAGTGTATAGTCGAGTTGTTTCCTCTAGTTTCATCGTTGTTTTTTATGAACTACATTAACTTAAATGACTTCCAATTTGTTTAAAATGAAGACATTTGGAAAATTAATTTCTGAAATTGAGAAGTTGTTGTTTATATCAGACTTATAGATACTCCAGAGAAGATGTTTCTTTTTCAGGCAGGATTTTTTAGCAAAATAAAGTGCTAGAAATGTCAGTGAATGGCTGATGATCAGAAAAGTAATTTTAAAAACACTACTCATCTATTAGTAAAAATGAGCACCTGCATCTGTTTTACAGTTACTAATGTTTTTTTCTTGTCATTATTCTTCAGATGATCTACATCTGAAAAGTTACTTAGTTGTGCAATGTACAGTGTGCTACTGGAAATGCAAAAACCTATATGCTGAGAAATTATTTCCTCAATGTTTTGAGATAAATTATATTTGATATGTGGCTTCTTTATAATATTTTTGTCATATTTCTGAAAGCTTTAATCTCTACTAAAAACTTATTTTAACACTCTGCATTCATCTGATATTCATCCCTCCAAGAAAAAGTGCCTTAGAATAGCATACCAAGAATTTGCTTTCCTTTCAGATTTACTGATGGCCTGTCACAGTGGCATTTACTTCTGCAAGTGAATCCTATTCATACAATATTTCTTCCCGAAAACACAAATAGCTATGATGGAGAAAGTAACTAGTGTTATTATTAAACAGAAACTACAACACTGGGAAAGATTAAAAGAATTTTAATACAAGGTTTAAAATAATATAATCGTCAATTCTCTGTCAATTCAATGTGATGGATACAGATCTATCCAGAGTGGAGAAGGGCTTTTTTCTTTTTAATTATCAATGGTTAATTTGTGAAGAAAGATGAATTTCAGAGGATCAAAGCTGTATGAATTTGAGTTGAATTCATTAAAGTATTATTGCTAAAAAAGGAAACTTTTCAAATATTTTGAATATATTGCTTTGAAGGTACTAAAATATTTCTAATCAGAAATGCAGAAACATTTATTTTTCATTTGTTAATTTCTGTTTACAAGATGACCTAGATTGTATTAGAGAAAAATAATTTAAAAAAAAAAGTCACTTTGGGTTTTAAGAAATATTTTAGATTTACATCTTGCACATCCCTCAAAGTCACAGGGGATATAATTAATCTATGTTAATTTTTCTCTGTTGGCTAGCAAAAGGTATTTCCTAAAATAGAAGGCAATAGAAGATTCCCCTGTGCAAATGTAAATAATTTATTTGTTTCATGTCTATCCAGTCCATGCTATTTATTGACTAATGACTAAATGACTAATATGAACCTCTAGCAATCTGGAATTTATAATCAAAAAGGAGGATTAAAAACTATGCTGCCAACTAGAGAATGAACATATAAAGCAGGTGCCCATTTCCCCTATACTTACATCTTGACATTTAAGGGTCAAGAAATATATCAATACTTTGAAATATTTAACTTTTACATATGACGAACTTGCCAACATACCTTGGTGTTTTGATTTTTTTTTTTTTGTTTATTGGTTTGTTTTTCAGTCAGCATAGGAATCCTAACATTTAAAAGGAAAAAAAAAAGTTTTTTTTTTCACATATAAAAACGTGGAAAACCCACACACTGACTTGATAACTCTTTTGTAGATTTCTCTCAATTAAAATAACTGTGAGACTAGTCTTCTAGTCTTTTGGACTGTAGGTAAAGAGCTGTGGTGGATTGTGGGACGTGCTGCAGAGAGAGAACATCAATAATGTTGATTCAAACCTCTACCTATCCCTCTTCCTGCTTCTTATTTGTAAAAGAACACTCCAGACCCCAAAACAGCACAGAATCCTTTTCTCCATGAATTTTTTTTGTTCCAAATTAGAATTAAGATTTTTTTACAAAATAATTTTGAAAATGTAGTTCTCCAGAGGCCTCAAACAATTTTAAATACTTTTTTTTAAAATTTATTATTATTATTATGAAAAGAATGTCTGGCTGTCCTAATGCTCAAGAAAACTTTGAAGCCAAAAAGAGTCCTTTAGTAAGACCAAGAGACCCTGTCCACTGAACATTGAGGGTGTTGGATAAAATTAGAATTTTCAGTCAGTCCATTTTCTGGAAAGTGTGCTGCATACTCCAAGAATGTATGCAAAGGATAACCAGGGACTTTTATGATCATGATGACAAAAAACTTAGAAGCCCTTTTTTATTAGATTTTGAAACTATTCAGTCAGAGAATCCTTGATTAGCGGCATTTGACATCACAATGGAAATGCTATTAAAATAAGATTTTTATTCATTCATTTCAATCTCATACTATTTACAAGATTATATATATATGCCCTTACCATGTTTATACATGATTAAAAATATTTTTGATACATTTACTTCCTCCACAAAGTGCATGTGATTCACTGCTAGAAGAGCTATTTTTTCAGAAGCTTGTTGCATTCCAATGTTTTTAACCAAATGTTTGTATTTTCAGGAAGAAATCAAGGTTTTTATGGAAATGCAATGGAAGATGTACAGGTCTCAGGAGTCTTTAATATTGTTCACTGATCATCAGGTATCCTTTATCAGAAGGCGAAATTCTCATATCTTCATGTGAAGCTCTCTTTATCTGGGAAACGAACCTTTAAGGGAACAGTTTGGCTCTGTATATTTTGTGACTTCACAGCAAGAGCCTTAAAAATGTTTTATGGAGTAGGTAACAGCACAAACCAGTAAATACCAACATACGTTTTTTTTTTCAATATCTAACAACTTATGAACAATACACTTATAAAGAAGAAACCTTCTTGATTTAAATCAAAACAGCATTCAGTAAACATTTGATGTTATGTCTCTGCTTTGCATGTCACTGACTGTGGCATGTGTCAGCATGACCTTATTATAGCTCCTGAAATTCTCAGCCCAGAAATCACCACACTGGGCTCAAATCTAAGTTCTAATTGCCCTGTACATGGCACTGGTTTCAGTTCAGTGATCCTGCATCATCACAGCAACACCCAAAATAACAGAGTATTTCAATTTTATGTGACATAGATAAATCAGAAAAACAATTTCCTGACACTGGCAAATGCAGAATCGCATCTGAGAATACAAAAATATTAGTTACCAAGGAGGAAAAGAAATGAATAAAATGGCATTGAAAAATCTTTTTCAGTGATGTTATTAATCACAGAATCACAGATTTCTAGGTTGGAAGAGACCTCAAGATCATCGAGTCCAACCTCCGACCTAACACTAAGTACTCCACTAAACCATATCGCTAAGCTCTACATCTAAACGTCTTTTAAAGACCTCCAGGGATGGTGACTCCACCACCTCCCAGGGCAGCCCGTTCCAATGCTTAATAACCCTTTCGGTAAAGAAGTACTTCCTAACATCCAACCTAAAACTCCCATCGCAACTTTCGCCCATTCCCCCTCGTCCTGTGACCAGGCACGTAGGAGAACAGACCAACCCCCACCTCTTTACAGCCTCCTTTAAGGTAACTGTAGAGAGCGATAAGGTCGCCCCTGAGCCTCCTCTTCTCCAGGCTGAACAATCCCAGCTCCCTCAGCCGCTCCTCGTAAGACTTGTTCTCCAGACCCCTCACCAGCTTGGTCGCCCTTCTCTGGACTCGCTCGAGCACGTCCATGTCCTTCCTGTAGCGAGGGGCCCAAAACTGAACACAGTACTCAAGGTGCGGCCTCACCAGAGCCGAGTACAGGGGCACAATCACTTCCCTAGACCTGCTGGCCACACTGCTTCTTATACAGGCCAGGATGCTGTTGGCCTTCTTGGCCACCTGGGCACACTGCTGGCTCATATTCAGCCGACTATCAACCAATACTCCCAGGTCCTTCTCGGCCAGGCAGCTTTCCAGCCACTCATCTCCCAGCCTGGAGCTCTGCTTGGGGTTGTTGCGCCCCAGGTGCAGGACCCGGCACTTGGCCTTGTTGAACTTCATACAGTTGACCTCAGCCCATCGCTCCAGCCTACCCAGATCCTCCTGCAGAGCCTTCCTGCCCTCGAGCAGATCGACACACGCACTTAGCTTGGTGTCATCTGCAAACTTACTGAGGGTGCACTGGACGCCCTCATCCAGATCATCGATAAAGATATTAAAGAGGACCGGCCCCAGTACCGAGCCCTGGGGGACACCACTAGTGACCAGCCTCCAACCAGATTTGACTCCATTCACCACAACTCTCCGGGCCCGGCTATCCAGCCAGTTTCTAACCCAGCGAAGCGTACGCCAGTCCAAGCCCCGAGCAGTCAGTTTCTTGAGGAGAATGTTGTGGGGAACGGTGTCAAAAGCCTTACTAAAGGACTTATTAAAGGACTAGAAAAAGTAAAGCAGTATCAAGGAAAGGTAAGGAGGGTTAGAGAGAGCAAATGTTTAAAGCAAGAGCTTGACAAAATAAACAGGTGATGCGAGGAAAGTTAAAGAGAACTTAATGCACGCTTGTTTCTTAAAGTGGGTGAGGCCATAGCCAGAAGAGCTAAAGATAGGGAACGTATCAAAATCAGAAGTGATATTAAAACATTACAAAACAAAAACCTAACTAGAATCTTTGGCACTAAAAAGTCATGCATTCCAGAGTTCACTAAAACTCAAACTTTTGAAAACCCAGACAATTAACTGAAATGTAAGGATTAGAATGGGAGCTTTCGTTTCTTAGAG
The DNA here is from genome assembly GCF_040182565.1 of Anser cygnoides. Lineage (NCBI taxonomy): Eukaryota > Metazoa > Chordata > Aves > Anseriformes > Anatidae > Anser > Anser cygnoides. The sequence goes on along the minus strand of NC_089876.1, from coordinate 63,356,256 downwards.
AAATACCACAACTTGCTTGACAGTCTAAATTTTCAGGCTGTAGGACAAAGATATGCATATGAGACAAGCCTCGATAGTTCCTTAAGCAAATACATGAGAAAAGGACTCCTCATAGCCCTGACATTTTAGAGCTATCTCTACTCCACCCAAGGCATTCTCCTTCCCATAATCTTTGATTTTGTTCTGAGCTGAAATCCCTTCTACGTGTGCCCTGCCATTCTGCTGCCCCTGTGTTTAAACATTATTACATAAAGTTTATGTTCTTTCCAGAAATAGTCTCATTACATGAGTTGTCTTTCAGAATATATTTTCTTAAAATAGAAATCAATCTTGTCAGAAAGAGATAGAACAACATGCCCACAGATAATTCTCAAGTAGCTGTCAAGAGTAAGACCTGAACGTAAAGAGCCTGGGAGAGGCTGAAAAAAACAAACACGGCTATTGGAACAACTGGAAACACATGAGCACTGGCTGACATATGATTTGGAAGTGACAACCCAGACCAACCTTATTTATTGAATAGTATTTTTATTATTATTATTATTTCCCCCCAAAGCCGTAAGCCGATAGAAGTGGCTATAGTTTAGCTGAGGTAAACTGGACATAGCTCTGTTTCACATCTTGATGAAACTGCATCTCATATGAAAAATTATTCTGCTGAAATTCCTTTGTCAAGTCAGTTTCAACCTTTGCAGCTTACGCACAGCAGAAAGCTTGGATTGCACCCTCCAGTGGCTAGTTCTTGGACTGTGCTTGAACAGCCCAAGAACAAAACACTCCAGCTAAGAAAAAAATATAGGAATTCACAAAAGGTTTGGTGAGTTTACTTTGTCACTTTTTTTAGGGCAAGTACCATTTCAGAAAGAATCAGAGAGATTACTTTTAGTTTCAACTATTCAAAATAGACTAGATGTTTTACACTATGAAGGCAAATAGCTTTTTTCTTTCTTTTTGGCAGTGAATTCTGTCTTCCAATACAACCAAAGATAGAATGAAGCCTGCAGGATAAGAAAAAATCCTTAATTCTTCTCTACAGCTTAGTCTACCTCTGAAGTCCTCTGTATGATTATGGATATAGGCAATAGGAGCTGTTTGCAGAACTTACAGTCTTATAAATTGTAGCCCCTGTAACTATCCACCACACAGTTCCTCATTCTCAGGACCTCCCTTTTCTCATAACCAGCCTGTATGATCTTCTGATCCTTTGTCTCGCTCTAATATGGACAAGAACTCAAACCATACTGTCTGCACCTACATCCACATTACTGCTCTGTGTACCATGACCATGACCTGACCATGAAGCAAGAAATGTCAGAGGTTAAGGGCAGTCTGGAGCCCTGTGTATACAAATGCACAAACTGGCAGCAGGAAATAGTGGATAATATCAGCTGATTTTTCTTATTAAAGCATGTTAGCATCTCTCCTTTAGTTAGGTGCTGATTTGAAGAAATCACTTAGGAATTTAGGATCTTTGAGACTTTTGCCTTTACCTCAAATACAGAGAAAACTACTTAGCTGATTCATAAATTATCAGGGAGATGAGGACAGAGGAAAGACAACAAAATTAAGAAATTTTGGTTTTGGGGAAAGTGGCTAAAGAGTGGCATGAAGAATGGAGATACTGTTGGGAAGGAGAAAAAAAACAAATAGAGTGAAAAAGTCTCTGGTGAAAAAAATATTATAAGAAAAGACTAAGGAAATGAAATTTTGCCCAAATGAAAAAATATAAATAGCCCTTTTTATTATTGCAATAGTAAGCCTATTCACTTAAAATCATAAGGAAGACAGGAAATGAAAATATTATTGCTGGTACAGCAGCAGTACTTGGCCTTAATGATGTATAGTACAAGGTTTATGGAATAGAAGTAGTTTATCAAATCAGAAGAACTGCCACAAGGTATGCAAGAGTATGCAGGTATGGTGGGGCAAGATAGCATCTGGTACGGAGTCCAGACCATTTCAGAAACAAGTTCTGGCCTTACTAGCATCAGCCCCTTGACATTAATGACCATTGTTCCATTTCCATTTAAAAATTAGTACAACACTTCTACTTGGCATATCTCTGAAAACTAATACTTGAACAAAGCATGTGCTTTCGTTACTAGTCCTAGGCTGGAACGACATGGAACTAGAGTTTCCTGAACACATGATGGCAGCTTGGGCCTGCAAGTGGTAAAACAGCCCTGGGGCAACTCTAAATGCAACGAGCCTCCTGGGAGCTGAGAGCTTTGAGACTTCAGGTGTCTCTGCTGGCCACAGCGACTGTCAGATCTGAGCTGTAAATGGAAATCCTCAGCTGCCTTCATGCTGATCTCCAGACTGTAAAGTTGCCTTGTTGCTCGTTAATTCAGCACTGAGCGAATACTTCCTGTTGCTCCAAGCTTTATATGGGTTTTGAGATAGGATTCATAGCATATTATTTTTATGCTCACAACACTGTTAGCCCCAAGACAGCTATGCTCAGAGCCTATCTGTGTGTCCCTGCAACCATGGCATGGCATAATCATAAAGCAAACACAATCCAGTTGCTGATAATAAAGAATTTTAGTTCCTTTTGAAAGGCTATTTCAGAAACTCCTGCATGTGAGAGGTAGAATGGGTATTTCTATCTAATACCGCATCTAATACTCACAATCATACTGTTGAGTTTCATTGTATTCTTATCCTAGTGCTCAAGATCTTCTGACTGTCAGTGCTCCTTGTCAGTGCTTGTCTATGTAGCTCCTTTTAGCAAAAAGACAGTTAATTAAATTTGGAAATAAGATCACTCCTGAAGAAACCATCCTTGAAATCTCCCACCAGGCTGAAGGAAGGATTTGAACAATACATCCCTATTATATACCACTTAAAATTTCTTTAAATGTGCTCTTCTCTGTCTTGTCTTTTTATTTCTAATTAGATATGGCACTATATTAAATTCTTTACTTAGAATGTGGTAGGATGATTTACCTAATTTATGTTTGCACAAAGATAGCTTATCAAGGGAAAAATATTTCTTTGGATTGGCACAACCTACCCACCTTATATTTCCCCCCAATTTTTACTTATGTTCAAGCTGTTATTAATTCTTCTCTTTAAAGAATCCTTCAAAATAATATTAAAAAGCATTGCATACTAGTGAGTCTAAAAGGTCTAACCTTCTAGATTACTCTTTTAGCCTATTTTTTCCATCCATTTCACTACAAGTGCTAACCTTACTAATCCATCAGTCCCACAGTAACTATTTTCCAATTTGAAAACTTAATAAATTTTGGCTACTTGACCTTATTTTCATGTCTAGTTCATGCAAAAATAAGGGATAGAGATTATCCAGCATTCTATATTAATCACATGAAACTCAATGAATTTTGCTATCTATAATGACAGCAATACTTTCTTGCTTCATATTCCAGTTTCCATTAGAGCCTTTTCCCCTCTCCTATGTCAAATATAATCATCCTCACTGAACACTAAAGCAAATTATTCTTCTGGTTTAAGAGCCTATTCTGTCTGCATAGTAATTAGAACCTTTTACTTACTTGATTTCTTGCTTTTTATTCAATATATTTTGGGTTTTATACCTAAATATAAAAGCATATAAATATATATATATAAATAAGTTTATATTCTGTCAATTTTTAAATTGGTACTACAACCACCTCTATTTTTGTATGAACATGTACGTGAAAAAAATGTATGTTTTCAACAGCTAGGCAACTGCTGTTTACAAATAAGCAAATGTATATTTCTGCAATACACATGCCCAAACACTGAAATAACTATTTGAACACCAAACACAAAATCTGAAAACATACGTAGTAATTATTAAAAACAAATATTGAGAAAGTAGCTAGAACCTGACGTCCTTAAAAATAACGTAGGAATAAAGTTTGGCTTTTTCACAGTACTTCATCTTTTCTTTTGAAAAAGTTTGATTTATTATTTGATTTCTGGGTAAAATAGATGAGCAGAGACCCTGTTCTTTTGTTACTCTCAGCCTGCTCTCAATTTATTGTCAAAATTCCTTTCTGATGTATTCTCCGGCTTCCGGTTTTTACAGAACCGATACTTTGTCCTATTAGTAAACTACCCCTAAAATGGCAAAAAAAAAAAAAAAAAGAGGACCCTTACAAATCATCAGGCAACTGAAACAGACCCCTGGTTCAAGATCTGTGTGTTTTCAGTTCTTGTCCTAAAATAGGATCCTAGTAGCTTGGGTGCTTCCTTGCTGCTTGGTCAATTTCCACTTCATTATGCCCAGCATTAGCTTGCAGGATTAGCTGATAGTCAATGGTATCAGAGGCTTGACAGAGAAGAGAAGAAAAACTATTAAATTTGTTCTAGCAGTTATCCCCAGAGAACAACAACAAAGTAATTTACCCCCTTATTAAGGAGGTTATTCAGGGCAAAGCTATCAGCGTTTAACTACTGCCTGACTCTTTTGTGCATAGATATTACCTATTACTGCACCATGTTTTAATGTACTATAAGCCTAAAACCAATATTTGGGGACCTATCATATTGACAGTTTAGTTTTCCTAACAGTGTTCTTGTGAGAAAAGTTAGCAAGAGAAATATGAAGATTAAATTATTAAGATATAATTCATTTTCCTGATTCTAAGGCATTATTCTCTTATGCTGCTTATCCCACCTAATGAAGGTCAGATTTAATTATGTTTTAGGTTTTGATACAAAAGGGCTTACCAGCTTTCACAAAGGATTGTATAAAACATTTTCTGAAAGTAAAATCTTGCTAGTTATTATTTGGAAATGTAAGATAGGAGAAAGTTATGACCAAAGTGGCTGAGTACATAGATTACCTTTTTACACAAGGTATTTCTAATACAAAATATTTCAAATGGTTCTCTGAAGACCTCAAATTCTAGGTATAGAACAAGGAGGGATAGGAGAGGTAGAGCTGTAGAAATTTGAAGGTAATAAGAATCTTTTTCTTTCTGGCTCCCTGTCCAGAACAGATTGGCCTAAAATTCCAGGGCTTTCACCTCAACCACTATGAAACTTGTGTGTGTCTTTGTCCAAATTTTATACTTCAGTTTTATTCTTAATAATCAAGGTGGTCAAAATTCCACTTTTTAAATTCAGCAGTAAATTGTTTTACATATGACTATTTTCCAACATCTTTTTTTTTTCTGATTAATATATATATATTATAAAATATTTTATATAATGCTTATTTAAAAATAAATTTATTTTATAAAAATGGCTGTTATTTAAACATACTCATTTATTGCTTGACTGCAAATACATATACTGATATGAAAAACTAAGGATTTTTTTGTATTTTAATGAACCAAATTAAATTATTTTGTCTTTCTGACCTGTATACAACTATTCACATGAGCCTAATATATTTGCATTCATGCACTGCATCTTGCTATCAAACTGTGCCTACATCTGTGCCTACTGAAAAAAATAATTTTAAAGCTCAGCAAACTCTCTTCTCTCCCAAGTCTCCATTAACTTCAAAAGTCCCAAGCTCAGGAAATGTTGCATTTGGGAAAAAAAGCTCTACAGAATTTTATGACTGCCAATATGAACTACTGGACATTTTGACTAAGATTATATTAAAATATTAAACAGTGCAGGACCTGGGCCAGAACACTGCAAATCAATCATCTAGGTGTTTTATTTTTTTTTTTTGTTTATCAATTGTGAGTCAGTTATGACTCTCCCAAACAATTTGCCGGCTCCCTTCAGAGGGTCGCATGAGTCAAAGACCATTCCCACTCAGTATTTAAGACACAACTATTCTGTTTTAGAGGAAAAAATAATTTTACAATATCAATGTTCTTGTATTAGCTGGGCCATAGGCCAGAACATGGACCCTGACATTTTTTTGTTTCTGTGATAGTGGTAGACCTCTGGGATATGTCATATTTAGGTTGATGACAGGTTAGTTTCAGCATATTCAGCAATCAATTTAATGGTAAATTATTGCTTGCTGATAACATGTTTAAAATTAGCAAAACCGCCATTTTATTTTGACGTAAAATTAATGCAAGGCTTGAACCTTAAAAAAAAACACACTTTTTTTTTTATCATTTGAAGTAAGAACTGGAATTTTCATAGGGTTATATATGGTCTGAGTGCCTAAGTGCATTTTACGGTCAGAAACAATCAAAGAAAGGTGCTATTATTTACAGTTCTTTAAAGTTACATAAAATGACTGCAGGTTACCTTCTAGAAAGATTCATGCCAAAGCCAAGAAATTTATGTCCTAGCAGTAGATGTCATCAATTTTAAAGATAAAAAGTTGAGAATTTTAAAAAAGGAGCATCACCAAATCCAAACACATAGCAGCACTTATGTATAAAAACTTCTAGAATACAATATAGATGAAATATAGTAAGAATAAAATCACTTACACATAAGCTAATGCTGCTTGACCAAACATAAGGGTTGTTGTTTCATCTTTTTTTTTTTTTAATAAAAAATTTTTAATGAGTTCATTATTAGTGAGAAGGCAGAAAGCTGAATGAAGATTCAGTAGAATTCTCATTAAGTAAGTCCTCCTTGGAAAAATGAGCTGACGGAATGGTGGAGCTGGAAAACATTCAGCAGCAATGGGCATCATGGTAATGAATAAAGCCAAAAGACAGGAGAGGTGAACGTCTGAAATATAAGTTGCACAAGCAACATGAGGTGATTTTAACACTAGTGAAGTCAATCCTGAAGACACAGGCTAATCTGTTTTACCATACTTTTGCATTTTTATACCATTATTTAAATATTAGAAATAATTAGACAAAGAATGGTCTCCACATTCTTTTAAGTGAGACAAGTTCCAGCCTCTTTCTCAAAGTTTTGGGCCTCTCGAAAATTTTGTTTGCATGGACAACTTCCTGCACATGATTTCTGCAATAATCCTTACTGGTCTATTATCTTAAATACCTTTGCAAATATCAGGAAGGACATTTAAGCAATATTTTCCTGCAGCAATTCACTGTAAACAATGCTAGGCAGATACAGCACACTTCTGGTGAGAGAAACACAAGAGAAGACCTTTGATTTTCTGTGATAGTCATATATACTAATTATCCATCCATGTAGACTACAGATCAGTATTTACTGAGGCACATGCAAGCGCTACAAGAAAAAGCTTTCACTGTATATTTTTCTAAATTGTATCTTTCTTGGTCTACAAAATCTAGTAAGTTTAAGACTTGATATGTTACTATTTATTTATTCCTCTACTTTTGTGAATACGGACAACAAACTCTGTATTTTTTTACATTTGCAAAGGTAGACTCACTTGATAATGAAATTTTGAAGTGTATGCATGGAGTATTCAAAAACCAACAACCCAGAAACACCACTTAAAAAAAATGTTTATATATATATATATATATTCAATAACAGCTCATAGGAAAACAAAATCTGCATCAGATGCAATTAAACAGTGCTGTAGTCAATTAATCCTAAAAATGTTCCATATGTTCCTATTCTGAACACTGGTGAAAGTATATTTCTCAAGTATTCTGCTACAGGAAGCGAGTCTTTCCAAGAAGTAATGTATTCTACACTGTGTGATAGACGTTTATAGTTTTTTTTTGACTAGTTAGAACAAATTGGAGTTTACCCGTGGTTTGGATATGTAAGAGTCATTAAGCAGACAGTGATATCTACTATTTGCTTTTAATCAAGACTTAATTCACTTTGAGAATACTTGATTTTAAAACAATTCTTTGAAGAACACCTACTTGAGGTCTTGGGAAGGTTCTGCTCTGATATGGGGTGTCTCCACAGAGTGCCCAAACACTGCCCCTTCCGTGCCTAAAATACATAAATAAAATACAGTAAAATTACTTTGAAAAATAAAAACACATTGAAATATATGATCACAAATTGACATTTTTAGGGTAAAATATCAGATTGAGTCCTTTGTTAATGCCTATCAGTGTTTTTTCATATTTATGCTAGCACTTCTATGTCAAAATCTGGACAGATCACTTGAGACATTAGACTACCGCTTATCAGTAGGTAAATCTCACATAAATATCTGAAAACATTTATATAACCAAACTTTTCAGTGCTGACTTGCTTGAACACTCATTTTAACACTGCAGATGGATTGCTTTTCTGATAAGAAAAAGAATATCATAATTTTATTTGAAAAAAAAATACACAAACAAAACCACATTTTAAAAGTACCTACTCATTTTGACTGATGGTCATTTTGATTACTTAAATTGAGATCTCAAGCTTCCAAAAGTTTTGAAATATCAGTCTTCCATATGAAGTTGCTAGCCTAAATCTCCAAGAGTTCCTGAGCCTCCTTCCATCAGCCCTTTGACAACAATGCTTTTCAAAGAGACTTATTTGGAATGTCCTTTTTTAGTGTGTATGCTGGTAGGGGATGAGTACCACCTACTGGGCACTCAAAATCCGAACAGAGAAAAATGGGTTCCTATTTCCTAAGACTGAACTTATTCTCTATTGACTTTTAATTTCTATAACCAGACCCAAGCTGCATATGAAAAGTTCACATTTGTAGTTTAATAACTGAGACTTTTCATTGAAAAAAATACTTTTTGATGAAAAATTTAGGGCTCTGAGAAATATTCACTGAAGTTATTTGAAAAAAAGGCATATTTCCACACAATTCATTTTTAAATGTAATGATTTTTTAAAGAGAAAAAAAAATAGTATACATATGATTACAGCAAGTTTTTTGTTAAAATAATAGAATACTCAAGAAACTGACACATAGGGAACAGCACTATAAAATCAGTATTTCTCTCATCTCTCAGACACAAAGACTGAACACATAACAGTCATTTATATCAATTTCCATTTTATGGACAGCAATAGTCTACCTCTGCTGTTAGGCATTCAAATGTTATGGAGAACCACAGGCAGGAAAAAGAAGCACATCTTTACACCTAAAAGTATTCACAGAGGTGCTGTGTAGAATCTGCTTTTTAAACCTGATGTTCCCTTGCAGTTCTGCTACCTTGAAGGGATAGGAGTAGCATGACTGTATAGCCTTAATTTCTGTTACTCCAAACTGAAATCTTACCCCCATCCATAATGGCATGCAAAAAATCCCAGTGGACCTGAATACTGTGCATCAGAGGGTACTTGCAGATCACATTCATCTCTATAATCAGCAGATTTAAATATTTTCAAGTCCAAGGGTTCTTTGTATTTTTGAAGGTGGAAATGGGATATGAAGATGCAAAAAACTGCGCAGAATATCAATCTTATGAGAAGACCACAGCTGTAATGTTTGGAAGAGCAGAATTAATGCAAAGATGCATAAAACATTACTATAGTGATGGGTCAGACATTAAATCAATCAGAAGTGCCAAAGATAATATTAGGGAAAGACTGATAATAGAAGATAAATGACAGCTGGTTCTAAGCCAGTGTTAACATCTCCTATTTTCAGCAGCCTTTCTTAAAAAAATTAGAGGATGTTTTCTCCCTTACAAAACTGAAATTTGGACAGAAAGACTATCTTGTTCAAACAGACTGAAAATCTAAGCAGGCAGAGTTAATCTGATATAGTTAAATAAAATATGATTAAAATTCAAACCAAACCACATGTGTTTCTTTTGCTACTTGAAGATGTATGTTTTTTTCTCCACACACCCAAAACTGCAGGTATAACAGCTTTTGTGGTAAACACTTTATGCTCAAAAAATATGCTATCAAAAAAATAACAAGGAAGAACATCTCCCTTTTACTTTACACTGGAAGAAAAGCAGGCATATATGATTCTCTCATATTTAGCAAGAAAAGTGAGAAAGATCAACCAAACAGAATTTACTGACATGTTTCAAGCAGTAAAGTAACAGGATCAAAAAAAATGGAAAGAAACTACATAGAAAAAGGGAGACGTAAGCTTGTTAAGCATTGTTTAAAAATACAAAATAGAAGAGAAGCTACAGGAAGGTATTATTTATTTTTTAATTTATTATATAGCAACCATGTATTGCTTTGATGAGAAGTTAGATCATGTTCTGTACTGCTTAGGAAATGGTGCCAGAAAAACTTTTTTTGTGCATAATATATATATAACAATAAAAATCAGGATTCTAAATGAATAGCATGATTTTTTAATGAAAGATATGTATTGCAGGTATTTAATCACTTTCAATATTAAAATGTTTATTTTTTACAGAAATAAGACAAAGATGTAATAATTGTAGTCCCTGACCTACAGAATCATAACCAAGACCTACTTTGAGATGACTGGAATTCTAGACAGAGACAAAGAAAAAAAAAAAAGAAAAGAAAAAAGACTTGAACCTTCAAGCCCTTTCAAGTACAGCTCAAAAGGAAGTAGTTAGGGAACTGAATTCAAAGGAACATGAGTTAGAATGGATAGCTATAGAAAGTGAACCTTTCAGAGGAAATAAAATAGCAAGGGCAGTGAGTACGTGTAAAGGATGTAAAATCAAAAGTGTAAGTGTAACTGAATAAAATTACTCCCACCTCCAGCTTCCAGTGGAAAAGAATGAGATAAGTAAAGACTTCACTAAGGAAGAAGCATCCGTGAAGACAAAGTCTTGGTCAAAGAACAACAGTCTCTATAGAGTTTGCTGGATAAATCTCAGGAAGTAACATCAGTCAGGCAAAAAGGCCAGAAGTGTATTTATAGAGAAACCTATTTATGCATAGCAGATTTACAAACACCAGACATCTAAAATGCACTTTTTTTGACACAAAGCAGATCAAAGTAATCCTTTCAGCCCAAGCAATAGTCACATATTTCCACCAAAACTGAAACTACATGTATATTCAGAATTCAGAGAGACCAATGTAAACTACTCATTTCTGCTCCATTTACTGGTTACTGAAATTCAGCCTTTGGGAAATTTTGAGTTTCATAAAATCAATGGAAACACAATGTTGATACTTGGTACTGGATTATATTCAGTTACATATGTGCATGCTGAGGAAATTTTGTCATTTATCTAACAAGCAAATGATCTCTTGATTTATGAGTTAGCTCACAGAAAAACAATGGTACTTTTTAGTGACTTAATAACTGACTGGAATAAAATGACCAGCACCCGAGCATATTGCAAAAACAATACAAGCTAAAGAGTTGATAAGCCAAGAATCAAAAACTAATAAATAATTTTGCTGAGAAAAATCAACCATATATTAGCATTATCCCACTCACATTCTTCTTGCAAGAAAATCACCTCAAATGCACCAACAATGGATTTGCGTAGCATTTTGATGTGCACAAATTATGTAGCACTGCAGCATCACAGGCACAGTTGAATCTTATTGCCTTGATCTTTCCCTAGGCTTTTTAGAAATGTCAAGTAACAATATGATGAAGTACTACGATTATGAAAGTATTAGGCTGTAATGCCAATTTGTCCTCTGAGTTAGTGTTTAAAGAAGAATTTGTAAATTTTTTATCATTTTTGAGGCTTGCCATTTTACTCATTGTAAATTCATTATTAAGTTAAAGCATCCAAAGATTTCACAGAGAAATATGAGTAATTACTCAAGATTGCTTTACCGCTGCAGAGACCTTGAAAACATAGACTTTTTATTCTAAGAGTTTAATTCCTATTAAAAAACCCTCAGTACTTAATTCTTTCACCATGTGCATATAGCTAAAAGTGTCTTTGTGGGATTAGCTAGCCACTGTTCAACACTAAGACCTTGGAAAGGTTGACCACTGCCAGACAAAAAAAACACAGAGGTATTTGTCTAGACATATCAATGATCATAGAAAGACCACAGAAAATACTTATTTATTAAAAGCTCAGTTATTATAAATTATCTTGGGCAGATTAGAGACCTAAAGGAGTCGTAATGCAGCTTCTGGACCACACATTGATTGTGCAGCTCTTCAAGGCTTTTAATTAAAAAAAAAAAAAAGGGGGGGGTTGGAAATGTAATTTAGCTAGATACTTGTATTAAAAAAGCATGATGAAACTGGATTTTTCCTAGGGAGGAATACAGAACTAAAATGAAAGAAGTTTTGTTATTTTGTGGAAACACGATTGGCCTGATTGTTGGGATTTCAATCTTGCAGAGTCTCTCAGCAGCAAAACTGACTAAGGCTAAAATTTGAATTTATGGTATTGATATGGCCACATAGGAGTTATAATACAGGCAGGAAGCTGTAGTATGTCTCGACTAGATGCAGCTGTTCATATGTAGAGTAAAACATGAGCATTGAAGGCTTCAGAGATAAGTCATTATTTAAAAGTAATTTCTGAAATGAACGATTTAGATTCATTACTCAAAGACCTTGAACATGACAAATGTTTGATGCGTATTTTTTACATGGCAACATTACTAGAGTAAAGACTTGTGCTAAGCCTTTCATTTTGGTAAGAAATGTGACTGACTTCCTTGATAAATTAAAATTCTGTATCTTCAGTGTAATAAATTTTGATCAAAGCAAATCCAAACTCCAGTAAATACTTGAAAAGTTGCAACAAACAGTATTTATTTTCTCAAGTTATGGTAACTTGCATAGAGTACAAACATTTGATACACTGTTTAATAATGGTGTACAGTTAAGACTCCTCCTAGGTAGATGTTGCAAAGCAAATAAAACTGGATTATGCCTATGTATTTGTTAACTCAAACATTTACTTGCTTATAGGTTCATATCCAAAATCTATGTTTTGCATAGTTTACTATGCTGAAAAAGTGAATCAATTTGAAAACAAAAATTTGAACTGATCATAGGAGTAACATAATTAAATTAATAATTGCATATGAATATTCTAAATACTACTTCTTGGATTAAAAAAAGTCATTATAAAATAAAACTGCTGAGAATTAAAATTAAAACTATTTCTTCAAAACTGAAATGAAATTGAAAAACATAAGGGTTTTACAAATAACAAGTTTTAAAAAATAATAATTTTCACGACATTGACTTTTTTCCCATAGAGTACAAATCAGAGATAAATATGAAAATAAAAATGATTAACAACAATTTTCTGCTTGAATTGATACAGTCCCCCTGAAAAGCGACAAAAGCTATATACATATATATATATGAATAGATTTAAGCCTTACATTTAAATTTCACAGCAAATAACTGCTAAAAAAATATAACAAAACAACAAAACAACATTATTTCCTAAATATCAATGACAGTCTGTATTATTATTTTTTTTTTCTTCTTGTAAAATGGTGTAGATAATTCAGGGTTCACAATAGTGGGAAACAGAGTAGAAAATGTCCTTGTCAACACTCAAAAATTGAATTTTAATTGTATTATTTTTGTAATTAATAGATCAAAAAGGGAGACTGTATTTCCGCTTGGTTTTAGAAGACAACCCTAGGATTTGGAAAACCCAGACTTATACTATAATGAGTACGTAATTCAGTTACAAATTAGAATAGCTGTTTCCTTGATGAAAAATAATGATTCAATGAAAGAGAGGACAATCGAACAGTCAGTAGCTTGATAACCAGGGTACTCAGCTAGGATGTGAAAGAATGGGACATGAACTTGCATCTCCCAAGTACAAAATGAAGGCTTAAACTTCAAGACTAACTGAATTACCTTATCATTTCATATTATTTTTTACTACAAGTGTCTTGCATTTGTACAGAATGCTGTGGAAAAACTTGGGAATCTCACAGGGGAAAATGTGAAAATAAGAACACTATTTCTCACCTAGTTTCAAAAGCAACCAGTGATAATCTCCCACTTTGAACTTGAAAGTTCTCTGATGTTTTGGTGCTCACCTATATAACCCAGCCAGGAATGTTTACACAATTTGATTCAAAAAGGTCTAAAAGAAAATAATTTTATGATTAGGTTTTTACAAAAGGAAAGGATATTTGCCCTTCAGTTAGATATTCCATAATTAAATGGTTTGATTTTGAAAAGTACGAAGCTCAGAGGAATTTATCAGGAGTTCCTGTGCTAATTCTAAACATCTCACTAGTTGCCTAACTTAGGAGTAGAAATGATTTATATTTTGCCTATAGCCAAAAATGAGAAAATGGTATCTCTAAGGTTTAGTTAACTACTGATACTGAACTGAGACTAGAGCACCATTTTTCCCAACCTAATTAAGCTTTTGCTTTTAACAGTCGATCATCAATTGAGACACCTGAATTATATCTACATTGGAAAAGCTTGGTTGGAAATCTCACTTTAACTATATCAGAAGTCATCCAAGTCACCCTTAGTGTTAGAACTGATTGATAGGGTGCTTATACAGATATATAGCGTGTTTAAGGAAAGGTTGGACTTGACACCTAGGGACATGGTTTAGTGGCTGACATTGGTTGTAGGGGGATGGTTGGACCAGATGATCTGGGAGGTCTTTTCCAACCTTAATGATTCTGTGATTCTATGATTCTATTTTAGTGGCAACTGCTTTATGCCATATATGGTATTCAAGACAAGTTGAAGATGCGCTTAATGAATTTTGAAGTCACCACAAATTTATGTTAGGACGGCACATATATCTGCAATTATATAACCAATTTTGTAATAAAAAATAATTATGATTTTATTAAACACTCAAAATTAACTGCAAAACTCCCAGCTGTTGGATAAAGGATTAGAAATTGTTTTAAGAACTTCAAAGCCTAAATTTGGTTGTTTTGTAGGGACATGTAATTTTCAGCTTGTTTGGATATCATACTTTCTATTACAGGAGCAAGCTTACCTCCTCCAATGTTTAGAGTTATAGATACTTACATGCAAGGATTGTGAATAATCTGTTTTAATTTTTTAAATGTAATTCTTATCTTGCATAATCACTGTTTTTTTTTTCTGATTTCAGGATATGTAAGATTATATCTCAGATATTCAATAATTTTAACTGGGTGAAAAAATATTACCAAACTTATGAGTTTATTCTGTGTTCCCAGACTTTGCCTGCCTCCATCCTTTCTTATCTCTTTGCATGCAAAAAGTGCACAAAATGACAACAACCTTTCAGGTGATTGTTTTATCACCATTTTCTACTCCAGAAAAATTATGTGCATTATGTCAGTGTATGTGCCAATGATCATGACTGTTTTCACTTTTGGCATTTTGTCATGGAACTTTTGAACTAGAAAGTTTTGTCTGGTGTCTATCTTCTCTCAGTTTGCAGAGAGAAATGGTGCTATTTCTGGAAGCTCTTAAGATCTGCAAAGCAAATTTGAAATTCTTAGTTTAACCTGAAGGAAAACCTAATTTCAAGATAGAGAGTTTCAGTGTTTCAAAGTAATATAGCTATTAGAGAAAATTCAAGATGTAAAACGATCTTTGTTTTCAGGTAGATGGATTACAGAGCTGTACTGACTTCACATTTTTAGTATTTTGATTATTGGCTTTGTCAAATATATATATCAATAATCTCTTTAGGAAATATGAAAAGAGACACATATGAAAAGAACCTGATCAACACCTGTGAAGCTGACAGATGGAATATCCCAAGTCATAAATCAATGCTTTTTCAGATACAAGGGCATTTTTACTGTGTGGACAACTCATCTTAGCCTATTTATCTGGGAAAGGACACAACCTGGATTTCCATGTGGCAATTAGATCTGCATCTAGACTTTATGGTGAGATCACAAATATCTGCTGCTTTTTTGTCTGAGGACCTAGAACTGATTGCCAAGGTAGGCTCTGATGATATTGGTACATGGTGTTACTAAAAGCTGGAATGTGAATTCCATATTCTATTTCCTGTCTGCCTTCCTGTTAGAAGTTAACAGAATTTCAAAGACAGCAGATATCAAAATGTCAAATACTTAAATGATATGATCCCAGTATCTGTAAGATTTCTGTATTTCTCAGTGTTTCTACCTTCCATGATAATTCTGCTTTTATGAAATATTAGCACTACCTACTAACAGGTGAGGTTTATGTTCTATACTGGGATTTCAAAAACCCAATCTCAAGATTTTGGAATCTACGTTGCAGAATGTGAGTGTGAGTACAACATCACCAGTTTTCTACTTGTGACAAAGATTTGATACAAGAATATAGAAAATGTGCTGAGGAAGAACATTTTCAAAAAAGGTTACTTGCAATAATATGCATTTGCTTCTGTTCTCTACCATCGCTGCAGCATAATGAAGAATTGTTATGATTATGTGATAATTACTGCTGCATTCTTACAATTTACTTGGGTTTCATTTATGCAAAAGGAAACCACAAAACAGTAGGACTATTATTGAGATTTTTAAAATAGATCTATTATATCATTTTTACTGTATAGCAATTAGGATGCCATTGATAAATTATAATCAAATATTCAGATAAATGCATTTGTTTACCCTCTAGAGGGCACTAACACACACAGAAAAAGTCTATCATATACAAGTATATAATATGCATTAAAAAGTCACTGTAGAAATGCGTTTAAATATTTTTGAATTCATGAAAAAAATAAAACATGAGAAGAAACCTCACACATTTTGATAATGCTGAAATGGACATACATTTATATAATGCATTTTGTGCCTGTTAAACCAAATTGAAACAAAAGTGTTAGTACCTCCAATTACTGAAAGTCATCTTCACCCCCCCCCCCCCCCCCCAAATATGAGAATATGAGAAATAAAATGAAGCTATAACGTCAGGTTGTTAGGAAGTTTCTATTTGATATTGCCACTACTTATCTTATTTATTGCCTATTACAACTGCCTTCCCCCCCCCCATTTTATTAATTATCTGGGTTCCTCTCTAGTAAAGTACTCAGTTGAATATAGCACATTACAGTATGGCATTCCTACAGTGCAAAATGGCAAATGTCTTTACTGCAATTTTAAATAGAAATTCTGTAGCTACGAGGGAGATGGTGAATGCACAACAATACTTTTGTCTTTTAAGAATATTCTCACCTTCAAGTTCACATAGCAGTTAAGCAAACCTTCTAATTTAGCAACAAAATGGATGCAGATGTATTTCACCTCTTAACTGCAATGACTGTATACCAGCAACAGTCATGTTAGCAAACATGGGCCTATGTATGATCTCTATTAATCACTAGAAAGACCGCATGCTTTCTGCAAGTAAAGGACAAGACATTATAGCTTGTTGCATTATGCTAAAGCTGGCCAAAATAAACATCTTTTCTCAAAGTAAGACACAAACGCTTTTGCAGGCAAGAACCACAAGAGAGTCACCATGTACCTTACAGAGGCTGTGGGAAGAGGGTTTATGGAAGTAACTTACTGCTAGGTCTACCACTGCATTTCAAGATTAGACTGAACTTGTCACAGAGTAATTTGTCAGTGCTGGTCTCAACAGTCACCAAGGAGCGGTATCAGGAATCCAATTACAACAATTCAGATTACCCGGCAAACCTCAAAACAGCCAAACAAATTCACCAGAAGGCTTAAGCATTTTTAATTGCCTTGCTGCTAAGGAATATCTGGCAAAAAGCACAGAAAGGCTTTACTTCTGCATCAAAAATCTGTGTGGCCAGCTACCAGAGAAACCTGTTGTTCATGTCCTCTTAGAAACCAAGCTGCATTATATTCAGGTGCTTTCAGAAGAGAATACTGAACACCAGGTACCACCAGGACTGTCAGGTCTGGGGAACAGAACGTCAGGCAGTTTGACAGTTATCTTGAAATCACTTTTTTTGCTTTAGCTTTTTTAAGTTAAAATTACAGAAATATCATATTTCCTATGTCCAGCTATGAACAAAGACCCTGTTAGAGATAGTTTAAGAAACAAAAAGAAATCCTTTCTTAATTTGCATGTTCTTCAGACCATGTCTAAGAGTTATTTTCCTGCATTATTCAGTTAATTATTATAACGATAACGATTAGCAATCCAGTCTTCCAGCTCTCACTGATAAGATCCTCATTTGGAAAGACCTCTGTTCTTATATTCTTAAACCTTCCAAATAAATTTATTTCCTTTAGATTCAATCTTCCCGGTCCTTTACTCTCACTCTGCCCTTCAGACATCTTAGCATAGTAAATAGTGTTGTTGATTTTTTTTTTCTTTTCAGCAGGGTACTCCCTCTGCCCCTTTCCTTGTTTTGTATTGAAAGTTCCTCCTCTATACTATTTTTTCACATAAATACTTTCCCATAATGAAACTGTTCTGAGAAACTTTTAGTTTTGCTGTCATAAAGAAAAAAAAAATCATTAAAAGTTTAAGTTCAGAAGCTCTAATTGGTTTTTAGCTTTCATCCTAAATCTAAATATAAACTGGGTAGGCAAGACCAAGAATTACAGTGAGAAGAAAAAAACCTGCAACTATAAAAAGCCTGAAAACAATCCTGACAGCTCAAACATGAAACAAACTCGTTGATAAATATTCTTTCTGCACAGTATGCTTTATCTACTGGGTTTTCTCTACTCCACACTCTGAGTGTAAAAATACATTTAAAAAATCGTCCATCATTTGGTAATTCTGCAAGATAAAAATAGCAAAAATAATGCAGCTGGTTTGCTTGATATGAAAATAAATATTTCAAGAAAAAGTGTTTCCCTTTGATGTTTAATGAGAAAAGACTTCCAGATGAAACTACCAACTCCAACTCATGCTTTTGACCATAAACTAGGGAAAGAAATTTTCAAGTGAATCTAGCCTTCTGCTACCACTAGTATTTTGCTTTGTTGATCTTGGATACATCTTGTGTCTTGGCATGTGGTATCCTGGTACTTTGAAAGCTTTACATGTACTGTATCTAGACCTTTGACAACTATAACACACTTTCTTTGCAGAAAGTGATGCAGAAAAAGGACATGAAAAGAGCAGTATTTCTAGTTACACTGTAAGCGATCTAAGCAACGGTACTTGCCTGTCACTTCTATCACACTTGATGTATCAGATTGTTTCAGAACGAGGATGGGAAAAGTCTTAAGGGAAAAGTCTCCACTCGAGCTAAATGACATTTTGGAATTTGTAAAGAAATAAGACTGTCTGGAAGAACTGGAAGACATTTGTGTGTGCATGAGTGTGTGTGTTATGCACAGTTGTACAATATGAAGTTACAATTTTAAAAAGAAAACCTTTTGGAAAAAGAATGGGAATGATAATTACTGCAGAAGGAAAACCAAGTGACTCAATAAAATCTCAGCCATGATCCAAGATCCTAATGGCTACTTATTACTCCAGTCTTTCAATGTTCCTTGTTGTGTTTTGGCTTCAGTGGTACAACTCACAGGACCAAAATTCTGTCACACATGCACTGTAGGACTAGTGTCAGAATGCTTTGCTATTGGTCTTGCAGATTCAAATCCAAAGGATAGACAATGGAGTTCTGGAAAAGGTAAACGTGCTTATATCAGTGAGATAATTAAAATGACATACCATAAGTGAGAAAAATTTATAACAACCTGTGTCATTCATAGTTGCTACAAAAAAAAAAAAAAAGAAAAAAAAAAGACTGCAGAAATACTGACTACTTAACTGATGAGTCCAGTCTAAGTACAAAGCTTTGGTGAACTTAGGAGTCAATTTAGTTTATTTGTTCAGGGCTCATTCTTGCTTCTAAACAATTAAAAGGAAAGCTCTAAACTGATGTCAAGCTCCAGGTTCCTTTCACTTGATGGGGGTTTGCAAGGATGGAGAAGTTTTATATTTGCTTTGATAAAAAATTTCTATAGAATGAATTTACTGAAAAGAATGTTTGCTATCACAATGTTTTGAAAATGAGTACAGTAAAATACATCTTGGTATTTTAATTACAGGTTTTGCATGGGCAACTAAATTCCAAGGATTAAGCTTATCCAATAACGAAACAAACATACGCATAATGCTCATACATTTAAAGAAAGAAGCTATGCTGTCAGGGGTTCTTAGATCTGTCCCATGACTATAAAATTATTGTCACTGTTGTGTTCATCTTATCGCAGCCTAAATAACCAGGTAACACTCAAATCTAGGAATTAAATTATAAGAAGGAGGAAAGAAGAATAAAGAGATGAATTCCTTAACAGAACTGATCAGCTGAGGTCTAAAGCAATTGAAAGGGGTTCTCCAAGAAAGATGCTTGGTCTGATCTGGAAACTCCATTCAGGGGCAACACCAATGCAATTTCCAGTTTCAAGACCGTATATGCTGGATGGTGCCGTTAGACTTCAAGCAAGGGGAAAACTTATTTGTAACCATGTACAGTATACTGTTTAGGCTTACCTTAAGATGCTTGTCTGATGATCAGGAATCAGAAAGAGGAGGCTTGCCACTGGAGCAGTGCCTGCTGTGAAAACCTGGTTTGGCTGACGGAAGAGTTTGGAATAGTAATGGTAGTAGGTAATGAAGTTCTATTCTATCTGAAAGACTTGTGTTCATCTTAATGACAGCTCTTCTAACAAATGAAAGCATTCACAAAGTAAAGAAATAAAGCTGTAAGTAACAGAAATAGTCAAGCTGTCAGTAGACTGATAATAGACGATAGACTGAATAGACTTGTCAAATAGTCAATAGATTTGTGGGTGGGATGGGAACGCTGGAGGACTTCATTGGAACAAGGCAGAGCAACAGCGTTAAGCCTAGATGAAGTGGTGCAGACATTGGAGTTGGTAAGCTTCGTGTCTGTCACTGAAAGCCTGTCTCTGTCTCATATGCTGAAAGGCAGCAAGGAAATCCAAGAAAGTAGGTACTGGCTGTACAAACAATACTTGCTGGACCTTGGTGCAGAGTACATAACCTTCCTTCTATAGCAGTAGAGCTATCCCAGCTCTCTCAGAGTAACCCATTATGCTATGACTTGCTAAGAATTTACAAAGAGACGTCAGTATTGCTCTAATTAACGACAAGGAAAATCTTGAGGGGGCTCAGGGGCGACCTTATCGCTCTCTACAGTTACCTTAAAGGAGGCTGTAAAGAGGTGGGGGTTGGTCTGTTCTCCTACGTGCCTGGTGACAGGACGAGGGGGAATGGGCGAAAGTTGCGACAGGGGAGTTTTAGGTTGGATGTTAGGAAGTACTTCTTTACCGAAAGGGTTATTAAGCATTGGAACGGGCTGCCCAGGGAGGTGGTGGAGTCACCATCCCTGGAGGTCTTTAAAAGACGTTTAGATGTAGAGCTTAGCGATATGGTTTAGTGGAGTACTTAGTGTTAGGTCGGAGGTTGGACTCGATGATCTTGAGGTCTCTTCCAACCTAGAAATCTGTGATACTGTGTGATACTGTGATCTTAAGAAATTAATAAAATTATTTGCTATTCTTTTTCTTTTACATTGCAAAATAGAATAAAGGAAATTACAGTTAGTTTGGACAAAAATACATGCAAAAGTTAAAATGAGCGCTTTGTAATTTATAGACTTCATGAATGATTAACAGAGAGAGAAATGGGTAGAGATGGGCGCAAATGCATATACTGATCTTTTTTTTGTACACTACCAGTTTGATTTTTTCATACCAAATGTTTTATGAAATATAAAAAACCTTAAGGAGTATAAATAAAACTAACGTGTTAGTTAGAATTATTCTAGTGTAAATTTCTGCCAAAATTCTGACTCTTCTATGAGTGTTGTAGGTAGAAGAGCAGTGTATTGCTATACTGCCATCTTCTAGACATTACTGAAACCTAAATGACCTTGCTAAATTGTCTGCAACACTCACTGTTTCACAATAAAAGCTCACATAATCTACTAATTTCACATTTTCTATAAATTGTTAGTAAATAATATGTACACTCCATATATCAACTTTAAATTATTATCCCACAGAAATATTCCTGTTTTTAATGCAAGGGAACTTTTCTTAATTCCTGAATAAATTCAAGTGGGAGGTAGCATTCCTTTAGTTTGTTCTGATAAATAAGACCTCAGCAAAGCCCAAAACATTAGTCATAATGTATTAAAATGGGATAATAAATAATATGAAGCATTTAAAATTATTTACAATTAAAAGATTCTATGTGGATTGTAGAACTACATGCAACATTTAAAATTAACACAAAGAAGATTTAAACAGGCAGAGACTTGTGAGAAGTGTGCTAGTAATAGCTGCAAAGAGTAGGACACTGCTGCTAAGTTTACAAAGAAGGAATTTTATTGAATTCTTATTAGTTGGTTTGTTACTGGAGATAAAAAAAATAATAATAAAAATCTGATCTCCTCTAAGGCTCATTCTTTGCTGTGATCATTAAGTTCAAAACTAAATCAGGAACAACCATCTCATCCTCAACAGCTGTTGGCATAATTATGTGGAACAAAATGATGAAATTCTACATTCTCTACAGCTAAATTACTCCAGTGTTTCACTATTTTTTCCATTAAAAAGACTTTTATTTTTACAGATAGAGAGGATTCCTTGTTTTTCAATAGGCTGATTCTCAAGGCCTCAAGACTATTATCATATTCCCTTTGATACTCTTTTCTTCAAGCTGAACAGCAACATCAACAACTGATCAATCTCATGGCTCTGGATTTTGTCCAGTTATTTACTGAACAATGGTTATGCCAAACTGGACAAAATGCTTTGGATAGGACCTTGCCAGTGTAGAATTAAGCAAATCTGCAGGCTTTAGTCTTGTTTATACACTCCAGCATGATATTTGACTTTCTTGCATCACATGATGTTCTCAATTCATCTTGTGATCCAAAATTCATCCAAGATTCATCTTTGGATTCCAAAATCCAAACTTTTTTTGACTCACATTCCTGTGAGTCTTACGAATTCTCTGCAATTTCAAAACTGACCACCGGAAGTCAATTTGATTTTTCTTTGTCATTGTGTTTTCCTGTAACTTTCGAAGAGGGGATGTTCTCATAACATGGTGGCTGCCCTACCACAATTTTCCTTCCCATGGATTAGGTACACTTCTTACATTACTTTTTCAGGACTGTGTCATCCTTATAATCCATAAATCTTTTACATAGCCTGCATTTTTACCTATAATTTTTCCTAAAAGATGGACGTTTCAGTAGTTAAAGCAGACAAGAGGCCCCCAAGCATTCAAAAATGCTATCACCAGATCCTGTGCATTAGACTTTTTTTTTTTTTTTCCATTTATAAAAAAGCTTCACCTGTATAATCTTTTTTTGGTGTGCTTGTCAATGTTACCACATATGTTCTTTGCCCTTTCATCATTACCCATGACGTCTAAATCCATGTGCATTCTGAACCTCAGAGCAGTTATACATTCTTTAGATGCATCCATTTCTGCTTAAATATTGAGAGTTTTGCTTTTATGAGATGATTTCTATCACATATACTTTTATTTATTTATGTTGATTTTTGCTAGTCTTCTTTCTGGAATTTACATTACCCATTCTGAATCCTTGTACACTTTTATCTATAATTCTGTATACGCTTAATCTTTATACATACTTATGCACTTTAGTACTTTCTGCACTTTGTGCAAACTCATGTTGTTATATACTTTTAATTCTAATATTTATTCAAAGGCTTATATACATTGATGATATTTTACTATAGCCAAAATGATTGCTTATTATGTTTGTGCCTTGGTGTGCTGAATTTAATGCTGTCAGACACTGTGAAATGTAAACTTGTCACTAGCCACAACGAGGACAGGAATTTACAGTCTCAATGTAGGCTGAAGGCTTCAGGCCATATTTTTATAGGAGATTTGATTTTATTTTTCTGGAATGGCTTCCTATGAGTGAAATTATTCCAAGCTTATAGGAATTTGCTATGAATAAGCTTTGAGATGTATTGCAGAGCAAAAATAATTTGAACCTACATTTTTCAAAGCTCTGCCTGCATACCTGTTTTATAAATATCTATGGATAATAGTGAAGTCCAAAGTGTTACTGGTGGAAAAGTGCTAACTTCTCATCTGAGTAAAGCTTTGTTTCGAATTGTGATTGCCATGGATTCAAATAGTACCTTCCTGTGAATACTTCAATAATATGATGCAATGTGTCATATCCAAAGTCAGAAATACAAAGTACAGACTATGCTGCTAACGATTCACCCTTTCCAGCTTTTCCTTATCAGAAAAATGTATATATATATATATAGTTTTCATTTATTCATTTTATTGGAATCATTGTTTGTACATATATAGAGAAAGAAGAGAGAAAAAGTTACAGCAGACAAAGATCACCCTGTAGTATATCATGTTTTGAACATTTAAGGTAAAAAATACAGTTAAACTTCGAAGGCAGAAACATATGCTTATTCAACAACAAAACACTCCCATTAATCTATATTTATGTCTTTGTTTTAGAATCAACTTAAAGTTCTATATTTATTCTTTCAGTTGTTTTCTACCTAAATTTAGTTCATTGACACATGTTTTGGAAGTATAGTATTTGTTATGACATACCCTCATATAATTGCACCATGCAATTTATGCCTACTAAATACATTAGGTCATACTGAATGTTGGGTAAAAATTTTGCCATTTAGATAAGCCCCTTCCTCCCCACTCCCCCCCGTCCCCCCCCCAAAAAAAAAAAACCACAACAACACTAGTCTATAGTGGCTTCACATAGAATTCAGAGAAAACAAAGCGCAGTTCTGACATGTATTACATGAAGCACAATAAGAGGAACTACTGTGTATTTTTTGGAAAAAGTCAGATGCTAGCAATATTTCTTAAAATGTAATAGCATTCCTCTTGTTTCAAAAGCTTCACAAATTGAAATTTAAATGAGCTCATCTTCCCAGCATTTAACTAGAATACTGTTCCAGGACAAAGCAAGGTATTTTTGGTCTGCACTATCATTATTATATTGTCTCCAAATCCAAATACCCTTTTTGCTGAACCTAAATCCTGTAGTGCTTTGCAGCCTGACCCTTATGTTCAACAATCCTTTTTTTTTTTTTTTTTTTTTCCAGGCAGTAATAAATCACAAGAAAGTATTTTAGGGCAAAAAAAGAAAGTGAGAATGCAGGAGCTCCTTTATGATTCACCTTTCCCTCCTGTGAGTAGCTATATTTTAAAAATAGAGATGGGTCTGACTGCTCTAATTTAAATGTGCATTTTCAAATCTACCAAAGCCTGAGGGCATGCAAGTGTCAAGTTTAACTCAGGTTTTTAGAGTTGGAATTTTACTACAAAATCTGAATCCAATTCATATCCAGTTCCTTCATCAAACTTTTCTGAATGTTTAGTGTTTGTTTCAAAATTAGTTGGTTTGGTCTGGTTTAAGAATTATCTCAGTTTACTAATAATGGGACAATTTTCTACTGGACTCCAACACTTATATAGACCATGTAGACTTGCCTGTTATCATGCCATTCAGATCCATGAAAACTGGAATTGCTGTAAATTACATCTCTGAACTCTGGCACAGTCATTCAACAGGGAATGTGCAATATGACTGGGGATATGATTACACCTATTGGAAGTTTTCCCTAATAATCTTCATTCTTAGATTGGCAACAAATATCCAATACCTTAAGCTTGATGTCAAAGGTTTAACCAGAAGACAGATTCAATCGGGAAGTTAGAATCAGTCTTTTGATCAATATTGACCTGTATTCCTGTACTCGATCAGAGCAAATAGTCTCTTCACTAACTTAGGGAAGCTGTTGGCTACATTCTGCCAGCACTTTTGAATGAAACAGATGATAGTCCAGATTTCTTTTAATAACTGATAATATCTCCTCTCCCCACTCCCACACCCCACCCCACCCCCAAAAAAAGCTGAATATGGAAGGGTGGAAGGAGAGCCATTCAGAAAGAACAGGTTACAGAAAAATTTACTCTCTGGGTAGCCAGGTAGGGGATGATTTTCCTCTACCTAAACATCAGGAGAGTATTGTTTTTCTGTTTTGTTTTGTTTTTAATCTTTTCCATTCTTGTACCTGAGTATATGCTATTTCCGTCAATAGAGCACAACCTTCTTGAAAATTTCTCAGTAGAATGGCTGTAGCAAGCTGACTGTATTTTCTTGGGCTGCCAGGTCCACAGAGCTGTCTGCACATATATCTCCTTTTGGGTCTATGTCCTTTGCAGAGAAACTTATTAAGTCCAGTCACTATGTTCCTTAGCATGTTTTTCTTAAACTGACAAAAGTCAAAATCTTTTTCTTGCAAATAAATTGCCATTATCCTTAGATAACTGCAGATCTCCAACGATCTACATATGCACCTGCAGGCTGATGTAAGCACATACTGATTGCAATCTGAGCTGGCTGGGAATGCATTCTATGTTCAACAAGAAGATAGAAATGTATCTGGGCAATGTCCTGGATAAGTAATTTATTTATTTAGTTTCACCACTTTTAACTTGCCTACAAAACTTTCAGTTTTGGCATTCACATACATCTGCTTGAAATCAACTCTACAGTTGCTCCTTGAAAGGAATGCCCTGAAAGGTTGCTCTGTTGCCAAGTGTTCAGATTCCTGCAATAATAACACCTTTCAATCTGATCTCTCACACAGAAAAATCTGGACATGAAGTGATTCTTTGATATCTAAATAAGCATATCTGAAATCTTATTCACTCAGTACGTTTTGGGGTACACATTATTATGCTCATAACTGGGGAAATAGAAGTTCTATACATGTAATGCATTTTTGTTAGACAGATGCTGATGTAAGAATCTTAGTTTATTCAGTTGTCAGGATCCTGAGAGTCTGGCATATCTACTTAAAGGTTTAAGTTTTTACTGCAACATCAAATACAATAGTTTTACTATGGTCACTTACAATTTGGCTGTGTAGGCAAGCTTAAAGTGATTCAGTGTTTCTCTTCATCTTGTTTAAATTCATACTACAAGCTCCATCTGTCCTGAATGACAATCTACCAACTGAACATGGCAAATCCAAGATCTTCTTTCTCTTTCATACCAAAATTTCTAGCCAACCTCTGAAGGAACTAGATATACGTCTACTGTCATAACAATGTACATCAAATAAGCATTTATTTTTCTACATTTCAGTACTTGTTATAAATATTTTATTTCTACCCTTCCAACCTAATTTGTAATTCATATATATTTCCTCATATTTCTGTCATATTTCCTTTTTATAGCTATAAGCCATATTTCTACTTTATCATTTCATTTTAACTACTCTGGAAGACCCTTCTATATTTCAGTTGCCTGCAGACTCACAGTCCTACAACATAATCTTAAAATCAAAACTGAGGTAGTGATACACTTATCTGCATGTTAATTCCAGATATTGTTAGAATATTATTAGAATGTAAGTATGGAGGTATATTCTGAAGTTTTCCTTGATACATCAAGGCTTTGATCTTTAATCCAATGGAGTATATAGATTTGATCAAAGCCATGCTGAATCCCTTATAATTACAAACTTTAATGTTTATAAACTGTAATGTAAAAAAAAAAAAAAAAAGTGCAATGAAAATTATTTGCAGCATTTCATAGATTTTTCCCTGACACTACACTGGTGTCAAAATAGATTAAACCTACATATGCCCTACTATTAATCTCAAACGGTTTCCATAAAAACTGAAGTATGCCTCCTCCCGTCTTTCTCTTACTTCCATCTTTCTACATAACTTCACTATTTGACAAGGCTCATATGAGGTCACAATGGTGTGCAAACTTTTTCAACCATGCACAAGCCTCAATGCAATTACAATTGTCACTCTTCAGGTAGTTATATCAGCTCACACAATACAGACATGGAGCTACAAATATCTGAAAAGTTTGGTGTTTCAATAAATAATGGAAGCAGTTGTACTCTATAAAGCTATTACTAAAAGCTTGGTAAAACATTAACTGACAAGATTTAATTAGCTTCTTCTTTATTTTTAGAGGAAAAATATTACTGATAAAATATTAATTATTATTGTAATAAAATTCAGCTTTATCCAGGAACGACTTGAGGTTCTGTGCTAAAACAGATCACACTACTCAGATAAGCAGCAATAAGAGATGAAGGAAAATAAGCCAGCAGTTCAGAAAGTAATAGAAAACAAAATAAACTATTTCTCCATAAAAGTTAATAACATTTCCCAAACAATCTAGACTGTGTTATTTAGAAAAAGTGATAGTTTGTTTGTGGCCTCTAGAAAACACAATTGGATTTGACTGCAGAACAGCAATGGCTTCCAATGAAGACCTTGTTTATTTTGTAAATCCATTTTTTCCTTGACTTTTAAAAAAAATTATTAATAGAAAAGCAACATGTGCAAGTGCAACTGATTTATATCTGTAAGAAATCAAGTTACCATATTGCTAAAGAGTATTGGAAGAAGGGTTAGAGATAAAATTACAGTTGTAAAAATACATAAAATTAAAGGTTCCGATAACATGTTTTTAGCCTTAAGTTAGCAAACCACCTCAAAAGTCAGAAGACAAAAAATTCAGTTTGTTTGCCCCCAAATGTGTTTTGCCTAGAATACACAGCTGCTAACTCAGTTTTGGTTAAAAAAGAGGTGGAAGATAAACTGTACTAACACACACATAAAGTGGAAGATTTTATAGAAACAATTACATCCTTTATTAACAATGTCTCAGAAATACGTGTATTGAGCTAAGCCTTCTTAATCTGTTTCCTCACAAGTACTGTGCCAGACATACAGCCAAATCTCAATATACGCTTGTATTCCCACCTGTGTCGCCAATCCAGTGTTTTCAACTTCTTCTGCAAGAACAACATACAAAAAAGATTGCACTGAAATTAAGAGAAGTATGAAATAGATAGCCAGGGCAGAAAATTTTGCGTTAAGATTAAGGTAACAGAAGTCGAAGAGATACTCTTGCTCTGTAATTCCAGAGGGAGTGAAGATGACTCTAAAAAGCTGTAGACATTGTCCATTCATTTGGATAGGGCAATAAATAAGGGATAGACAAAGGTGCAGAAAGGAACCTGGGAATCCACTAGGAACTTAGCCACTTATTCCTGTTTATCTCCCTGCTCTTTGCCAATGTGCTTATTTCATCACATCTTTCTCTTCTCTTTTTCAATGAGAAGAGCTTTCAAAAGTTGTATCGTTATAAGGAAAAGCAGAATTAGACAGGCCCAAAAACGTCTTTGTAGAAAATTTGAAAAGAATGTGGTTAAATTTTCAGAATTCAAAGTAAAAAGGTCATAGAAGTTTGTGATGTCATACAAATAATTCTTTTATGTGGGGGTTGGAATTTGAGATTGAACTTCTAAAAATTATTCTTTCTTCTGTAAGAAGAAATTATTATTTCTTCTTCAATTGGAATATTGATTTCAGTTTACTTTTGTAGCCTCTTATTCCCCCTGGTAATTACTGTTAAGGTAAAACTGTTAGACTCAGTCCAAAACCACTGCCACGTAGAAAAACTTTGGATAGGTAGCCTTTAAAATGTTTTTATTCACAAGGTTACTAATGACCACCACTTGAAGCAAATTTGTTGTTTCAATGATGGTCTACAGTTTGATACCAAAAAGGAAAAGCTGAACCTTTAGATTTGCTGTAATTACTTAAGTAATGTGTAATATGCTTAAGTAATGAACTGTCTTTCTCCTTTCCTGGAACGATAAAGTAGAAAAAAAGCTAACAGATAAAAGAAAAAATTAAAATTAATGATAAAAGGAAGAATAAGCAGACGTCTAAATTCAATCAGCCAAATGCCTAATCTGAAAGAGATAATTAAGGAAGATATAAATTGCTGCAATGTCTCTTAAACAAAATAAAAGTACTATTTCTGACTGTATTTTTCTTATCTTGGAAATATATTTGTATCTGTATTACTAGCTTATTTCTTCTGTATCCTTCTCACTGGAATAGACTGACTGTATGAAAATTGACAAAAACAAAAATACTACAAAAATAATGAGATGTAAATTTAATCTTTCATTTACTTATTAATCAAGAATTTTTTATACTGCCTTATGAAACATTATTTTTTTAGAGCAATGCAATACAAAAGCATCTTTCTAAATTGAGAAGTCTGACATTGCCATAGTAGTTTATAAATGCCCATAGAATGGGCATGCTTATGAAAATTAATTATCAAAATGCATCATTTATTAGACCCACTCACAGTGAATTGTTTCCAAAGAGACACATTTCACAGCTAGGCAAGAAAATAAAGTCAAGTTTTCATTGTAGTACTATATGTGATAGTTTTATCCCCAAATAAGCACAGCTTATTTTTGCTTTTTGATACACATATTTTGTTTTCTCTGTTATTCCACAACTCTTCCTATATTCAGCCCAAGGTACCATGATTATCAAAACACACACTTGAGAAAAATGCACTAAAATAAAATCTCATTGATATTTGACATTATGATGCCTTGCCACATTTCATCAGTCATGTCATCATATAGAGTAATGCAGTCTGATTGATGCAAGTCACAGGGACTCATCATCTTTCATGTATTTGCTGAAGAATGTAAAGGTATCACACAAGCTTTGGACAAAATTCAAAGAATTAGAAATAAAGCTTTTGCTATTTTATCTTTCCATGAAGATAAGATTTTTATTTTACCCCTCTGGGAGATGTTTTTTAAATAACTTTCTTGAGATTGCATGCATCATATAACTTCTAGTCTCCTCCTGGAAATCCATTTTAAGTAATTTCAGCTTTAGACTGAAGTAAACAGTAAAGCATTTTACAGCTCATTACAGTTTTAATATTTGGCTGGAGATTAGTACTTCTGCTGAAAAAGGCATTTTAGGGATACAGAAATTGGGATATGAGAGATTTCTGTGTAAGTCTTTCAGAAATGCTTATTTATCTAATACTCTTCTCTTCTGTAGAATATGTTTTTCTCTTACAAGATGATGGAAAGGCTGACGTAAACTGGGCTCTATGGATCTAAAGCATAAAATTTTGAAACTAACTTTTTGTAGCCTGATTATGAGATAGTTTACTGATGAAATCTGATTTTAAGACATCAAGATTATTATCCAGAGATGTGAAAGAATGATCCTAACTTCATTAAACTATTTTTAAATACATAAGAAGGCAATAATTTTCAAGAGATTTTAAAAAATATATTACTCTTTCAAACTGCAATTACAAAATACCTTAACATATTTTTCTGAAGAAAATGCCATAAATATTGGACATTAGGCTATTTAAATGACATATAATTTGTATTTAAGTCCCTGACCTAAATGAAAATACTTAGGAACTAGTAAATCTTCCAATGGCCAATTTTCTTTGTGATATTTAATTGCTGCCTAAGTCTTTTGTTTTCTCTTTCCCTTTTTTCCCTTTTCTTGTGAGCAAGAAATTAATGTCTATGCCTACATTTTTATAACCCTAAAATAACTAATCCTAACATTTGTTTATTTTTCTTCTTAACTACAAAGTGAAAATCAATTATTTGTACAAACAACTCTAGTACTAAGATTCTTTGGTGGGAGTCAACTGGTACACAGCAATCCCTGAAACTCAGAAGGTTATATGAAAGCAACATTAACTTAGACTTTCCTAGACATTTTTTTTTTTTATTATTTTTATTTTGTGCTTAATATAAACATACATACGGTCAGGTGTAATTCTAGAATTAAGGAGAAAACCCTGTTCTTTTCACAAGGAAAAATCTTATATGCCATATCAAGCATCACTAAACAAATTTTCATTAGCTCTTCTGCTTTCTAATACCACTGAAGTCAGCAGGTGCTGTGGGTACAAAACTATGGCCGCTGAAGTTAAACACAGTTGAGCCGTGCTTTGGTTTTGAAGTCTGATTGAAAAAAATTGCCATGATATCTACAACATATGATCATATTTCTTAATGTCAGGAAGTTTAATCCTCTGTGCCATTTGTAAGATGTTTTAATTTGTAACTTATTGCAGACACTTTGGAATCCCCTGTGTCAACTGTATGTTTAAGATTAGCTTTCTCAGAACTTAATACTCTGATCAAGTTTGAGCCCTAGTAGGGTTCCAGTATGACTCTCTCACGTTACTTCTTCTCATGTTACCGTAGTTATTCTCTTATGTTTTATTATGAAACAAATTATTGTAAAATTACTATCTGTGAAAAAAATGCTGAGTCAACAAAACATCGATTTCTGCTTCTCCTAAAACCAAATTTAGTAAATAGATGAAAATCACTGTATTGAATACTGTGGCCTCACTAAACTGCCTGCTTGTGAATGTCATTTCTTTTAGTTTAGCAGTATTAAAAAGGTTGTTTGGCTACAGAGATAAACAGAGATCAGACAGGAATGAAAGGGTAAGAAAAGTAATCCACAAATTCTGGCAAGCAACAATCTTATTTATTCTGAGGCCTATAAAAAAAGTTCAGTCTCAGCTTGACCCTGAATTTCCTGCTGTATTTTAATGCTTTATCTGGTGTTACATTAAAGTAGAACTATCTAATAATTTTTTTTAAATGCTTATACTTGCTAGTAATGCATATCATGGTTTTACAGACCAAAGAGGGATCTTATCATAATCATCAAAAAAAAAAAAAAAAAACCAGAATCATCTTGTACTTTCTACACAATTGAACTTTCAAATTAGTAGCCTCATATTTCAAATTCTGAAGTTCAGGCATACCCAAATACAGACTTGACTTAAAGCTACACATCCAACAATGACGAAGCAAATTTAAATTTTGAATCTCATTCTAGACTGTGAGTAGATAGCTCAAGTCCAGCCCAAGTTCAGGTAAGATTTTGTTAATCAAAGTTTAAATATTTATCTAAAGCAAATATAGATGATTTTTGTTTTCATAAGTTAACACATTTCTAATATCAAATGGGTTACTGATACATATATACGTATGCATATTACAATAAGAACTGTATTTCTTGTTCTATTGAACAAATGTTGAGGTCAAGAAAAGACTTCTACTTACTACAATTCAGCTGAGCCTCCTAAAGTAAAATTACATCCTTAATTCACACAAAAGTTAGACTTGATACTTTGAATACAGAAAAACCAAGAGTCATGGTATATAGCAATAATTTTTATCATTGTGATGCCATGTTACCTAAGCAAATGGTATAACTACCACAAAACAATGCTTTACTAACTGTAACAAATAAAAAGCAAATCACTGTGTTATGGGTAATGGGTGGTCCTCCACAGGTGATCCTGCGGAGTTTAAGTTCAACTCTGTCCTTATAGCAATTTGGTTTTTAGATTATGCAATATCTTTTGGTTGGTCAAGTAATCTCACTGATGATGAGAAGATATTCTCTCCAGAGGATGAAAATATTTGCAGATGACTGATAGATTAATTATTACTAAGGTGAGGAAAGGAAAATGTTAACATTCATTTAAATACCATACAATTACCATACCTGTTACTTTCAGTCTGTCAGCTCCAATGACAATCTCATCTTCATCTGCAGAAAACAACACTCTTCCACCTTCACTTGACCTCACTTCAAACCTTTTACACTGGGCCTCCACAGCATCAGCTCCTGAAATAAAGGAAGTGAATGTTTCATCTGAGATAATTTGTAAAAAAAAAAGAAAAAAAAAAAAAAAAGAGAATTCATCAAGAATTTATCAGTATGCATGGGGTACCCTAAACGCATGGAGTACAAGAGGCTTAAGGGGATTTTATCAAATAGTGGTCTTATGTATAAGTCTGGTAGATAGTTTGTATTATAAAATAATATTAAATGATTTTATGGAGTGATTATTTCACTATTGCACATCAGGTTAAAATTTTAAATAACTATTGAAAACATCTACGCCATCATCCTCATGGCTGTCCTCTGGACCTGCTCCAACAGGTTGCTCTGGATGGCATCTCTTCCCTCCAGCGTGTTGGCCACACTACTCAGCTTGGCGTTGTTGGCAAACTTGCTGATGGTACACTTGATCCCACTGTCCGTGTCACTGACAAAGATGTTAAACAGTGCTGGTGTTTAGAACAGTACAATTTAGAACACACTTAAGAGCATACTCTGCACGCTTGATGAAATGTCATTTCAGAGCATTCTGGGCTTTGTTCAGCTTAAAGTAGAGCTTCTGGCCAACGGGAAAAAAAAATATAGGAGCCTACTCCATGAAAATCAAATACTCAATGCAGCAGATAATGGTATTTTTCATCCAGTTCTATTGCTAACTTGAATGGCAAAAATAACAAAAACAAAACAAACAAAAAACCAACAAAAATCAGACCACAATTCATCTCACATTATGAAATATAAGTACCATATGTCTCAAAGCTCCAAAAATCTAAAATAATTATGAAATCAAACAGATCTATGGGACTGCATCTACAAGTGCAATAAAGAAAATTTGAAGATACCAAACTGTTAAGTTTACTATATTTGCAGTTTACACGCTTTATCCTTATTCTTCAGTGTTTTGCCTGTTATTATTTTTTTAATTATTATTATTTAATTTTATTAATCACTGAAAGCAAAAACTTCATTCTGAAAATTTTGTTGAAAAGTGAGGAACAGTATATACCTGTAAGGCAAATTTCAGAATTTCAGGGAATACTTACCTAACATTTTTTCCCCAATCCCTAATTAGATTTCTAACGTACACCTGGAATGACCCATCAGCACCAATGTGTGAAAATTATGCAGAAGATGTTGTAGACAAAGATATCCATGTATGTCATTTCAGTCTATCAAACTGGCTCATAGGTTTACTTTCATAATGAGGAAGTTTTCAGTTTAATCTGTAAATGTTCAATATCAAAATATATAAGAAATAAAATAATTGTGATAACTAACTTTGGATGAGGAACTGCAGTAGCAGACCTTAATTTGCAGGATTGGCTATATATATAAAAAAACAACAACAACAAAAAACAAACACAAACAATTCCTTCTACTAAGAAATGAACATATTTTAGCTGCTTGGCATTTGTACCTCTTCGGCATCACATTGCATATAAGTAGCCCTATAATGCAGCTAGTTCAAACTACAATTACAAGACTAATTCTACTTTTTTTTTATGCTATACAAAAGTGGCTTTTACTTTATGTTGCAGTCACGTCTTAACGGTGCATCACTCAGTATTACTTACTGCTGAAACAGTGGTTAGTGTCAAGCCACTTGAGAGATTTCTAACAAAAAATTAATACATGTTAAGACAGTCTCTTTGATGTGGACCCTGATGTAAATATTATGAAAATGGTTTACAAAAGTTAAACTGCCTACAGAGTAATCAATGCTATCAAAATGGAATACTGTTTCATTACATTTTCATTTCCCAGTTGAAATATGAGTAAGCAGTTGCATGTGCAATGTATTAGTGTATTATCTTCTCAGCTGTAATGCAAATTGCTGTGTTGCAAAAACAGTCTACAAACATTCGTGCCTCACAAAATGTCTGAATCTTTAATAGTATTATTAACAAAATGAAGAATCATCTCTCTGTGCATTAAGAAAGCAAACCATCTGAATTTTTTTGCTCAAACTTGTAGAGCAATCAGACTATCCACTCTGCATGCTTGTTTTTTAACTAATCCAGAATATTTTATCTGCTTTGATAATGAATATGTCAGTCCAGGGAAACATGCAAAAAAATCTGACTTCTAAATTATGTTTGGAAAGGTAATTTCTATCAAACACGTGGCCATCCGAAAAACTTACTGGCTATGCTAAGGACAAATGTACTTTACACTAGAGATGCAGTCAACTTTTCTATAGCTTTAATCAGGATGAAGGCAAGACCCTAGAATATTTTCTTGTCCTCTTGTGTCCAGAAAAATTACATACTTGTAATTTCATTTGTATAATGCTGAATTAAATTAAGAATCTTTAAAATTCCATTCATTTAAAGCATATGGATGAAGCATATACATTTCATATTCATCCATACACTGTAGATACTAATGATTGTTTATAATACATGCTTGTTGCACAGCAGTTGCATAATTGAAACTATTATTAAACTGGTAAAAGTGGTACAAAATATAAAATTATTAATTTGAACTAGACTACAGTGAATATATGTTAAAGGAAAATGTTGGGCAGCACATACAACATAGATACAGAGAATTATATTACTGTAACACAGATTAATATGAATGAAGATTAAATTTCAAGGCAGAAACTGTCTATTTTGAATTTTTATAGTATCTAGCTTGATTATTTATTAAATAATACCATAATAACAACCATGAAGAATGCATGCTTTAAAAATTTTGTTTTTTAAAGTCAAATGTGACTTGTATGACTTTATTCAGGAAAAAACAAATTACAACCTGCATTTGGAGTTATAATAAGTACTACCAAGAATTTAGCCAGCTTAGAGTTTAGATATGATTATTAAAATCTAACTTTAAAGGCTGAAGGATAAATACTCCATGTACCAAATATGATTTAATTCTGATCAGGTTGAAAACTTGATTTGTATAAAACTATAATCATGCAATGGAAGTATAAATGGTTGTTGGTTTATGCATAGGCAGGTGGTTTGTTGTTGTTGTGGAAGTTGCTGTTCATCCTGGGTAGCACACAGTGGTTTCTTTCACTGCTTGGAGAGCATGTACAGTCATTACAGCTTGCTGGCCAGTTCAGTTTTCCTCTACTGGCAGAGCTGAACTTCTTCATAAATTTTGTGGTTATGCATATTTTGATTAACAATGCACTGTATCATGTTTTGTGCTGTAGGCAAGAATATCCAGGTTTGGGGTTCTATTTTTTTTTCTTTTTTCAGAGTAGTTTCCACACTAGTTTCAGAGTAGTTTCAGAATTTTCTACTAGTTTCAGAGTAGTTTTTCCCTTCCAGTTTTCCATAAAATTACGTAGCAGAAATAACAATACTTGTATGATACTTGTAAACATGAAAAGTGATGTAGAAAGTCAGAATTGTAGGGACAAGACAGACAAACTAAAACCCATAATTTTCCTAATTGCACCCATGGTTTCCACCCAAACATTATTATAGTTTCAATTTTTTAAGAATGTCTGAATATATAAGAATATAATTTTAAACTAAAAGAGCTTAGGAACAGATTCTTTACTCAGAGGGTGGTGAGGCACTGGCACAGGTTGTCCAGAGAAGTTGTGGATGCCCCATTCCTGGCAGTGTTCAAAGGCCAGGCTGGATGGGGCTTTGGGCAACCCGGTCTGGTGGGAGGTGTCCCTGTCCATGGCAGGGGGGTGGAACTTTAAGGTTCCTTCCAACCCAAACCATTCTATGATTCTATAGGAATATTTCTCATTTAGCACAAAACAAAACATTTGGGACATTAAATCTATATTCCAAGAAGATCTAAGAAGAGTATGTTCCATCTTTCTCAGCAGCAAAACACGTCATTCCCACTCTCAACACCAAGATTTAAAATAGTAGAAATGTTAAAAACAGTAAAGTGTAAAGCTAACATTTTCTTTGCTTTATCTTGTGGTCTGTTTCCAGCCATCTACATTGCATTTCCATTCATTCCCAACTTACTGAAACATAAGATGAAACTGAAATGTATGAGGAAAAGTAACTATCAACTTTGTACAATGCAATGTTTCTTTGAAATACGAATTAACATACTAATTATTTATACATTTAGTAAGACATCACAGTATGCCCTGCCATTAATTTTGCTTAATTTTGAGGTCCTGAAAACAGTTGCAAAACAGCCTTAATATTAGCAATCATGGGGGAAAGAAGAAAATGTCTGAAAAGAATGTTTGGCAGAAAAAAGTAGATTGTAGTTGCCACCATCTTTAAATGAACATATTAATTAAAATTAACTTCAGGGAGTACGTAGATGGAGAGTTATCCTATCATGTGTAATAAACAAATGTGATCAAAGAACACATGTATTGCTGAATGCAAGGCTATCCAAACTGGAGCTGCTGATCAGATCCAGTTATTCGGCCAGCTGACAAAGAGACAAATGGGTGCTGTGAGGCTTTCTGGACCAGGATCATCATATTCATGGAAAAATAACCTTTAGATCATCAGTGTTAAAAAACCTAAAGCCTGGTGAGTGGAAGCAGTCTGTGATTTCACTGAGTGCAATACAACTCATGTAACTGTAGAGATCTACATGTAGTTACTTAATGAGATTCACGTAACAGCCAAGGGAGAAACAGACATCTGAGCATGTGATACATTTGGCCTCCTTCCGGCATTTACCTTTAGATAATATTAAATACATTAAAAGTTATATTTTTTCTCTTCTGTTGATAAAGACATCGTGTGTTTACATTAGATGTAGATGAACACTAGCAGTAGTGTCTGGTTTCTAAATCACCTTCCTTGTCCACCAGACAGACAACAAATTCAGATACAGAAATAGATAAAATTCAACCACATAAAATTAAATACAGAGCCTAGAATTCAAAGCTAATTACCATGAGTTTATGATCTTTGTAAATGCAAAACAATGAAATTCAATGTACTGTCTTCTGATTCTTCCATGAAAAATGTTATTTAAAATTTATTAAATACAGGATATTTTTGGATGACACAGTAAGGCAGGTTTATGAAAATGTGTTGATGCTTTTGAGATTGGAGATAGAAGAGATAAACCTTTTTTATTAAAGATTCAACCGCCAACTGGGTCTAAAACCAATATTTTTGAAATATACACATAGATAAAATTCTGTTAATATTCATAGGAATACTAGATATCATACTATTTTGGCCACCAGAGGTCTCAGATATTTTTCAGTTAATGCAAATGCAATAATGCAAATGAAGGAATCACACCAGCTGAATAAAAGCATTGAGGAATTTGAATAAAGGGAGCTTTCAGCTGAGAGCAAGAGATCTGCACAAGCAAACATTCATGGCAATGAGAACTTATTCTGTGTTCTGTTTGCTAAGAAAGGGAAGAGACCATCTTTGCTATATCAAAAAAGGGTGAAAGTGACCCTTCAAAAAACCCTAAATGACACTGTCAATTGTTCCTGGCCCTGCTATGGAAGTGTCAGAAGGCTATTGCTCTTTTGAAAGGTTGACCTTTTAGGTTTTCCCTTGCTTAGACAAGGGAAACTTGAACAAGTGCTAGGCCAGAAGTAATAACGCACATACTGGTTGTCTTTTTTAGAGACAGACTATAATGAATAATACCTTTTGTCAACCTAAACTACTGGCATAGGGACAATCCCCTCCCCACATTTATGTAAGAAATATATATAAATGAAGAAAACTAAGTAGAACCACAGTATGGTGGTAGCATGGTTCTTCCTTCTTCATGTTCTACAGACCCATTGGTACCCCTGAAAGACTAGTAATATAAAGCTTAGGACTCAGTCAAATGGAAGCTCACAGGAAAATTCTGCCCTCCCAGACAGATTTTCCCTCTATGAGCTTCATCAAAAGACATATATAAATTGTCACCTTTGCAAAAAATCCTTTCTGCAGCCTGCTTTCCTGGCGCACGTTGGGGCTGGATCTGCAGGTATGAAATTATATGTGAAAGTCATATAAAAGTTGCAGCAGACAGCATCTGTGTGCTACTTCTATATGAGGCCACATCTACACAAGAACAAACCTGTGCTTTTCCCCCTGCTATCCTTATCATGTTGTATCATGTTGTATATCATGTTATATTCTGTTGGATATTTTCAGAAATTACATTGCTAAACCTGATGACATGACCTGACACAGTTGTCCATAGGTTTTTCTTCAACTGTATGGGTTAATTAAAGTAAAATGTGCTTCTTTATGGTTGCTTGAGCTTGAAGTTACCTTTTTTTTTTTTTTTTTTTTTCCTCTTCTGTAATGGCTAAGAGCACATGCCTCATCTGCTCCTGTGACTGAGCTGAGAGGTTGCAACTGTAGCTATACAGGTCCTTAGATAAGAAGGCTAAGCAAGTCTAAGGAAGATATGCCAGGAATATGTATGTTTTGCTCTATTTATAACCTTAACAAGTTTAGTATATTCAAACATGAGCTTGATAGTTAAACAGAGACTTTTGGGGAGATTAGTGAGTTTCCTATCTAACTGATTTCTCTCATATAAATACATTATAAGCATACATAAACAGTACACATTATATATATAAAGTTATAAAAATGTTAAAACTAAATAATACATATATAGAAATCACTGAATTTAAAATTAAGTTATTAAATACATTTAAATATCAATTAAACAAACTAAATTAAAATTAACAAACTATATAAACTAAACAAATTAAACAAACCAAACCCAATATGTTATTGTTTATTACATTATTATTGTTTATTGCATTATCTTTTCTACATATGTTCTCCTCCATTGTACAGGAGTCTTTTTTTGTGATATCAGCAAATAGCCACACTACATTTGATGATTTCTTCTTATTAGCTCTATTTATCATCTTCGCTTTTATTGACGAGCTGAAATGTTCAGCTCATGCAAATTAATTATAATTGTGTTGTACTCCAAAGTGTATATGGAAATAGAACATTTATTAATTTTTCCTTCTCATGATGAATGAAACCTGAGAAGTATTAAATCTTAAGAGAATTCTCCAAATTTTCAGCATTATACTCAACCTCGGAATTTGTAGCTTTCTGGGATATAACTGTTTTTTATCACAATGGAAATCATTTACAAAACTGAACATATGCCTTTCTGAAATGAAGACTTACCGGAGCAGTCCACACATTACACTTTTGTACAAAATTAGTGGGAAAGGTTCCATTGTATTAGCTGAATTGGGCTATGAGGTTACTGTTATGCTTGGATACTACATATTTTATGGAAATCCAATGCCTGCTAAATCTCTGTATTATTTACAGCATATATTATTTACAGCATATTCCATGGAAAAGGAAGGAGAATTAAAAAAAAGACAGAACAGAACATATTACGAGATACATTACTACACGCTGTGCTAATGAAGATCACATTCAAATCAAATAGCATGAGCAAGCATAAGGCAGTAAGGGGAGTATGAAACTTCCTCATTTTATAGATCAAACTCTGAGACAAAACAATAATGTTGCATTTGTCCTTGGAAAATACAACATATTGTGGATTATAAGGGTATTTGTTCCTCTCTAAAACTGTTTCTATTTCTAGTAATGTATTTTCTTTAGGTAATTTTAGTCTGATTTTTCTATTGAAGATGCTAAGATATAGAATTAACTTCAGATATTCTATAGAAAATCACTTATTTTTAAGTCTCTACAACCTTGGTTTTCTCTTTTCTTAAAAACAGATCTGATGTTTGACCTCTTCATATCCCTTGAGACCTTATCTGTCAACCACATCCTCTAAAATAATTGCTAATCATGCAAATACCTTTGCCTGTTTTAGCATTCTGAGGTGAATTTCACTGGAATTTATATTGAATAAAGTGAAATATACTCACGTCACCTAAGGGTTCTTTACCTTTTCTCTTCTTGACTTTTACCTTGTGACCTTTTTTTGTCACTAACTCTTATGTATCCTGCTTTGTGAAAATTTAAAAAGAAAAGTATTTCAGTTTCATCTTACTTACTGGTACTATTCTCTTTAAGTGTTAGACATACTTATTCTGATTTTTTTTTCTTATTTTTAGGTAAACATTTTTTTTGTAGTTTGTTAGCATAAATTAGAAGCTAATTTTTAAATTTTATTTGTACACTTGATTTACACTTACTTTACAGAGGTTATTTTTCAATATTTCTTCATTTCTTTTTTTTTTTGATTTTATTAAAAGGATATAAATTGTTTTTTTCAGCTGCTTTTACTAGTTTTTCATGAACTTTAGACATAACCGGTTGTGACAAGGAAATAGTCTATGGTATCATTTACAATGCACTGAATTATAATTTTAAAAAGGTTTCTAAATGTAAATTAAATAGCAGAAACAAGAATGAAACAAGATCTGCAATTTGCAGACATCAGAACAACTAGCATCCACTATGCACTATAGTATAGGGTGATGAGGGCTCAGCCTAGCTCTCAGGATACACCCCAGTTTTTACAGTATCACTTTAGAAAATTACCTGTCTCCTTGCCCTTGGCAGCGGGACAAGGGCTAGGCACGCTGCAGAAGCAGGATAAAAGCAGATTTAGGTTTTTTAGTTTCTGAAAGTGTCTCTTTTGATTAAGGTTCTTGATGGAGCTCACTACTGACTTGTAGCACACAGAAGACGCAATCCACTGATGAAGACATCTACCTCACATCTACCTCAGATTCCTACCCTGCTACACTTAAATTCTGTGCCTTCATCTGTGATTTGAATCACTCCTAGGTAGTCTACCTTTCACATATACCACTTAGAAAGGCTATAGGCTATATTCATAGCTTTCTAAGACTGTCATAAGACTAGGATCTTATGACAATGGGACAAGTTTAGCATCATCGGAAACTCCAAAGTGTCCTCAAAGGAATGTATCATTTTGAAGGAAGGAAATCTAACTCTAAAAGGAAATGTAGATGGTTCTATGAACTTGGAGGTAAAACCTGCAACATAACTAGACTTTTATTCAGGGACTTCCTGAAAGGAAAAGCTTTGGTAATATGACAAGCCAAGTAGAATCACTCCACCACAGAGAAAAACAGATGTGGTAAGTTAGCATCTGGCTTCATACATAAATTCTACAACAAACAAACAAAACCAAAAACACACAGACACACACACAAGCAAACAAAGACCCAGGAAAGACCAAATTAGAGACAGAGGATTAGTAGACTTCCCTTTGGTTCTTAAAAGGCAGGTCTTTGTCACAACCACTCTCCATCCTCTTCCCTAACAAAAAATCACTTGTTTCCAGAAGCAAAAGGGGTAGGAAGCTTTCAGTGACTGATTGACCTGGACTGAGTCCAGGTGCCTTGGTAACCCATTGGAGATAGGAACAACAGAACAGTTTCTCCAAACAGACCATCTGTCCTAATCTTCACAAATAGAAACCCATGAAGTCTTGGGACTCTAAAGTTAGAATAACTTTTAAGGGCAATGTAGTCCTTAATTTTTTTTTTTTTTTTTTTTTTAAATGCTCACTCCATAATATTTTGATCTGTAACTGATGTTAGTGATTCAAGAATGGATAACTATTCC
The DNA here is from genome assembly GCF_040182565.1 of Anser cygnoides. NCBI lineage: Eukaryota > Metazoa > Chordata > Aves > Anseriformes > Anatidae > Anser > Anser cygnoides. Next base: position 63,313,656 of record NC_089876.1, on the reverse strand, counting down.
AGGTCACTAATTAATTTCAGATTTATGGAATGCTTTTCCTTACAGGAAGAAATCTAGTAGAAATTTTAAAATATTCAACCAATCATTCATTCAGTGCCATCTGTTCGTCATTCAGCTGCAACTGCAATATTTATCACCATAGGAATAACCTTTATTATAGAAATTAAAAAAAAACCAACAATATTAAATATATATTTGAAAGTCCTTTATGTGCCTGAGACATTACATCAAGATACCTCTGCCCATCTACAGATGACACAATTAAAAATCTGGCATAAGACAGAATTTGAAATTCCATAATGTTCTGAATGGAAGTAAAATTATTAAAAGGCAAATAAATATAATTATCTTGATTAATAAGCACAACAAAACAGCCATGATCTAGCCATGGACATTAACTGATATTTTCCAATGTGATATTTCATTTTCAATGTTATACTTAAGTTGGTTTTGGAACTGGATATTTTTAGACATAAATAAGTAAATCAAATGTAATTATAAAAATATTTTATTTGTAAACTCTAAATGAAAAGTGAGTTAAAACAGTGACCTAAAGACACATGTTAGTTATAACATAATAGTGACTTGCAGTTTCTGATAGTCCAGAGATAGCTGAGAGCAAATTCTAGCAAATAAGTTGGTTTTTTTTTCTTTTACACTAGGCATCTAAGAAATATAAACTAGGACTTTATATCTCAGAGGTTTGTGATTTTGTATGGACAAATTATTTTCATGAATAAACAAACCAGAAAGACCAGACAAACATTTCCAGGCTTGACTAACTACTTGCATAAATCTCTTTCAAATATAGAAATTAAGGCTATTTTCCCATAGCTGACTCAGTAAGACAATTGCTAAAAATCAGACTTTTTAAAGATAGCTGAATATAGAATCCAAGTCCTGAAGGAAATTAATTCTCACCCACATTTTTGATAAAACTCTTTGCTATTACCTCAACATCTTTAACAAGACCAGCATGCTCTTTACTTTCTTCTTTGAAGTGTTTTCTGTAGCACTGAAGTAAAGGAGAGCATCAGAAAGATCTCACTATTCTGGTTTTTAAAATTATTTTCCTGGTTAAGTTTAAAACAGCTTCACATTTATTTGTCCTTCTTTTGTCCTTCACCTAAGTCACTCCTAGTAGAATAATAGAATCTTACCAATATTAATGACCTGTCTGAACATCGGGGGGTGGGGACAAAAAAAAAAAAAAAGAAGTAAAAATAAAATCTTGATGTCCTGTCAGGGACTTGTTAAAGGGCCAGATGCTGTAGGTAATTTAATAATGCTTAGCACACAGCAGCAGTCTTGTGAATGTCATGACACATGCACAGCACATGCTTTTGCAGTTAAATGAAGCTTTAGCAGTTAATAATACTAAGGCCAAAGAATTTGTGCCATCTTTTGAAGATGTATGTTGGATTTTTCAAAACCTGTTTAGATATCTCCAAATATTGTCTATTTCTTTGACTTTGGGGATTTCTCTCCTACAAAAGGAAATCACTTTTTCCTGCTTTGAACATTTGGGCTGTAGATATGCTGTCTATATTGGCCAACCATGCATGGGTAACAACAGCAAGACAGATGGCAATGGATTAATATTTAAACAGTAGCACTTCTGTACCACCATGCAAACCATTAATGACATTTTCCCTCAAAGACTTTACCTCTACAATTAAACCAAACCCCTGCTTAGAGTTGCCTATCCTCTGGTATCATACATAAAAATTCTTTTTTTTCTTTTTTAATACTGAGGATTAGATATTTGAGAACTTAGACAAAATATCCTTTTTCCTAATTATCAGTGCCAAATATCCGGAAACAGTGGAATTATTCAGACTTGGATTTAAAATATAATCAGGTAAAAAATGTCATGGTTTTGTCTGGGATAAAGTTAATTTTCTTCATAGAGCCTCACATAATGCTGTGTTTTGGATTTTTGATGAAAAAAGTGGTGATAACACACCAATGTTTTAGTTGTTGCAGAGCAGCGCTTACATGGAGCCAAGGACTTTTCAGCTTCTTGTGCTGCCCTGCCAGTGAAGAGACTGGGGGTGCAGCTGGGAGGGGACACAGCCAGGACAGACTCTCCAAAGATATTCCGTGCCATACGGCATCATGTTCAGCAACAACAGCTTGGGTAAAGAGGAAGGGGCGGATGTTTGGAGTGATGGTGTTTGTCTTCCCAAGAAACCACTACGTGTGATGAGCCCTGCTGTCCTGGAAGTGACTGAACACCTGCCTGCTGATGGGAAGCAGTGAATGGATTCCTTGTCTTTGCTTGCGTGCACAGTTTTTGCTTTCCCTAGTGAACTGTCCTTATCTCAACCCATGAGTTCTTGCACGTTTACCTTTCTGATTCTCTCCCCCTTCCACCTGGGGAGAATGAGCAGGAAGTAGCGTGGGCCTGAGCTGCCTGCTGGGTTAAACCACAACAAACAAAAGCCTATAAAGAGGAAAGGTGAGCGGAGGACTGATGCAGCATTGCTGAAGTAACTGTTGATAACTGAAATCCATGTCAGCTTATATCCGGTTTCACTACAGATGCCCCAGAGTCAAAGCAAGCCTTAGAGTTAAGTCTGGGATGAAACATTAAGGGCTCACACCTAGTGCGCTGGACAGCCTTCATGCTTTTGCTTCCCCTCTAGCACCACTGTCAGAAAATCACTGACTAACTGTTCCCTTTCATCCTTTTCCTACCATCTCTAAAGTGACAGTGGGTGCAGAAGATCAACCGTTGCCCTCTGATGAGTAAAGAAAGAGGCCCATGACTGCTGCTTTTGCAGAGGCGAGCCTGCAGGAAAGCTGCATGCAGCCAGCCCTCTGCGTACCCAGCATTGATCACCAGCTGCTGGGACCTGAAGTTTTCCTTCAAGATTTATAGTGAAGATATATGAGAAACTGAAACAGCTGCAGAAGAAAAAAAGGAATGCAACCGGCCCAGGAGCTGCATACAACTTGAAGGCTTTCTGAAGCCCAAACTTTAGGAACTTAACTATGGGAAGGCATCTTTTCCTCCATGTGCTTGTCCTTTTCACATCAAATCTAGACTACTGAAAGAAAAATACATTGAAAAAGAGCTATTTGACCTCAAAATTCCGAACACAGGTGATGAATAAGCTTAGAAAGAGAGGAAATAACCTGCATTTATTTTGTCTACGCTACAAATATTATATAGAGAAGTATCAGACTAGTGTAAAAGTACATTGCATTTTTTTTTTGTTTGTTTGTCAGTTACAGATAGCAAAAGATGTTCTACACATTTGATCAATACAGCTTCAGATACAAACTAACACAAGCTGTACCTTGTATGCTAGGAAGAAACAGACTTCCTGAGATCAGAGGGAAAGAAAAAGAAAAGAGGAAAAGTTGGATCAAAACTCGAATGTGGAAAACTTTTAGTTCCTGAAGTTTTACAGCCTGAGTATTTTAACAAAAACAAACAAAAACAAAAAAGTAATTACTTTTTAGACTTGAAGATTTTGTAGAATCTGCTAGTAAAAAAAAAGAAAAAAAAGTTAAAGCAGGGGATCTTATATCGATAGAGTAGACCTTCTTTGCTATAGTCTGTTTTGAACCAATAACAAACACACATTCAACCCTGAAATAGCCAAACAGAAATTGCACAGAATTTAATTTTTGTCTTACTACTGCTTGCATTTGTGTTCATAGGGAAACTTTGAATTCTTGACATATCAACTGACACTGTATGGTCTTGTATTTCAGGAAGGATCTTTTAAGTTAAATAATGGCCATACCTACCAAAAAAAATTACTATTTGGTCCTAATGAGTGACAGAGAAATAGCTTACTATTTTTTTGATAGCATGCTTTTCAACAGGCGAATCAAAAGGGAGATGTAAGATAAATTTCACGCCATAGGGTTTTCAAATATTATACAGCAATATAGTGTTTTGTCTGCACGTCATATAACAAAAGAATCATGACATAAAAGATATTACTTAGAAATTGAAGATTTACCTAAATGACTAAAAGAATTGTAAAATAATATGTAAAATACCTCATTTTCAAAGAGATCTTGTTACTCAGGCACAAAGCAGACTACGAATAGCTGATGATATTGTGTATTTAATATTTTCCTGACTTAATTATGTAATGTATGTATTAAAAAGCATTATTTTCCAATCAGTTAATGCAAGGTCTAGTCACAAAAGCCTAAGTTCACCACTACTGAATGTCAAATTTACATGAGTAGATTAATGCAGAGAGTGATGTAACTAACTTAGAACTGAAACAGAAATAAAAACTCGAAAAGAGTTGTTTGCAACTGTTACTTTTTTTTTCCTAGTCCATTAATTATTACTGCCTTTTGATGCCGAATCAAAACAAACAAGTCAAGAGGCTTCATATTATTGCAAGATGACTTAAACAGATAAATGCAGAATATGGATGAATTTCAAATAAATAATATGTTAATTTTTAAAAGGCTACTTTGGCAAACCAATCAAAGTGCTGGCAAAGAGGCTGAAGTTTTTACCAGTTTTCAGAGCTTATTATTTTCCTAATACCACACTTCAAGATAATTAATCAATGCGAGTATATTTTTATAATAGCTTAGCCAAAGTCATTAAGAGTATATCTGAACATATTTTATGTGAGCTACTATTGCAAAACTTGTTATAGCCCAGATGGCTTGTAATAAGACTTTTCCAGGGATTAGACAGACAGAAACGGAGACAACGTCACATTGCCCTGTAAATTATGAGAAGGGATGAGAGCTGGATTCCAGCTGGACATTTCCACTGTTATGAGCAACATGGCTCAGTTTTTGACTAGCTCCTGGCTCTTCTCGCATGCTGTTCCAGGAGGAGACTTAAGGCCATATGGCCTCTCAGGCACTGCTTTTCCTACCTTCTGCGCTAATCCCCTCAGCTGAAAGAGGTCCTTTAACCCTGCAGTAAGTATAAGGTAGCTAACTTGTATTAAAAAAAAGCACAAGTTATCTCACATTTACCTCATCTGAAAAGATCTAACAATAGTAGATGAGTTATATTTTCTCCTCCTGAAAATTCCTATACCTAGAAAGTATAGGGATATAAATACTATACATTCTATACTGGCTCTTACTTTGTTAAGAAACACTATATTTTAGAACTTATATATTTGAAGTTAATAATATTAAGCTGTGTAAATTATCTAAATATTCTCTGAATCAACAGGTAAAACAAGGGAAAACACTAGACAGTAACTTTCAACAGAAAATTCAATTTACAGTGCAAAAATAACTGAACAATTGTAAGCAATGCAAATAATTTAGCACAAGAATTATGGATTTTGTGTTCATTTTCTTGGATTAGAAAAGGGAGAGAGAATAAAATTAAAAGTTAAAACCCTTGCAACTACAAAGAGAAGAGCCTGAGTAATGATACAATCTCCAAAATGAACACTTTAAACTATTACATATTCAGTCTGAAGTTCAGTGTCAAATACTCTTGTTTGTACATCACTGCAAAAGGTTGGCTACAAACCTGATTTCCACCTTTTAAGATAGTTTTAAAGACCAATATATTTTTTCCAGTCTGTTTTAGTTAAGGAATATAAATTAAGAGAGTCATGAGAAATGGATAACTCATTTTGCCAATTTTGTTTTTGTAATACGTTTTAATACATAATCCTACTGCACCACAGTGGTTACCAGAACATTTGTTTTAATGTGAAAATGTTACTAGTGGAAAGTTTAAGGTATTTTAGATTTTTGAAAATTCACTTTCGTTTTGGGACTACAGGTAGGCAAACTTCCCTTTAAGGGAAAGGAAAAAGAATTGATTTTACTTGTTTTTCACAAATAAATTCTGATCCCTATTTGCCCAGTTGAGAGGTAGATGCAGCTAATGAGGGGTTGAAAAACAACATCACTCCTTCTCTCCCTCAGCACTCTACCATCACCGATATAAAAACAACCACATAGATAAGAGAGGAGTTGAGACCTTTTATTTCCATTTTCTACTGTGAAAAAGGGTATATGTGTAGAACCATTCTGAGCCTACTTTGCTGTTGCAATGCTTAGCTGAGAAGGAGACCTTGCATTTGAGTCTCCCAACTATGCAAGCAAGATTAAAAAATAAAGAAGCAGTATTCCCCTTCCACTGTTGCTTAAGTACGTTATTACTTCAACTGCCTTAATAGACACTTAGTTCAAGTTCATAATAAACTTAAATAAGTAAAGGTCCGACAATATATACCTAAGATTTAGAACCAATTGTGCACATGCGTTATTATAGTCAGACAAGCTCTGCTACATGCAATTCTAAAAGCAAGATACTTGAGATGTTTTCTCTTGTTTCAGATCTTCTTTGATGACAAGAGACAACTACTATCAAATGGATTGAGGTGTTTGCAAAGGGAACATCACAGGCAATACTCAGATAATGAGTTATTTCAAACACTTTGAAATTGAAGGGGTAGTGGGATGTGCTACCTGGTAAGAAATAGGTAAGATAAAGGCACAGGTGACTTGGCCTTTAGATAAGGATGATGAAAGGGACTATTTTCACGCCCATGAGGTTACACACCCATTGTTTTCAATGCCCAATAATTTCTGCCCAGTATGCCACGTACTCTTGGTGGAACAGAGCAAGCAAGCAAGGACATTTTAAAGAAAAAGCAATCTTGAATACACAGCACAAATTCTGTGGTAAATAGATGGAAAGTGTCATCAACTTTGACAAATTTTTATCTTTTAGTACTGTTAACGATCATTATCAGAGCTGATTATTGAAAATTATACATCCACCTGTTATTTTGAAAAAGTAACTAAAGAAGTGTGATATAACATTCATTGGTAATCAAATATTTTTTCACAATTTGTGTGGATGTAGAAATCTCCATAAGTAGAGCTACTGGTTCAGGAGCTTTCTAAAACTGACTTGCACAGCTCTGAAGCTCATGAGTTATGATTCTGTCTTAAAGAGGCCAAAGGTTAGCAAAAATGATGAGCTCGTTTATCTGTTCATCATACTCTAAAAAGGTTTCAGATATCCCCAGGGATCTTTATAAATAGAAAACAGTAAAGCAATAGTAGAAATGCATGTCAGAAGAAATTATTGCAGAAAAAAAAAAAGTTTGCAAAAAAAAATGAAAAAAGTTGACAGAGTAATAATCAAAGCCAAAGATGAAGCTACAGTGAGTACACATGTGGGCTTCAAACGTCTCCTTTCAGCCATATTTAATTTTGATCCCTTTAGCACTTGTCTTCCTTATGTCCTTCACTGAAAGACAGGAAGAAGATTTGTGCAGACATTATGGAGATAACAGATTTCTGGTTTGATGTGAATAACTATTTTGCATTTCTAAGACAGGAAGAAAATAAGTAGATGTTTTTCCATATTGCTTTAAACTATGCAAACATTGATTGAACAGAGTGAAAAGGTTGTGTCAAGGTAACCTAGTAGAATGCATAATGCAGAGGGTTTTCCTAAAGAAAGGTTGGGAGGTCTGATTATTTCTCCTTATCTTAGATAAACAGATCAATGCATGATCATCTTTAAATCTTTATTCTGGAGATATCCTTTCTGTCTGTACTACATCTGGTCTGTTGGTATTTAATGGCATGTCTAAAAATTGATGGCTGTGGAGTCCTTTTGGAGATCCACATACAAACTTGGCAGTTTCCTGACCATATGTCACAACAAGACCTGAGGACAAAACTGCATTTCTAACTCTGTCTGTGTAGATCCCAACTGAAAGCATTGCTATAGTGGTGACTTCCTCTCCTTCTTCACTGCTACCACCCCAGCCCAGGCTTTACATTCACTTAACTTCCATTGCCCAATTCCAAATACAACAGACATTTTTCATTTTCCTAAAAGTTGACATGACCAGCAATTTTAACCTCAAACACAAGAGACTAGGCTACTTACTGCTTTTTAACATCACTTATATCAGTTGAAATACACATAAAATGTCAGTGACATCACATGTATAGGAGGTGCATTGTTATCCACCTGAATGCATAGGTGTCCTTTCAGAATGATCCTACCATGCATATAAATTTGCACTCTTTCTTGTAATTTTTATTATTTTTCCAACTTTTTAAAAGAAATTAACACAGCAACATTTCAAAGTTGTTTACTAGATCATCTTTTTTTGTTGTTGTTGTTGTTGGTTTGTTAGTACTCAAGTATTTCTCCCTGCTGCTTCCTCTGCTGTTTATTTTCACCCCTTTCACAAAAAGAGCTGATTCAACATGCAGCATCAGTGGAGGGACAAACAGCAGTTCTGAAGAAGGCAGGGACTTCCCAGAACATTTTAACATATTTTCTGATGTCAGCAAACCCGTTATAGACAAGTCCCCTCCCCTTCTCTCAGCATATGCTTTTATGCTTTTACCTAGACAAAAAAAATCAAGATTTTGTCTGTCTCTAGTCTACTTACACAACAGATGTTTTTGGAATGGAATGTAAGAACAATACATTTTGAATTTTAACTGCCCATTAATTTCTTTGATTTCCAATAGTAGAATGTTCAGGCTTTCACTGATTGTACTCCGAGTGCCTAGACTAAGAAATATTAAATTATAAGTATCAACATAAGATATATTTTAATATGCATTCAATATTCTATGAAGAACTGACATAAAAGAAATATTTTTATATAAATATAAGTAAAGGCCATATAGGCATTATGAAAAAAATAGGAAGAAAGAACATAAATACAATATTACAATTTATCAAACTCCTGCTCTGCAGACACTGCACCAGCTACAAACTCACTAAGAAGCTTACAGGTATTCATTCTAATGACTGTAACATAAGAACACATTTTCTTCAGGACTTCATGTTTTTATAATATTAGCCTCTAGTACAACATCTTAAGTAGGCCAGCCTAGATACACTCATGTTTTCAGTGTTAGATTTACTTAGCAAGAATGGTGCCAGCCATAAGAGTATCTTATATATTTCAGCCACCGTGAATGTCTACCATAGGCAACTCACCTTTTTAACAATTAGGAGCTGAATTGGAAGGTTTTAGTATTACAGCTACTAGATGAAGCAGAACTGTGTTCCATAAACACACGGGCAAGAGCAATACGGCTGGAACAGGTGTTTGCTTAATCTTCCTCATCTGTATCTGCTAGCAATTCTGGTTACCTTTGCACACTCATTTGATATGCTCATTCAGGAAAATCAGTGCAGATGGTGTGTCACTCTTTGTTCACTTGCCAAAGATTTTTTACAACTTGAAGCCACAGTCTCCAGCCAGTATGAAATCTCAGTGTCAATACAACTACAGTTTAATTTAAAACTATTTTGTCAGTATATCCTTAGCACATTAGGAAAAAGAGTGGATAAACAGAGTTTAACCCAGAAGTAATGTGAAAAGAAAAGATGTGGAGTCTAACGGACTGTCTTCTGAAATTTGTATATATGTGTTTGTATATATTTCACCCCATTCCCAGTCAAAATGTATTGTTTTCTATCAAATCTAGAACATTACTTTGTACCAATTTTTTCAGCCAGTATTCTTGAAAAGCAACAAACATCTTCATTACTGTTATACTAATGAAAATATAAACAAAATATTAACTCATTGGTAATACATATTCACTAACACAGTAAATACGATTTGTGATAAAAAGTGTTTATAATGTATTAGAAGTAATAAACACAGGGAACAAATACACGAAAAGAATCAAGGCAAAGAGCCTACAGGTGAAGAGATACGTATTTTTTTTCCCCTACTTCATTTGGAATGTTGATTTGGTAATATTTTGCAAAATATCAGACACCTTTTAATGACTGACAGGCAGTATGATCAATTTCTATTTAAAGTTTGTGGTGACTACAGAAGTATTTGAGTTTGTTTGTTTGTTTTTTAAATTCTGTTACTCCAACTGATTTTTAATATATGCTGATCTAAATACATTACAAGAGTAACGGGGAGAAACAAATTCTCACTGAAATAATGGAAGACTGACAGAACTTGTAAGAAAATGATGGTTATTTCCCCTCTGAAATTGTTGTTGAAACATGTTTTGCAGATTTTTTTTGTTTGTTTTGTTACAGCTGTCTCAAAAGTAATCTTTTTTTCATTAAGCTATGTTTTAACTACTTGGGGCCATTCCTATTTTCTCTGCCTTCAGCTACTGCTGAATTATGCTTTTATGATCTACTGTGTGTCTTGTTTTTTTTTGGACTACAGTGACGAGAATTTTTCTGACTTTTCAGTGTTTTATTTTCTATATTAATTAAACTATTCATAAATCTAAACTGTTGCACATAACAGTCAATAAAGAACACTCACCTACTGTCAGTTGTCCAGTTAACTGTCCCATGTGATTTCTCGCATTCACTGTTACATTTCTGTCAGACTGTAAGACCAGTGGACTATCCTGGGAAACATGTATAAGACAATAAATGAGAGAAAAAAAATGAGGTAGAATTACGTTAGAGCTAAATACAAACATGCATGCTGAGAGGGGAGTTGTATCAAATATAATAGTTTTTTTTTATATAATTTTGTAAAGTATTTTTCAAATCAAATTTTTGTATAAAAGAATAACAAAAATACTATTTTTAAGCCTAAACATTTAGTGCATAGAATCCCTAATTTAGAAATCAGAGTTGAACTTAATTTATATAAACTAGACTTTATTTCCTGAGGTTATTACAAAGTTAAAAATTCAAAAAACCCTAACACAAACCTGTTTCATTATCCTTTTACATATATTGATTATGGATACTTTTCTAACAACCTAATCAATGCTATTCTACATAATTCTATTAATCTGTACAACCTGTATTATTTGGATTGCATTTGCTAAAACTTTTCTGAATACGCCATGCATCTCTGTGATGGTAACAAGCATTGTTACCAATATTCTTAAAAAGCAAAGAAGGAGAACGCTAGATGAGGAGGTCATATAACACACCATTTGTTTTCTTCTGCTTTTTTGAAGGTGACTGTGCTTTCTAAGATCTTTTTTGAGACCTTTTTTTTTTCTAGTTTTCACTTATACCTGTTTACTTGGACATAGTGCTATATTAAAAATTCTTCAATCCTGATTTGCAGTAGTTTTGTTTCAGCTCAGTTATATGTATTCCTGAATAGGTAGGGGGGGCTGCAACTTCTCCACATCCCACAAAATCTGCAGGAAAGGCTATGAAGCAACCGATGTAAGAAAAGTTTATCCAATAGCAGTAGGACATCTGACAGAAACAGCTGGGTTTAGTTGAGCCTTAGCTAGAAATGACTAGAGGTTAGGAAAATATTTTTGAGGATTATTATATAATCCTTTCATTCATAGATACTTCCTTGGCTATCTATTGCTGGTCATCCCTGGATTGAACCTATTAGGTTAGATGGACTTTTGTGAGTGTGGACTTGACAAAGCAGTTCTTCCTGTTCTTGAAAGGTTTTTAAGAAGAGGGAGAAAGGAGTTAAGGAGCCATATAAAAAGATTTATTTTTAACTGGGTGATGCATTAGGTTTGCACTTAAAACTTCTACTCAAGTAATCCTTTCTTTTGAATCTAGGTATTTGCTCTGCAAGAAACACTCTTAGCAGATGTTTTCACAATGATTATTACCCTTAAATAGTACTCAGTTCCCTGGAAAGTCTGAAATTTTTCTGAGCTAATTTCTAAGAGTTCAGGTGTGCTTCATCTCCCACTGGACCCTATGACCGCTCTCATGTCCTAATTAGCTCTGCATCATGGAATCTGGCAGATGAACATTGCTACTTGACTTGTCCATCTTTCTAGATAAAGAGCTGTAATTATCAGTGAGATACTGCGTTCAGTGTGACTGGTTTGAGCTAAGCATGTGATGCAATCAAGGGAGCTTTTGGCAACAAAAGCAGCTGCTTAGGACCTTTTTCTCAACACTTGATTTGATTTCCACTTTCCGTATGGTCCTTTGAAGATCATTAGTCCAAACAACTTCTGCTCTGGGAAAGTCGGCTGTCCTGACAGAAAGCTGCATGGCCAAAATATATTTTTAAGGAGCCCTTTTCACTTTTCACTCTTCAGTACTCGAAGAAGATGCTTCTCAGAATAATCTCACCTTTAGTAAGGTACTCCCAAACTTATTTTTGCTTTCTCAGTTAAGGGTTTGGTAACATACACTACCAAACCATACTCACTGCGTGACCTAAAATCGTCTTTCCTTTCACCTTTGGAAAATACTTAACATGGTTCTCAGGCTGCCTCTCAGGTTTCTTGTGCTCTGGCTCTAATTGTAAAGACCTCAGGTATCAAATTCTCAAGGACAGGATAATGAAAAATTAGGTGAATCAAGCGTTCTTTCTTCTCCTTTCCTTGTCTTATTAAAAAAAAAAAAAAAGAATGAAAAAGTCAAGAATTTAACTCTACATTCCTTAGTTCCTGGGTGAAAAATATATAGCTGCAAGCTTACATTCTGGACCAAATATAACTAGTATCAAAACTCCTATCAATTTAAGCAGTCCAGCATTTTATCTACAGCATTTACCTGCACGTCTATTTTCACATGAAAAGCCTAGAGACAGAAATGTTCAATGTATTCAAAGGTAGTCTACTCAGAGGAGTTAGCAACTCGGAGAAGACTTAGCTAAAATCAGTGGAATTACAGATCTGCAAGATGACTATAAAGTGACATGAGTGTCAGCTATATGAATGCAAATTAACAGATATCTATAGCATAAAAATGTTGGATAATTGTAGCTCTCGGTCACTAGATCTGGCATTATTTTGATGTGAACTTCAGCTTGCAGTGTAATGGACTTGATAATCCACAAAATACTTTACATTCAGATATTGGTATGAAGTTAGAAGTTTGTCATCACACTTTTTTTTTTTCCTATAAATTGGAAACTTAAAACAATGTTTTGATGAATATATAAACACTAATACTGTGGGTAAAGATTTGTTCTGAAGATAGACAAGCCTAGGAATATGCTTAGTTACTTTCTTCATATAATTTCCTAGGCTGATAAACTATAAAAAACATATTGGTATGTTAGTAAATAATTTCATGTATTTACTTAATGGAAAGAGCTCTATATAACACCCAACAAAAAAACAAAACAAATAAACAAAAAAAAAAAAACAACAACACATAACAATAGGGCAAATACCTGTTCCATTGCTGGCAATTATACAGCTGTGTATGATATCTTTGCTTATAGAGGTGAACTTAGAGAACATATTATCTTATATGCAATAAAGAAATGTGGTGCTACTAAATGAGTTCCATTAATTTCTTGAGCTCAGTGTTATGAATATTGGGAACAGACTTATGCTACATATTTAGAATATACTTGTATGCATACACTGTAAAAGTTGTGACCAACTTGAAGGAACATCCTTGAAGAAGTTCTTCTTCACCTAATATTATTTCCTGATGCTAAGTTAATAAGAATGTAAAAGAAAAAGAAAACTAAAAACAGGTCTCTGTTGCCCAACTACATGGGGTCTTATGTATTTTGCAAAGCCAATGAAAATCTTCAAGTGGAACAAGTCATACTGTTTGCAAGACGATTTTGTAAGCATTCCTCATGCATACCAATGGCTGGGGCATGGGGTTATTCCACCATAGGTGCAGGACCCACTTGCCTTTGCTGAACTTCATGAGGTTCCTCTCTGCCCACCTCTCCAGCCTGTACAGGTCTCTCTGAATGGCAGCACAGCCTTCTGGTGTAACAGTCAGTCCTACCAGTTTTGTATCATCAGCAAACTTGCTGAGGGTACACTCTATATGTTCATACAGGTACTGATGAACATGACTTGACCCAGTACCGACTTCTGGGGAACACCACTAGCTAGAGCCTCCAACTAGACTGTGCTATCGATCACAACCCTCTGAGTTCAGCCAGCTCTCATCCACCTCACTGTCCACTCATCTAACCCACACTTCTTGAGCTCTATGAGGATGTTATGGGATACAGTGTCAAAAACCTTGGTTGAAATCAAGGTAGACAACATCCACTGCTCTTCCCCTCATCTACCCAGCCTGTTATAACCCAGAAGGTTAACAGACTGGTTAAGGATGATTTCCCTTTGGTGAAACCATGGCTACTACTCCTTATCACCTTCTTTTCCTCCACATGCTTAGAGATAATATCCAGGATGAGCTACATGGAGGACTGCAGCTCAGGCAGATCAGGGATAAAAAGCAAGAAGATTGCCTTGGAGCAAGTAGTCTGGAGTCTTCAGAGGTGCCTTCCAACTGAAACTAGTCTATTCGAATTAGAATTTACTGCAAGAGTTTAGAAAGAGAATATGAAAGACTTGGTGTCAGTCAAAAAGAAACCAGAGCAAAGAAGCTGTGAGGGGCTGGGGAGATCATTCCTTAGCTGTTTACCAGTTGTCCAGAATCCAGAAAATGAACAGCAGCATGTTTCTTATCTCCCTTCCTTGCAAATGTGAAAGTGGTAACCAAGGTGAAATAAAAAACTCCAGGGAGTAAGAAAACAGACAGATAAGGCTAGGAAACCCAGAGCCAAACTTGTTAACACTAACTTAATCATTAGCATTAAACAAACATGAAGGAACTTCAATAAGGAAGGTTTTGAAAAGACCAAACCTACAAATGCCAAAAATTTCTGAGATCTTGAGTACTTAAAATCAATTATTTCCAAGAATACTCCCAACATTCTTATTTACTTATATTCAATGTTTCCAAAAATATTCTCAAGAATATTCTTAACAATTTTTCCGAAGTGTCAGGAGAGTATGGTACTAAAAAGGTTGGTACCTCAAACAGGTGAAAGTAAATAAGATATTGTCCAAGTAATTCCTGGACGATTCCAAGATGAGCAGAATTTATATAAGTATGACCCAGTTAGATTAGATACTTTAGATATTTTATGGATTTTCTGTATTCTTGCATTCCCAAAATAAAATTCTAAATGTAATCGTATGGTCTTCATTCATGCCTTTTTGTCCTTTCTGATCTGGGGGTCACAATTTAATCCCTAATTACACTCAGAACTGAGAAAGTGATTGCAAAATCATAATTAACCTTTGGATTTGTGCTCTAAGGGAACACTCCAGGTATGGCTAAATTTTATTGAAAATCAGTTTTGCCTTGTTTTGTTTTTAACTCTGATAGTGCAGATTTGGGGGGGGAGGGGGGTGTTGGAAAAGTACTCAAGGCAACTATTAGGTCAATTTACTTCATTCTCCTATGGCAAGTCTGAATGATGTATAATAGTCATCAATGAAAGAAGAGAAAATAAATGGTCAGATTTTATTTTTTTTTAATAATGCACCAGTAAAATGAGTTGTAGATTGTAGATTTTATATCAAAACCTATTTCATAAGTGTTCCCTCAAATGTTGATGTAGTATTTTCAGTGAGATACAAATTCTATCTAGTTTTCCAAATCAAGGAAGGACAAAGACCTCACTTAATTGACTCACGAAAGAAATGTAAAGCTATGGATGGCATGTAAACAAAACACAAGCAAACAGTTTGGGAAAAAATAAAACACAGCCTAGTTGATACCAAAGGAAATATCACATGTTTAGGTATTGACAATGCTCAAGAAACATACTTTCTAGTTAATTTTTGTTCATCAAAGGATATTACTTCAGTTCCTGATCTCTGCCCTGTTTCCATGTCAGCTTTCTTATATGCTAAAGGCAGTTGTCACCTCAAAAGATCTAATTTTTCTGCCTTTGGTCAGCCTTTAGGTTCAGATATTCAAGTTGAATATGCAAGATGGGCAACTTTCCATGACATACTAAGTTAAACTCAATCAAATCCTTACAGAACCTCAATATCTTATAAAAGAGAAAGATTCCTTACCTTTAAGTCAGTTCTTAAAACTGCCCTACACATAGAAGGATAGAGTGGCTTGTGTTGGAACGGACTCTTAAGGATCGTCTAGTTCCAACGCCCCTGTAATGGGAAGGGATGCTGCCCACTAGGTCAGGTTGCCCAAGGCCATCCACTCTGACCTTGAACACTTTAAGGGATGGGGCATCCACAGTTTCTCTGGTCAACCTGTTCCGGTGAAAACCTGTTCTACATCATCTCCTCCAGTTTCTCCCCTTCTTGTTACTTACTTTTCTGAAGTGGAATAACCAAAGCTTTCCGCTCAGTTTGATTTCAGTCTCAAGTTTTTCTTCTGATATTTTGAATTCCTTAAAATTCTAACAAAGTCTGGAAAACTGCAACACTATGGCAATGCTTTTGCTAGTCTGCTTCCTTATCAACTTTACCACACATTCCTACCATAAATCAAAAGTACTGATTTGGTTTCTGACCTGTTCTTGGTCACAGATATCATCCAGCTTCATGATGCTGCAAACCTGATAGGTATAGTAATAGCATGAGAATCATATGCAGCACTCTGGAGAGCTGCATGCACTGGTAAAGATGCACAGCAATCATTGCTATAACCTCCAGACAGAAATAACCTCCCTGTTTTAATTCCTCATATAATGCACCATGAAATTTTTATTATGGCAGAACTCAGTCATGCATAGAAAAACTTAGTGATAAAGCAGAAATTCAAATAGCAGATAAAAGATGCAACTTTTCTCGAATTGATGGAATCATCAAACAAAATTTTGAATGGACTTTAAGTATAAACATCCCAACTAAAAACGAAACAAGACAACAAGCTTTCTCCAAGTACATTTGTAAAGTGCCAAAAGCTCACTCCATAGTCATTAAGCTTGTGACACAGCAAGTGAAATTGTATATTACTGAGCTGAAAAGCACCCAGAAAACTTTAATTTTGGCAAATGTAGGAAACCAATGCAAATCTAAATTTAAAATCTAAAGCCAAAACAGTAAGGGTAGAGTGACTGTACATCACTCCTTGCAAACCATCATATTTTTGCTGTGTAGGTATATCAGTTACTGAATGAATTTTTGACATGAAGGTTAAATCCAACAGAAATCTAACAGTCCATTATATTATTTTAACATTGGAAAGCAGTCTTTCAGTTCCTGTTTGGTGTAAACCATAATACTCTGTTACAGTGCAACAATAGTGTGTTTCTCATGCCTTTTTACCTTAAAGCATTAGAACTTGAAGGATACTAGCAATTAAGTCCAGGAAAAGGTTGAAAATATTACAGGAAAAAAATATATAAATCAAGGCATATTCAGACATGTTATATCCCACCATGGCTCTATAAGAATTTAAATTGCATTTATTTTAGACTCACTAGCTGATAGAAAATAAATCATGTTGTAGTCAGGGTCTGATAACCTGGACATACGTAATTCTTTTAGCAGAATTCCAGCTCCTGAGATGTCTACGACTGAAGAAAGTAAGTGTCAACCCCTCCTCACTTGATGCATAACAGAAAACACGTCAATTTATATGCTGATATATAGTCGCACAAAATCAAATGCTATCCCCAATCTAAAGTGAAAAATAACCAAATTAAACCTAGTTCATTATGCTCAACTAAACCTCTGGGAAATCTGACATGAAAGTTCTGAAAAATGTGAACTCTCCAACATATGAGTAGGTTCTGGGTTCCATTTTTGTGGCACCTTTCAGATATCCAGCAAAGGACTATATGGAAGTAATATTTCCATCACAAGTTTTTATTTCGGTGTGATTTATATGATATAACTTTTCAAAGTCTAAAGCTTAAGAAAGATAAAAAATTCCAAGGGCAATTTAATGTACAAAATAGAATTTCAGAATTACATAAGTAGCAGAGATCTGAAATGAATAGTATAGCTAAGACAAAGCAGCAAAGGAAGACTTGCTATTAATAAAAAATATTAAAAAGTGAATATTGAAAATAATATGCTAAATAAAAATGACACAAAAGACAAGACTATCCATTAATTTAAAAATGCTTAGAATATTTTAGATGAATATTAAACAATGTTTTATAGAAAGTTAACGTGGCTGTAACCTATGATTAAATTATCTAATATGACTAAATGATACCACTAGCATTAGTGTCAGCTTCAACAACAAGTCAGAACTGTTTATCTGTATTTTGTTTTTCTTCACTTAGCTATATTATTCTCTACAATGCTGAGAGTTCCTGATAAGCCTTCCTTCAAGAAGAATCAGTGACTGTTGGATCTTAATTAACTTGACAATGCTTTCTGCAATGCTAGCTCTCTCTACTGTCCTTGATTAAATAACCAGAAGCACACACCTCTCAAATGAACTCTGATACACACTACCAAACAAAACAAAACAAAACAAAAAAACCCCACCACCAACAACAAAAAAAGGAATATTGCTACTTCATTGAGCTTCCCCTGCATGCACCTGTTGCTTATCACACCAATTGTTAGATGCTTTCAGGCTTCATTATTGCACTTGCTTGATGCAAGCATTATCAATTCTATGGATGTTTATCATGAGGCTTTGCTCAAGGCATCAGAAAGAAAACCAAATAAGAGTGGCAATGACAGGAATTGCAGATAATCCACCCATTATCTCTAGTAATATCTATTATGAAAAGCGTATTTCTCTACATTTTCAGAAAACATTTTTATTGCCATAGCCAGGGCTGAAGACGTCAACATTTACGGCAATGGTCTCTGCATATATTTTATCAACTGTAAAGCACGGGGATTCCATCCAAAAATGTCTTTGCAGCATTTCTTTCATGAGGGTAGCATCTGTGGTAATATTGAGAACAGCCCCTTTGGGGTATCTAGCTATAACAGCCACAGAACTTTCCACGTAGTCTTTGGCTTTAAGCAGGAGAAGCTGATTTGTAACTCTTCTGCTTTAATTATGGAACCAAGACCTACACCTGTCCACAATTTGTACAGCCGGTCCAGTCTTTCTTCAGGACCAGTTCCTTATCTTCTCATAAGAAAGGATCACTGTCTCTCTCTCTCTCTCTCTTTTTTTTTTTTTTTTTTTTTATCCTTTTCACTTGTTCATTAAGCTTCCTTGGGTGATGTACCTCTTCCTTTCTCTACCACATACTATTCCTGACTCTATGACTACGGCTGAATTTCTGAGGGGAGATGACACATGCTGACAAGTTTTCTTCCCATCTGAGGGAGGAGGGTGTGGTTATCTCATACTCTGTTAGCCAGAAAAGAGCATTAAAAACCTCTATTAGTAAAGATTGTTCACATAAAAGGGAATTAAGGTGACTGATACATATTTGGTTGGTACAGTCTCAGTTTTTGAATAGGTATGCAAGCAGCTAATAAGCAAGATACTCTTTGCTTTCCAGTTCTTTGGGTAGAACCAGAACAAGAACTTCAACTGAAATATGTTTTTTTTTTTTTTAATAAAATGTGTATTTTTTTATCACTATGTGTTACAAAGAATCAATACAAAAACTGCATCAACTTGAACAAGATGGGTAGCAAAAGAGTATTTCAAGCTTAAGAAAATATCCCCTACACATCAGGCAGGCATCAGCCTTTGATTCTGACACACCAGCATTTAGAAAGTAACCTTGAAAAGTATTAACTCAGGTTTTGCTCTTGTACACTCTTTAACCTTGCAAAAGATTTAATAAGAAGCTTTGCCATTGCTATGACACAAACTTGGCCTGTATCTGAGCTCAGAATTTGTTGCATGTCTCCTCTAAAATTTGTCATCTGTGGAAAGAAGATTTTCATCCCCATCTTTATTGTAGGACATGACTTGGTGGTTCAATAAATTGCTTTTCTGTTAGAAAATCTGCTTTGAGAGTTGCCAATCACTGACTAAAAGCCATCACCTGCCCTGTTCTCAAGGTCAAAACAGAGGACAGAAAATTCTGTGTAGAGGATTATGGTTCAGTGAAAGAGACAGCAGATGTCCCTTCAGGGAAGCATATTATTTTTCAGTGGCAACAGCACCAGTGTGAAGTTTGCAGTCATAGATAATTGCCACCTTTTAATACCACAGATCTTTTCCAAAGATATAATTAACTATTTGTCTTTTTACACTCAAACTATTGTGAATTTATTTCTGTTTCTGTAACTGGCTAACTTTTCCATACTAGATACTTTTCTACCACAAATTTCCAAAACAAATACTGTTCTGTGACTTTGCAGCTTTCCACACTGACATTTAGATTAAAACAGCATGAGAAATGTCACAGACCTGGACCATTTGTTCAACCTGCAGAATTAACCAGTAAAGTTCTAAAGAGTGAATTTCTATTAAATTCACAAGTGTAAAGCAATATGGAAAATTAAAAATGAGTATATTTCCTTATCAACATTGTTAAACTTAATGCATGGTGTTTGAGTACTTCTGCATAAGAAAAACAATGTACATGCAGGCATACAAAAAAGTAAGATTCTTTTCAGCCTTTCGTTATTAGTCGTAGCCCTATGGTGGTTTTATTGTTATGTGTTTCTGGCAAATAGTTAAGCTCTACTAAAGACAGAGGGATGGCCAAACAGCTCTAGGCAATTCTGTATCTCAATACTACAGCAATTGTCAGTACAAACCATTACACTTAAGTTTCTACTATAATCTTATTATTTTATAACCTTACTAAAATCTCTGTAAAATATTTCTGGTGCACCTTAGTTATTTTCAGCAGAACTTAAGACTCTAAAAAATGTACCAAGATCTCCGCCCCCACCCCTCCCCCCCATATTTATCCTAAATGGCAGTGAAAAATAGTTCTATTGTGTGTTTTGAGATTTGATTTTTGAGCAAAGGTTATTAACAAAAATTAGATTTGGTTTGTGCTTCCACAGAATGACTCCTACGAATTCTTAAGTTTAGAACTTTCTGAGTGTATGAATATATGCAAGTGATGTAAAGGTGTCCAAACTTATTCAAAAACCTGTATATGCAACATTATGATAAATTAAAATAGATAACAATGTAATTTTTCAGAAAGAGGCTGGCCAGCATCTTTTTTTCTTTCTTGAATCTAGTCAGCAGTACCAGGATTCTGGACCTTCTTGTTCACTGAAAACACAATGATTTTACACATTTTATCCTTTAAACTCAAGGCTATAATTAAAATAAAATCTACAAAATTTGTTAAAAGAACTTAGCTGATATAGAACTATGCAAAGATATTAGTGTACTAATTCAAATTTAAATAAATATAAAATTAATAAAATTTCTACCCTTAGCATTGTAATTAAATCAATGCACCTTCCCATCTGATCCTAAAATGCAGTGAAAAAATATACTAGTTTGTCAGTTTTTTTTTTTTTAAGTTGTTTGACACTGAAACAAAGAAACAAAAAAATCTGTCAACTGATCTACATTCTAAGAGCTGATCACATCAATCCTTCTCAGACAAAACTTTTCCTTCTGCTTTCTCTTAGTAACAGGCTCCCATAGGATATTTGATGTGCAGAAGTGGCTTAGTGACTCCTTTTTTGACAAAATTATTGACAAGAATGTCAAGTCTCGAGAATTTTAGGGACAAAATATACTTAAAGGAGGATGATATATAGGTAATAAATAAAGATCGAAGTACTCTTCAGAAACTTAAATATAACTAAAAACATTAAAAAATGAAAATATTTCAGAGTCTATTATTTATGCAGCTGAAAAAGTAAAAGGAAACAAAAACAGAAAGACATGGCCCTCAGAATGAAAATAAAAGCCATATCCTGAATATTTCCTAGCTCTGGTTTCAGCAATGTA
The DNA here is from genome assembly GCF_040182565.1 of Anser cygnoides. Classification (NCBI taxonomy): domain Eukaryota; kingdom Metazoa; phylum Chordata; class Aves; order Anseriformes; family Anatidae; genus Anser; species Anser cygnoides. The sequence goes on along the minus strand of NC_089876.1, from coordinate 63,292,151 downwards.
AGACTGTATTTTCAGTTTCTCCGAGTCCAAGAGCGATGAAAGGAATAGTGTTTACCTTCACTCAGGATACAGTTTGACATTATCTTTTGCTTCTCAGCAAAGAAAAAAGAAAACAACAAAATACTCCAACCTTCATCCCATCACTTAAATGATCTGGCTTACCAAATAAAAACAAGCCAAAAAATAGTGACCAACAATAGTTTAAACTGATTACCCAGATCTTTTCTATTTTTATTTTATTTTATTTTGGTAGCAATGAACAAAGACTTTTTAATCTGTTTGAGACTATAGAAATATTTCTATATCAAAAGATCTAACATGAAACCACAGTGTCAGTCTTCCAGCATTTATACTGTTTCTCTCCAAATGATTTATGGCAAAGTAGGAGAAAGTAGATTAGAACTTTTGTTTGTTGAGAATCTGACCTCTGTTGAGAATCTGATCTTTCATTCAAAAATGAATTTGTCACAGTCATTAAGGATTTAAACCAACTTCAGGTAGTAAGTATTCAAAGTAGCAGATGCCAACAAGAACTGATTTAAAGAATTTCATTTTCCTTTCAGATAATAATATACAACATCAATTTAAGTCATGATAATTCTCATGTTTTACATCAGGGTGACATTTATAGTTAAGACCTTATAACCCCCACAAAATGCAATTATGTGCAAAAAATAAATTTTCCCTTGTGAACTGCAAACACTTTTGAGCTGTCTAAACTGCAGCAGAATCTTTATAAGGAAAACTGCCATGTCAGTCAAACTCAGTAGTCCTGTTGTAACCTATTTTGACTACCTCTTAATTGGTAACTGGCTGCGTGATAATTCCTCCCCTGAAGAGCACATTTATTTTGTTTTTAAGTTTATCCATTTTGCCATGGGGAATTATGCAGATTGTTAGCACCCTGAATATGTGAGATTGCCAGGCAATAAAGTGGAGAGCTATGTAAACTCAAGTTTTGTAACTGATTTATACTCTAAGGTTGAATATTCTTTCTTTAAAAAAAAAATAAATAAAGAAATAAAAACAAACAAAAAATTTCTTTGGAACAACTGGTTTGCCATCGCTGGCAAACTTTACCTCTTTTAAAGAGAATCGTAACAAACTGACACATACCTAGTATTTTAGGTTTTACTTTTACTCATCCTTGCTGTTGCGCTATGCCAATGCCATAGCAAAACAACAAATAAACAAACAAACAAAAGAAAATGTTCTGTTCTCTGCTTAAATGTCAATATAAAAATAAATTTCAGCTAGTTTTAGCTGTATTTCAGCTAACCTGTAACCCTCTAGTCAGAAAATCTGAATTGCTCAATCTTCATCCTCTGAATATGCTATATATTTGCATTATATTTTAAAATTATTCATCTTTTATCCAGGGTGGTTAGGTTTCAGAGAGTGGTGAAAAATATCCTTTTATATAGAGATGGTATAACGGATGTATCAGCTTGCACCAGAAGACCTTTGAATGAAAACATATATAATATCCATGCATATATCTTTAGAATTACTTTGATTATTCTAATAGCCTGGCAATCAATCTAAAAAATATGTTGCAATATAGTCTTGATATTCCTGAAAAAAAAATGTTATCTTCAGATCTCTTATTCATTAACTTCAGTAACTGTGCTAACAACTATAAAAATACAATGCTTTCATCTCTCTGTAATCAAAAATAAAACACGTGGAACAATGCATCAGATGTGGGAAACACAACAGAATTATTTTTGTTTCATCCGGCTAATATTAGCTAGTGGATCTTTTTTCATCCAATACAATTACAAAAGCTATGATGAAACACAGTTGTACTTCTCATTTTCCTGAGCTCTAATTTAATCTAATTTGTTTCCTGTACAGTCATCAGCAAATAGTCCTACCTCAGCCAAAGTCTTTGAATGTCAGCCATCCATCAGTTTCTCTTTATGGGGTATGTCATAAAACTACATTTTAACATTGTGCTCTTTCTAGGTCAGTACTTCTGAAGTACTAAATGTCCTTAGGGGAAAGGAAGAATTCTAGCTTGGAACATTTCTACCCTGAGTCAGCATTTGTGTAGTTTATTGTGAGAAAAGTTCAATTATTTTATTTTTTTAAGTATGCAAAAGGCAAGGTAGACCTAACCACAACCTACATTATCATCCCCATGTATCATAAATCATGCAAAATGACTGCTAGCAGTGGAAACACAACAACACTAATCAAAGTTTACACAGAGGAAAATGGAAATTTTCAAAACTCATGTTCTTCCCACTGCATCACATGAAACAGACTTTCATACTGTTTTCATTTTAATATAGAATTAGGGAGGAGAGTTTCAATTTCATTATTGTTATTAATATTTCTGTTTTATTTTTGTATGATGTATCTGTAAATGATTATGAATAATGAAATGATAATTTCAAAACCAGGAAGGTTGTATTTTCAGAACAACATCCTGTCAACAAAGGTTTCCAAAATAGAAAGTTGACACAAATCAAAACATAAAGAAGTTAAATGCTCTCCTGTATAATCCTCTCTTCAGATGTTTTGATACCATCCTGCTTTTAACCAATGCCCCAGCTAATTCCTGAACAAGCAGTCAGAGACAAGGTTATAGATTTCAATCTTGCCTTCTTTCAGCATCCTTTTTGGGAGTACGAACCTTTCTTATGTTATGTATACACAATATGGCAGGTGATTTACATGGAAGAAGGCATCATAGTCGTGTTTCTTTTTGCAAGGAACCATTAGAGGAAGCCAAATCTTCCCTAGTCCAGGCATCTGAATCTGCTCACTGAAGGAAGACCAACGAAGGACAGATGCAGTGTATCTGGCTTTCATGCCAGTGTAAAATCAAGAATGGATAAGACCAAAACCCAGAACCTGGGAAACACTCTAAGTCCCACATACGTTTCTCTATCAGCATTTTCTCTTGAAAAGCTAAGCTACAAGGTCACACTGCATATTTCCAGGGTAGGTTCCCATATTTGCTTCAGTCTCCCAGGAATTTTTTTCCTGGTTTAATATGATTTACACAATTGAGCACCCTTTGCTGAAGAGTCCTAAAACAGGTTAAATATGTCAAATACTTTGTCCCTTTTTACCCCCTTAATCACTCATCCTGGTGACTAAGCTATCAGTTCCCATGAGGTGGGCAGAGAACTTGCCAAGAAACTTCACTGTCAAGGTGAGGGCCTTTGTAGTCATGGAAGTCTGCTGCTTCTTTGCGGAAAATGATGCATTGTCTAGGGTGACCCTCTCTAGTTCATTCATCATTTAAATCAATGTCCTCTACTGTCAGTTCAGTACCAGCACTTAGGAAATGTTATTGTAAAGTAAAGGTAAAGAAACAAAAAACAAACTCATGTTCTAGATTAAGTTTGCTGCAGGAGAGAAAAAACAGAGCACCCAATCCCAACTGCTATCCAAAACACCAACAAACTTATTACCTAGGTGTTTGTTGTTGGTGTTTTTTTTTTTTTTTTACACAGAAAATTGAAGGTTTTCAGACATTTCAGATATTACTTTCAACATTTTTTTCAATTGCTGAGGTGCTACACTCAAAAGAATTCACTTCCAGTGTAGCCAGGACCTAACACAGATTTTATTAGATATTAATGCAAGAGGTTTTATCTGAAATGATTTTAAAACAGATTTCCACAGGGAAGAGGATTGAAATGTAAACCATGTAGGTAGTTTACCTTCTTTTACACAATTGTCTTTTATCAACTATTTCAGCTTTACTTTAACTTTGTAAGAAGATGCCAGAAATGCCATATTATCCTTTTAAGGATGAAACATCTATCTTTTATTGTCTCATATCTTTTTTTTAATGTATTGTATTAAATGTCTACTGGTATTCTTTTATGAATAGAGATTTATGTGGATTTATTCAATTCTACCACACTACCAGTTATTACTTGTATCTGGAAGCTTTTCCAAAGCTATAACTCATCAGGACTGAATGAATTAGATGTAAACTTTCTTCAAGTGTTGTAGCATGATGATAAATGGTATGGAAATTTCAAAGAATTTAGAAATAAAGTCCCAAATCACATAATGAATTTTACAGTTCCCATTCAGAAAACGTAAGTAATCAGTTTAACAGTAACAGTGACAATGGATTACTAAAGTTTAAGTCAATTTAGTGAGCTCAGACTGCTTGAATGAGAAGTGCCAAGAGATTGACTGCTTATAACTTAAAATGTTTCATTCAGTTCTGTGACATAGATTATAATTAGAATATAATTTATCGTCTCTGAAAGTGGAAGAAAAAAACACTGATTGCTTTGTTGATGTTAGGAATAAAGGAATTCATGCCCACTTTAAAACGGCAAAAGAGTTAAAACTGCAACCAAATATTACCTCAAAGCATGACTGACGCTTCAGTGATTTAAGGAATGACTGTGTTTTAGCTCATTTAGAACTTTTAGGTAATGATACCAGAGAACACATATTTGTCTTTAAAATCAGAAGCCTCTTGCATTTGAGAAAAAAGACAGAGTGGATAAAGCTGCAGACACAGATACATGGACTTAATGGAAATCTGAACAAATTCCAGAATTTCTGGTAACTTCTCCAGTGGTCTTTTGGGCTAGATCTATGCTGCCTTTAAGAATCATTCCAAGGACACACAAAAGTGTCCACCTATTCTGGCAGCATTTCAGGCTCCCGCAGTTCCCATAGGCATAGGTGCACAGTGCCCCTTTGGACCTACTGAGGACAGCTCTTTCTCCGTTTGTCCAGCTACTGACTAATCTAGCACACGTATAAAATGTAATGGTCACGTATAAGGAACTCTGCCTCACTCCTGTAGTACTGAAAATTGCTTGCATTTGTTTACAATTTACTAAGTGTCAGGGCTCACAGAAACATTTCTGAATTATTAAAATCATTTCATCATTGATAGGGAGATAATAATGAAACTCATTTCAGACAAGTGTCCCTGAGCTGCCATTGCTTCAGCTGTTCTGTATGCCCACTTGTACATGGATTTCAAAAGCTAAGACAAAATTGTATGGCATACTGACAATTCTTATTTATTCTAATTGCTACAATTTAGTAGAAAATTACTTTGGCCAATAAATCACTTTCAAGCATTCTTTCTCAAGACAAATCCAGGCTTTATCACACGGCTAGCTGTCAGGAATTGTTTTTAAAAGATACAAACTTTGGATGTATAAAAACCCAAACGTCATTGTCAGTGTAAGAGCTGATCTATCCAACAAAGCAAAACCAAGATTAATACTAAATGCACCAATTCCTATGATTGATATCTTTTATAGCATTCAAGAGCTTGTTTCTTTCTATACATGTATTGCTTCATTACAATAGGTATTTCATCTGTAACACATAGGATCATCTAATATGGGACTCAAAACTGATTTTTTACAACATGGAACATTATCAGAAACAACAAAGTTATGTGGAAGTTCAATTTCTTTTATCATTTAAAAATGGAAATAATTTTCGGTATGACCGATCTGTTTAAAAATGTAAGTGTTGAATTGTCTCCTGACCCTCCTGCCTTGCTTCTCTTCTCTTTGAGAAAAACAAAACAAAACATACATGCACACACACACAAAACCCCAAAACAAACAAACAAACAAAATTCCTAAGGTAAACAAACTGCTACTTTCTGTTGCACTGAGTACCTTGAATCCACATAGGTGGTCCTGTTCCTTCAACTATGAATCACTGAGTTTACATGCCATTATAGCTTAAAGTGCACGTGTTAAGGCTATTTCAGAGGGCTTTAGTACTCATGTTTCTTGTATATGCCATACTTTGAATGTATCTTTGGGTTATGCAATAAATATAACTGAAATGTTAAGAATTCCTCATTTGTAGTCCAAGGTTTTTTGTTTGTTTCTTTGTTTCTTTTCTTTTATAGTGTGTGAGACTGTGAGAGGTTAAACACAATCTGAAAAATACATTTTCTTAAAATTTCTCTCCTTGAAAAATCTGGTTTAGTCTTCATCTAGAGTTGTTCCTTTTTAAGAGGTATTCTTCGACTTGCGTTCAGTGTGATACATCTCTAATGTGTCACCAGCTAAAGGTAACTTATTCATGTGCTTATTATTTGAAAACTCTTCTGTTAGGCCCAGACCCTTCCAAAACAATTTTGGATTTTATGATATTGTTGATGAATTGAATTTGCCCTACAGGGTCTTGCATTTGAAACCACAGCAACAGATTGCAACTTCCCTTCCTTTTATCCTCAAGGAACATATTGCATTAATTTTAAATTGGTTTATCCTCAACTTTTGAGCACAATAAATAGTATTGTTGTCAAACTATGAAGTTCTATATAATCCAGAGATGAAAATTAAATCTTACATAATGTAGTCTTTCTTCCTGCATGTCATGACAGCTCATATCACCAAGGCTATCCAAGAAAAACACTGCATTTGTAAGCCAGAAATAATTAAGGAGGGAAAGCAATTTCACTCAACAGTCTGAGAAATGCTGCAGTCCAATCATATTTATGAAATGAATGTCTCATCTCTTTGACAAGAGATGAAAAATTTGAATTGCTATATTCATAGAATTTCAGATCAGAACAATAATTAATCTGTCTTCCAACATAATGTAGACCACAAAGCCCCAAGACAGTAATTTCTAGATTGGTTTCTCACCCTCATCCATCCTTTAGGTAAAATACCAAGCTCTACCCACTAACAAAAATAATATCAATATAGGCACAGACTTCTGATAGAATTAATTTCAAATATATGAAAATAAAGTATATGCAGAATCAAAATCTGTAAGATTTCCTTACATATAGTGACCTTAGTTATATTAGCAGCAATGTGTAACATTCTTTTATACTTTCAAGGATTGGTGAGTTAGTGATAAACTCCAAGAGGCCATCAGATGAGAGAATCTATGGCTGTCAAGTTGAATACCTGTTCATCACATAAATAAATTGATGGTGAAATTCTTACTTAAGGAAAAATCTCTTTGTGCATTTAACAAGATTGTTGTATTCACAGTAACTGCGCAAGGTATCTGAATCTGTTTTACAGTCCAAATTCATCCTTGATGTAACTTCAAGTTTCAATATACTAACTACAGGTACCACTTATACAAGTCTTTAGGGAGAGAGCACATTACACATTTCAGGAAATACAGGACAGAAAGCATCAAGGTAACACAGAGAAGAAAAAAAGTCTGCATCCTTTCTTGGCATTTCAGACTATGCAAATGAAGAACTCCAGAAGTAATTGCAGCAGCTGATATTACCTTAGTTTAGTGTTTACTGTACATATTAACATTTAAAGAGCTATCAAGTATTACCATTATTATTATTTGATGAGGACAGGGCATAGACTCAATTTAACTGCTGAGGCAGTTGCCTTCCCCATTATTTCAGTCTCTTGAATTGCATAAAATCCTTAAATCTGTTAAATGACTCCATTTTATACCACATATTTGCCAACCTCTACAAGGAGGTCTACAATGTTTTGGTTGTTTTCCAAATAAATCTGAATATCCTTACAGAAAAACGCATGGACAGATGGCCTTCTTCCCTGCTGATGTTACATTACAAATGTGCTTGAAGGGAAATTCTGTCAAAATCTCGAGTCATATTTTTACTTTATTTATTTCAAAATACTATCTAATGTGGTAAAGTTCATTAATATACTGTATATTAGTGTTCAATTTAATCTTATTTGATTGATGAAGAATATTATCAATTTCTCATGATCTTTCTGCTGTGAAAACAAAGCATGCAACAGTCCAACAAAGTAAAAACTTCAGAACAGTATTTTTAAAATCTGTTTTCTTCCACTTAGACCACTTGGAATAAATATCACCACTACCACCACCCAAATATTTAGAATGTATTAAAGAGTGACCTACAGCAAACAAATTGTATTAATGTTAAAGCATCTTAAAGTCAATACTGAGAGACATGATCTGTACAGACTTACCAAAAACACTGGGGTACTAAGGTAGCTCCAAAACATATTTATACACACTATATGGTGTTTTTTTTTTTTTTTTTGTGCAAGTAGTAAAGCACAGAATTTTGCTTTATATATCTTTGTCACAAATTGATTAAAATAAAAAAAGTGCACAAAGTATAAACTTAATTAAAATATAGAAAGTTTCACACAAACTTCTTCGAGTCATCATTGAAAAAAAAAAGGCTATACAAGGCTATATGTTGCAACTAGTTTTCCAGCAGTGAACCTCCAACTGAGATTTAAATGGGCTTTTCCTCTTGCTGTGAAATGTCTATGATTTTTAGAACAGAGAAAGATAACAAAAGAAGAAAGACTGGAACCAAAGCTGAAGGCACCACAGAGAGTGAGGAAAGATAACAGGGTCTGAAAGACTAGTTATGTTCAGACTTTTTTTCTTCCACCTGATTTATTGATGTGCTGCTATAAGCAGGGATAAACCACCATGAATTACCAGGAAAACAAGAACTAGAAGAAACTGAGGGAAAAGTCATTTGTTCTAAAGTAGCCAAGTTGGGTTTCTATTGGAATGGTTAGCACATAAAATACAGTTCTATTCTTAAACTGGTAACAAACAGATTAAAACGTGCAAGCCTTGACAATTTGTATTCAAACTCATTTAATAATTTAAAGGTGAGGTGCAAGAAAAAACACCAAGAAGTCTTATATGAAGTTTAATTTGAAATATATTTAACCCCTGGTAACTGATCCCCCCGGTACCTCACAGATCTTTAGCGCTTAGTTTTTTTTTTTTTTTTTTTGCCAAAAATTATTTAGATATTGAAAGTTTTAATCTTTTCCATATGGAAAAGTGATACTATCTTATCTGAACTGAACATCTAGGCACCTCTGTCCTGACCAAAAAAAAAAAAAAAAAAAGTTAAAATGGTATTTGTTAACTTGTGATGATTCCTAACGTCAACCCACAACAACAGTAAAATCAACATGCAGATGTGTTGATTGTGTCAATACTGCCACAGTTTTTTGTAGTTGCTTCATAGCTAGAACCAAGTAGGAGATATGATGATCTAATTAACTTTTTAGTTCGAAGGAATTTATATGTCTCTCTCACTTCCCATCACCCATACTATCCAGGCTACAAACAGGAAGATAATGACAATGCTGTGCAACTCAAAAATAAAATAACACTTCCTTGTGGAAGGACAGGAACTGTAATTCCATAATACAAGAATCAGAGTTATTTCTAAGTTTCACTGTATCATGTCCCCATGCCTCCAGCTGGTAATATCTATGACAAGTGCAACATAACCTCACATAATCTCATAAAGATACTATGCAGACAAACTGTATTTAGGCACTGCATACTACAGAAAACACAAAACTCCTCTCTCCTTCCAAGACCAAACCTGCAGTGCAGTACAAGTTTCCACTAGATACGTGGCTGTTGCACATGCTTAAGACTGGCTTTCTAACTTCATTTGAAAAAAAAACAAAACAAGATTTTTAAAGGTTCACTAATTCCATTTTTTCTTACTTTCTTACATTAAATAATCACAAAGAATGAATGTATGTATAACATAGATATTTGAGTTAATTCCTAGTTAATCGGTGTAAGCCTAACAGTAGCAATTTAAGGTCTGACATTCAGAGGAGTCCCTTTTTATTGTTCTTCATACCTAATCATCTTGCTATTTAATTTAGTGTTCTAAACCATGCCTACAAAATTATAATTAGTATCAGTAACGTTAATTAGTATGCCTATTAACTACAATACTAATATTGATTAAACAATAGCAAAGACCAAATAGTCTCTTTGAAAGTCATGGCCACATGCTATCATGAACTTTGGTTTTCATCAAGCTTGGTTTTCAAAGTGACTGTAAGATTTAAAGGTTGTAGCTACAAATATCAAGTGTGGTTCTACCGTAACTGTTCTACCTAATGCTTAGGGTTCTGCTCTCTGGAAAAAAAGACACAGCAATTCAGATTATAAAATAAAGCCATGAAGATTCAAAGCATTTGGTTTTCTGCTCCTGTTACTTTGTCTGGCAACATAGATGTATGTATGTATGCATTTCAGAAATTTGATCATAGTAAAAAAAAAAAAAAGTAACAGAACAAAACAAAATAAAAAAAAACCCAGACCAATGGAAGAAACCTGATTGCTTTAGCATATTCTAGCAGAATCAAAGATCACTATTCTCAATATTATAAAACCATAGTTGAGGACTGCACAACCAACAACTGAATTCATTAATCTGAAATATGAGAAAGTCCAGGATTGAACAAGCTTTTCTCATCTTTTTCACCTCTTCAACATAACTAAGAAAGCATTTATTTTGTTCCAGTGTCTTTCAGTGTATTAATTAATTAATATATTATTTATTTATTCCATTACAGATTTCTTTTTTTCTTTTTTTTTTTTTGAGAAAAAAAAGTAATCCAATTATCAGTCGTACTCACAAAGTTTCTGTTGAAGAAAACTGAGAAGCTTTACTTGTCTAGAATCCATGATTCTATGGTCCTGGAAACAAAGAAGTGTGGTCTGCTATGGATTTACTGTTTGGTTGTGTTGTGAAAATCAGGGCAATCATGGGTAGATGCTCTTAAGAAGCAACAAGGAGGCACTTTTGTGGCCATGGACTGAATAAACTTCTTCCTTTGGTAAAAGCACTGTAGTTACAAATATGTGACAGCACCGGTGTGTAAGAAAGAGTAAACAAGCTTACACTGCAAGGATCCAGTAAACTTCAGATACTGTTGTGATCAATACAGTAGGCAAGTTTCCTTTTCTCTTTATTTTATTTAATCAGATAAATGGCCAAAACCAGGGGGAAAGCACAGATGAACTAGTCTCATGTTATTCTTTCCCAGTATCTATTCAGAAAGAATTAATGCCCCATTGAGGGCATTTGTGGGTTTGCTCTATGGCTTGGGATCTCCTTCTATAGATGTGTGCACTGACCTGGAGGAATGGCATTTTGCAAAATATGTCATTGTGATGCCTGTTCAGTCTTTATCTTTACTTCCAAGACAAGCTTGAGTTACAGTGCATAAAATATGGATTAGGAACAATATAGGATTGAAATAGTGAAGATTCCAATCCTTTGGCTTCTCAGAAGAATTATCTCAGAGGACTTCTATGAAGATTTTTGTTATGTGCAGCCAGATGGAACCTGTATATAGAACAAAGCAGGTCTCTTGAAAGCTGCTTAAGTGATTAATGATCATGGAGCACCACAGAGTACAAAAAGCTTGCTTCACAGAGGTCACTAGAACTCCATGAAAGAAGTCAGTTTAGTAGACTTCTAAGTCTGCACTCTACAAGCACAGAAGAGAATCAGAAAAGAAAACGGAAGAAGCTGAAATGATAAAGACCACCATGGGCATTACATCATTCTCTCTCCTTAGGTCTGATTTCACGCTTCAAATGATTAACCTCATAGTTTTCTTTTTATAAAGAATTTTATTTAAAGGCTGCAGCCTTAGTCTACATAATCATTTCTTCTTAGTTACTGTATCTAGGAAAGCATATTTCAATTCTCAGCAGATTTCTATCTAAATCAATGTACATTTTCCAAACTATTATGGCTCAGTGTCCATATGTTTCTGAGTAACACAGTCTACAGTTTGTTTTACCCAGACAAATTTGAAAACTGTGATCAACATGTAAGATATGTAACAGTAACACCCCTACACTTCTTAGTCACCACTGAATATCCTCTTTTTGAGAAGCAGCTAGATAAAAAGTTCTGATTAAAATTGTAGCAAACCAGGCACATGCACTTCCAGTTCTGGGGTGTACACAAGCACCCAAAAAAGCTTTTAAGCTTAGCAGTGTTTGTTAAACATATACCCTTTTCATTGTGAGCACAAAACACCGAGACATCTAGCCAGTGTTGACTAGAAAATTTTCTATGATCCCCGGAGGAAGAGAAGCACTGCCATTCACAGATGTTCTGTGAAGGATGTGAACACAAGGTACCTAAATTGCCTGTGCATTGATCATATATTTTGATGGTATTAGCAGACAGTTGGGAAGCGATTGACAGTTTTTCCAGTTTTGAAAAATGCTCATAAGCAGTAAGAGAAGACCAAAGGGACCACTCTAAACATGTCTGCCTTTGTTAAAATTGTCCATGAGTACAGGTCAAGAAAAAAGCTGCTGCTCAAATCAAGGTTACAAAAGATTGTTTGGTTATTTTGCATTATTGTTTGGTTGCTTAATGAGAGAAAATACACAACTCCTTTTAAAAATTAGTAAGAACTAGATATAATAGAAGTACAGAACTTGAATACAAAACTAGCATCAACTGTAGAGGCTGCCCTGGCTGGGGATGAATTCTGCTGCAAGGATGGATGATAAACCAGACCTGAAATGCAAGCTGGTGTTTCAAAGAATTGAGATAAGAGAAGACTGATCTCGGACCTCTGGAACACATTCCCTCCAAAATGTGAAATAGAACCAGGTATTCTAGAGCCTAGATAGCAGTGATGCTACCGCTCTCATCAAACTACTAGAAAACACACTGACATACAACTCTTGCTACCTGTGTCTACTGGCAGGCCTATAGAGAGGTAAAAAGCTTATTAAATCTATCATTTAATCATTTTGCTCATGTGGTAGGAATTGAACTTGGAACCTGAGCTCTACCCCTCACAGTGACCTTGCTAAGATAAGTATGTCTTTGTATAATGAAATGTACAAAGCTCTTTTCTCATTTTGCTTCTTTTAACTTGGAAATGGAACTAAAGAAATGAAATACTGATAACACTGTAAAGTCAGGAAATTATGATATCACCAAATTAGCATGGCTTGTTCAAGTTTAAACCAACTTCCTTTTTACTTTTGCAGTCCACTAAAATAATCATTTCTTACATAATACTTATTGGTATCATTATTAGGAAGTATATGAATATAATGTATGAAAACTGCACTAGAAGACTGTCGCATTTAGGATCCATGTTTCTTTTTTTTTTTTTTTTTTGGTAAATGTTGAAAGGTATACCTTCCTTTACTTCAGAGGATACCATACTATTGTGAGCAACTGATGCAGTCACAAAGCAATACTGCTTGAGACAGACTAACACCCTTTGCAGGGTTTTAAGAGAAAGCAATATTTTCCTGTGGTAAGAATATCCCATTGGGGGGTTTCTATTATGTTAGTTTAAGGTTATGATTAGACATTCTTGATTATTTTTCTTCCCTAGCAAAGACTGGAAACTGTACTTGACAATTTCAATGGCAACATAAGGGTTTGTATGAACTCTTAGAGAAAAGGGGCAAAGCCTCTTCCCTCCCTGTATTTTCCTCTCTACCTTCCCTCCACACCCCTGATTTGGGAAAAATGGAGAGATACAGCCTGACTCAGTTAGATAAACTACTGTTTTCTACAGTCAGGAGAACAAATATAAACCAAGTCTCTCCAGCCTGAAACACAGCAGCACTCTGCGCTTGGTAGCAGTTTCTGAGACTAGAGAGGTTTAGCATCATTCTGAGCCCACGCTATATAAAGAAAGAGTACACCATGCAGATGAGAAAGTGGAAATGATTTTTAATGATGTGAAGAAGCACTTTAAATCATCTGGGAACTGTGTCTGAAGTAATAATGAATCAGCCCTATACATCCTTCATAACCCAGGGATTAAGAATCAAGTTTTGATGAATGAAATGTACAGAAAGGCATTTACTCTAACGTACTGAGTAAGAGTTGGGCAATTTTACCTTAGGAAATGTTAAGGTGGCTAAAAACATTTCAAATTCTATGATAAATCTACAAAATCTTAGTGGGATTGTGACCTGGAACTGAAGTACTACTCTTCCAGGTGAGAACTCCAATCATCAGTCCTAATATTACGTTCATGGGCTCTTAATTGCTGTTCCTCCTGTTCCCCAGGAATATCTAAGTACATACACAAAGTTAAACAGACCTAGCCACGGGTTGGTGGGGTGTTAGGATTAGAGTTGGGGTTTCTCAATTAAAACAAATTGAGAACACAAACAAGGTTTCCTTTGCTCTTCAGAACAAGCATATTTTAACCACAGAGAAGTTGGAATTTTTTCCAGTGTGAAGAAAAATGTGTTTCAATTATGAGTTTTAGAAGAACTTCAAAACAAGTAAACAACTCAAAGAGGAAACAGATAGTCACCAAGCAACTAAATCTGTCACTACCATTAATACTGTGTAATACCATATCTATCACAGTTAAATTTCCTTTTGCTTCTTTTAATTCTTTAAAAGAGATTCGTATATAGGACAACCTTAAAAGAAAAAGGCTTAGTGTAACAGGGGCAGGACTGAACTCAAAAGGATAAACTAAGCAGTACCAGAAAAATACTATAGATACATCAGTTGAAAGAAAACAAACAAAAAACAAACTAACAACAACAGCAGCAAAAAACACACACACCATCTGTTTCACACTAATTATTATATGTGAAAGCCAGTAAAGAAAGAAAAATGTTATTACACAGATCATAAATTACACAAACTCAAGTTATTATTGGTTGTTGGACAGGTAAGGCAGAAGCAGTAGCAGATGTGGGTAGAAAAATAAAGTGCCCAAGTTGCACAGTACTGTATGCTGTTGAGCGATATCAGAAGTTGAAAATATCTCATAACATCAATTGAAGATAAGTATTTCTGGGAAATTTTGCCTGACAAAAACATGCTCTTTGAGTACAAAAATCCAGACTTCCACTGTTATCAGTCATATTAATAAAATACTATAAAGACTTTTACAAGCGAACCAAAGGCACACAACTTTAATTACCTGCAGGTAAATGTTAACAGACTACAGTTTTCACAACACAATGTGATGTTTTCTGTTTCCATTAAGACAATCAGGAGTAAGGTATTGAGGATCTACAGGATATCTATATTAAAACGCTATTTGCGCCAGCTTTGAAATACCACAACGTTTCAAAGCATTTCTTCCATGTCAAAAAGACCAATTTATCTTCACAGCTGTTTGATTGCTTCCCTTACTCTTCATAAACACAGATAAAAAATAATAGAAGAAGCTCTAAAGACTAGGTATGCAATGTGCAGACTGCTGCGAATACAGTGACTCTCACTAATTTACTCACTGCTATACTAAAATATATTTGCATAAATACAGAGTAATTGAATAAGATAGCAGAGATAGTGGGCTTAAGTTATGTAAATCAGAGACAGGTCTGGACACATATTTCAACCCTTCTCAAAATACCAGCTTAAATGTATTTCAAATCAAAGTTTGTCTGCAATTTAGGTAAAAACCATGCACAAATGTGTCCCAAAAGGACTAGCATGTCTAAAGGGCACTGCTTTTACAGTTCATTAAATCTGTAAAAGTCTAGTAGCTATTGATTTTGTTTCAGATAACATTCAACATAAAATTACTAAGAATCTAAGTAGAGCCTAACATAGTCTGATGAACCTGTGCTATTAGTAAAGGCTCCTGGTTACAAACGCACTTGTACACAACAGGTGAAATCTCACTGCATTTTATCGTATAATTAAAAACGACCTTGTTATGAATTCAATTTATATCAAACTCAACTAAGTGTTCTTTTGAGTTATTAGGCTGATAAATAAGAAGTATTTTAGGGTGTCAATGGCCTTTCAACTTTTCAGTTTATAAACTTTTATGTCAAATTACTTACGTCACTGATGTTGACAAAAATTTGGAGATTGGACCTGCTGGCTAACTGATAATTGTGTTTTTTATCTGTACTGTTGGAGATACATTTGGAATGCTTCAACAGAAACATTTGTCCAAAATAAACCAACAACAGAAAAGATAAGTGAAAATTTAAATGTTTGTATTGCTGTTTGTAGGCTTTGGAGTTGATACCTCTTCAGCTGCATTGTGTGAAAACTCTGATAAAAACACAGGCCTATACAGGAATCACGAAATTTCAAAACAAGGATATTAGCTAAGAACATGTAAAAATTAAACTGGTGATTTGAATGTACGTTCTTCTGACAGGACCTAAATTCAGATAGACCATTGAGAGTTTAGATGTTGATTTAACTGAAAACAAGATCACTGCTGTAATGCATAATAAATTGAAAATTAGGACTTCTCTTTCCTTTCTGTCCTAATAAATTCACTAGAGATAACTAATAAAGCATAACATCAACAAATTTGAACCTTTTTTAAAAAACAAATAAAATAATTGACCTGATGGATACAGAGAAGACTATGTAGTTTAAGAGGGGATTAGACATTATCACAAAGAAACACAACACCTACTGCTACAATAGATAATGCATTTAAAAAACAAACAAACAAACAAAACCACAACAACAACAAAACCCCAAGCTATCTAAATCTTTTTATTGTGGGTTCTGAATCAGTCATTAAGTGGAAGAAATTGGGAGGACTGAAGGAGCATAATAATTAAACATCATGCATACTTTTGTGGTTCATTCTCAAGGTTTCTGTGTTGGACAATTCCAGAAACAGAAAACTACAACAGCTGATCCAGTTACTAGCATTAACTACAATGGCAATTGTTCTGCTCAAGGGCATTGCTAGTTAATATTATAATGAGCATTAATTTGGCATCTTCCATCTGATACTTTTAAAAAGTTAAGTCTAAAAAGATTAATATACACTAGTCTTACCTTACATCTAGGGAAAATTACTAATTTACATTTACTGATGAAGAAGAAATCCTAATCTGTAATGGAATTATCTCAAAAACTAATTACTTAACAGCCTTTGTATTTTGGCAAAAATCTTTAAGCCTTATCCATTGTTTTGTGCTTTCTTCACAGAGGTGTCCTTTTCCTAAAATCCATGAAAAATTATGGAGTTTACAAATCTACTGATAAAGAATGCTGCAGTTCTACTCTTCACCAAAAGCAAGCAAACAACCAATTAACACCTCACAAATGCCACCAAGAATGTCTTTTTCCATTTTTTTAAATTATTATTATTATTTTTTATTTTTATTTTTTACTCTGAGCTGAAAAACATATATGATAAAAGATTCTTGTTTAGGATTTACCTTCTAAAAAATTGATTTTTAATTCCAATCTCTTGTACATTGGGAATGCAAACACAACTATAGTTAACTTCTGCAGACCCTTGTAATTTAGAAAATCTCACCGGTCTTGCTTGCAACATGATATATCCTAGTAATAAATGCATTTCTGTAGTCTTAAACTGACAACATTTACCACAGATCTCTCAGGATTCACATCGGGACTTAACGACGTATAAATATTGTCATTTTATCTATTTAAATTGAATTATTTGGTTCAAGTGAAATCAAGCTCCCAGAGATTTCACAAAAATAGGTTTAGCTACTTTATATTTTTGATACAGAAAATGGCCAGGTCTCTATTTAGCAATATTTTCAGTGTATTCATCTGCCCAATGATAGTAACAGCTCAGGTTTGGTACAGTTTTTCTAAAATATTTTTACTTAAATTTGGCCCATTTTCTGGGCTATTTCAATTCAATTAATGTCATTCAGCTGGTGTAAAACTAATAGCTCAGGCTTTGCATATGATTTCCTTTTCTTTTAACTGCCTCTTTAATATGTCCTAATGGAGCAGGGAAGGGGGAAAATTACTAAGAGCCATGACTAGAATTTCCTGTAAGACAGTAAAGGCAGGAGCTTCTGAGAATAATTTATAATTTACATAGGAAGAGAGGGGGAGTGAAAACTATCTGAAGTCTGAGAGATGACCATACAGTACTGTGACTGTTGAAAGAGATGGAACATTGGGCACAAATAATTAATTTTGCATGAAAAAACAAACAAAACAACATGCATTGTTATTGCAATTAAATATCTCAGCTGAACAGCTGAACCCTTATGGGAAATTTATTTTTACAGATTTCTTTGAAGTAATCACTCATTTGCTTGACTTGAGCCACAAAAGTCACTCAAAAATATATACATACATTTATATTGATGGTTTTATACCACTTACACTTGTGTCTGCATGCACACTGTGGAATCAGAGCTAAGACACTTCTGCCTCTGAATGAGCCCTCTCATTTTAAAACACAAGTTATGTTGAATGTTTCATGTCCAACCCTGTATCTGCTTGAAATTGTGTGGATACTATTTAATTGCATCCTTGGCCTGTATGCCATTACATTATGTATGCTTCTTTTTGTTGAGAATAATAAATGAAAATAATTTCCTGGACCCTGTCTTCCCCTCTGGCTAAGGAACAATATGCCTATACTACAAATTGGCTCATCTTCAAAAACATTAACATTTTTGAAGAAATAAAATATTTGCAATGGTGGTCCAGCAAATGTAAAAGAGCTAAATCTAAAACACTCTAGACATCTTGGGATCCTAGAGCCAGAAAAAAGGTGGCCATCCTCAAGATGAGTCTGGATCCAAAGGCCAGCCAGCAGCCTGTAGTCCTGTATCTTTCAGACCAAGATTTTCACCTATACCATAAAGCACTATTTACCAAGTTCTGCAATTCCAAAAGGCAAAATAAAGCTCAAAGGTGCAAGTACTTTTCCAGTGTATAGAATTTTTACCTGAGTCTTGCCCGCTGCATCTGCTGCCAAGCAAACAGGTCAAAGTTCAAACACTTTAAGCAGGAAATATTTCCAAAATGAGCATTTCTAAACTTCACAAGCTCTCTCAGAAACTGCTTGCTAGCTTTTGCTGTGCTTTAAAAGCATGCAGACCAAGAAGGTCTTCCTCACTAATTCTGGAAATTTCAGAGATGCGTGGAAACAAACTAGTTAGGAACTATTACATGAAATTAGATGAAATTTTGCAAGACAAAGTTTAAAATCAAAACCAGAAAATCTTTTCCAGAAACAAACAAACAAACAAACCCATCAGCTTAGTAAATGAAGTCCTCTTGACTTAGTTCATCTTGACTAAGATCAGAGACTTGAATATTAACCTCCCACAGCTTTATGTACTTGATGAGACTCATGTTCTTCTTCTCCCTCTTTTAAACACAAACACAAGTACAGGCACACAGAGATTCAAAAAGTTTTATGTTAATCTTTGTGGAGGATAAAGATTAATTCTCACAGAGGATGAAGAAAAAATAATATTCTACAAAGAGGGGAAGGCAATTCAGAAGTCAATGACTTAGCTCCACTAAGTCAATGACACCTTCAATTGCTCAGAAAATGCTACCCTTTGAATACTGTTGTCTTGCCCAGACTTTTTTTCACCTTTGAAAGGAAAACACAGCAAACAGAAGGTGTTGGAAACATCACACCTATGAAATGTTAATGGAAGCGATAACATTGCATTTCTAATATATTTTTTTGTAAAAAGTATGGTATTTAAGATGCTATAAATATATTCATTGAGAGTCAAAATTCACTTGTACTGCAGTGGAATGACACATTTAAGACAAGCAGGATGGATTGAATCTTCCTGTTTTTCTATCTTACCTTGACAGAGCTGCTGTTTACTTTCATTTGCTCTATTACTAGTGTTAGTGTTCCTGCTTGTGAAGCATCTCAAATTTGAAGACATTTGGTAGAAACAACTTTTAACAAAGCTGTTTATCTTTCTTTCCCAATCAGGAGTAACATCATTATTGGTTTCATTTCTTAATAGGGAAACTGTATTGGTAGTCTCATTAGCAAAATTGTTTTAGTAAGACAACAAAATAATGCTAGATTCTACTCTTTATAGCTTGTGATTAGAAAAAAAAAACAAATCACTTCTCACAAGCAATTTATAGATCTTCAGTCTCAAAACAGACAGGAAATAAATTATAATAGAAGGATAAGCTTAGGATGGTGTTTATAAGTTTGATCTTCTAGACGGGAAAAAATAATAACAGTAACTGATGGCATTGAACATTAATAGATAAACTCAGTATGCTTGATATACTCCATACTAATATGAGACTTCTGTACATTGTACTAATACTACTGTGCCTGATGTTCTTATTTGCTCACATCATCTAACAGCACACAAAATCTTGAAGTATCTAGCCTTACAACCTTCCTAGATGGGAAAGATGTTATCCCTGTTTTACAGGCAAGAAATTAATGTGCAGAAGCTGTCTTGTCTGAAATCCTGGAAAAAGTTATCAACCTTCAGAAATAAAAAAACACAAACCTGGTTCTGCTTTTCCTAACCTTTGTATCCGTCTTAATTCAAACCCAAATAGTATAAAGATAATAAAAGTCTAAATTCTAAGCATTCACGTAACTCATAGAAATAGTACCCCCTGGTATCAAAAGCAGCAGGAAACACAAAAGCTGTAGGTGCACAATATTCTTCTGAGAAATCTCTTATCTTTAAAGGCTTACCTCAGTCTAAATAAGATTAATTTGTTTACTGTCAAAGAGTCTTAACAACCTTACCCTTTACTCTTTCCTTAGATTGGAAGACCAAAACATGCAAAAGGCTAGGCAGATAATTGCTGAAATCCCCAGCTTTGTTCAATAATGATTTATTTTTATATGCTTTCAAGGACTTTCCCATCCTTTGTGGAGCCCAGAATTGCACACAATATTAAAGATGAGGCCACACCAATGCTAAATAGAGTGGGAAAATCACCATTTTTGAATGGCTGGGTCAACGTTGAATTGTAAAATAAACTCTAAAGCTTATTTCTTAAAGAGATGTTAGACATCTGAAGATCCTAAAAGGGATGAATAACAACAATAACAACAACAACAAAAAACAACCCACACCACGTAACAAGAAAACCCCAAAGGACAAAATCCTTTAGAAAGCTGAACAACAAAGAAAAGGTATTTCTGTGGAAATTTGTGAACAACCATACACATATGGATAAATAGATTCTAATTCTATGCAAATTCTCTGCCCACTGAACCTTACTTAAAATAGTTTCTTATTTGTACAGACAAGCAAAATAGGATTACAAGCAAGAAGAACAGATGCTCTAAGTCTAATGTAATTAAGAGCTTTAAGAAACTAATGAACTTTTAGAAGTCAAAACTGAAAAGTTTTTATTATTATCATTATTTATTCTCAGGATAAATAAACCAGTAACGTTTCTGGTTTGGAAATTTCAGTCTTCAGAGATTTCTTTAACGGTTACTTTTTTTTTTTTTAAATCACAGATAACTATCCAAAGTGTCTGTGAGGGAGTGCGTAGTCCAGGTCACAGCTGAAAATATTAATCAAGTCTTCTGGTCTTCTGCTTAAGACTACGGTAATAACTTAGCAAAGAAAGATTTTTTTTTATACCTACGTGAACAGGATGCAATTAGAACAGGCGTCTAGAATGAAACTTTTGCTGCTGAGGACCTAATGTTCATACTACTTATGTTTTTTGAGGTGGGGTAGGTCAGCATATTCCAGTTAACTTTTGCACAAATGGAGTAGAGTTTGCATGTGCCAGACCATGCCATAATGTGTACCAAAGGAGAGTAATAGAAGAGCCACAGGAGATGCATTTCAAAAGTACACCTCTTGATGCAAACTGAAATGCTATATGGGATGATATGGATTAGATAATATTCTGTTTTAAAGAGCTAGAATCACACTTGAAAAGAACCGCAAGATAAACACTAAATTTTGAGATATTATATGTGCCCTGCTACAGGAAAGTAGTAATTCACTGCCATTTATATTCAAGAGTAAATGTTTACCTGACCTGTTAGAAATAATTAAAAAAATAATAAAATCTTCTATTTCATTTTTAAATTACTATTTAAATACTACAACAAAACTATAAAAATCACAGATGTCAGAACATCAGAATAAGGGTGGAAGTGTCTATTGACCTTCATATAACTAAAATGGGAAACATTCATATGCTTAATACTTTTAATTATTTAATCTAGGATTAGTCTGCTAAAATTGATGTGAAAGCAAGTTTTGTTAATGAGTTGAAATTTGACCCAAGTGTGCAACTGAATGTCTCTTATTTTTTCAGACAGAAATCCACACAGAAGAAATTGATAATCTCAGATGGTTTGTAACAAGTGTCTCATAAAGGATAACCGCCATCATTGCCATAAGAGAACTGAAGGGCTTTTGGACTCTTCCCAGACAGGAAGGTCTTTTTAGGCTAGAGTAGAGGCATATTTTAGATTCCAGTTTGGAATCACACACAGGTAAGGCTTGGTTTGTGTTTATTTACTTCAGTTCCTGTGTTTGTTCCACATTAGTACTCAGTTTATTAAATAGGAGTAATTTTAGAAGCAAGGGTATATTATGCTGGATGTATCTGCAACTCCTTTTGAAATATGCAGCATACCTTGTGATCCTGACCCAACTGTCATGCATATCAGATAGCTGTTCTCTGTCCTAAGGTGTTTCTTGTGTAGAAATTGAGATACATGGGAGATAAGGAGGTGGTTGGTGCCCACCTGGTTCTTACTGCACTAAGAGAGAGGGATATGGATGAAACACACAGCCTCTAAACTGAAGACCGTAGAGATCCATTAATATGGTTGTACACAGATACTGTCATCTGAATGGTAAACTATAGGTGAAAATCAGATTTATTCCTGTTATTGTTCCTGTTATTTATGCACATGACAAAAAGTTCTACATAGTAGTAGTTATTGATTTAGGCTACTGAATTCACACAAAGCATCTATGCCATGCTCACCAGGTGTCTCTTCCAATATTTTGACTGGCAATTACACCAAATTGGTGAAATCCACAGTTAAAATCCCAGACAAATAAACAGCAGAAACCTTAGAAAGGTACAGAAAAAATAAGCCAGAAATACAGAGATACTAGCACTGATTGTATTTGTAGACTGAAATAGTTTTCTTAATGCTCCTCTACTACTGCAAAGAGTAGTTGATAAAGGCCTTGAAACTAAGAACAAAGTACAAAGTTAAGAAAAAATGTAGTTTTCCATTTGGGAGAGTATAAACATGTCCTTTAGCATACTCTACTGAAAACAGTTCAGATGTTCATATTAATTTTCTGTTTGTTTTGTGTACGTAAAAACTTCTGAAGCATTTCAAGCTATTCTTTTTCAACTAATGGGAGGAAAACTTGGAGAAAAAGAAATGAACGGCAAGTTCCACAGTTAAGGACAAATACTACTTACCCCTAACATACTGTTTATTTTTTTTTCCATGCATTTAACTTCATTTCTTCCTACTACTCAATCAACACCCATTAATGTAAGACAAAGATGAAACACTTTGTCCTTGTATCAGCAGCTTTCAGGTAGTCCCTTTGCCTCACCTGTGCAATACAGGAGTTCTACCAATTTGTACACTGACATACAATTTTCCTCACCAAAAACAACATTATATTGCCCTTATTGATGTTAATTAATCAAGCTACTCCAAAAATTAGTATCCTAATTCAATGCGAATCAGTGTTGTAAAACACTGGCACGTACTACTGGAGTATATCTTACCAACAGAAGAGCACCTGCATCCTAAGAGAATGTGCTGTAGTATCCCGGATTTAGATAGTTGTAGTGATATTTTTGCTAAAATATTTCTAAAACCTGATTTTCTACTTGTAGAACATACAGTACATGCTCCCACAAAAAAAAAAAAAAAGGAAAAGATCCCCTTTCCAAGTTTTCTGCGTCAAGTGTTTTGGATCAGCCTGCCAGGAGCAGGCATTCCAAATTGCCTACATTTTATTAAAATGACAAGACAAGTATCAAGGACTTGTCTTTAGGGATTCTGTAGTTATCTATCTTACTCAGAGACACCACAGATTTGATTTACAGGAAGATTCCGAGCTGATGTTTCTCCATTCCAATGGAGAAACTCAGAGACAAAAATAAACTTTGCCCAAACCATTTTAAGAGATCTTTTATTTATGTCTTGATTCTAGCAAGAGAAAAAAAATATTTTTCTACTCATTCTATCCTCTTAGTATAAACTTCAGTTTTCCTTTCTGCTAAAAATTACTGTGGCAGTTTTCATGTAGATCACTATTGGAGTGCCAAGTTTAGTATCAACGGAGATTTCACTTTTACTAACGAAGATGACATACAATAACTTCGTGTTTTTAAAAATTAATTAGGCTCCAGACCAGCAAACATTTCACCATCACTAGCCTACACCCATGCTACTGCAATTATCATTCATACTTGCAAAGACTTCTGCAAGAGCATACTGTAGTAGCTGTTGGCAGAATTGTGCACGACAGATTGCCACCCTAAATTAACAAACCTTGTGAACTGCAGTTACTTTCTTAGCAGAATGACTGATTTGAATTCAGCTGAAGAAACAAATGAGCCTCTGGCTGAAGCCCAAGAGCCAACTTTACTGTAAATCCCCAGATGTTTCTTGTACAATCTTAATGCTGAAACCGTAATTACCAATTCCAGTACAGGATGCTAACTTGCTCAGCTGCTTCTATTATAAGACTTCTGCTTTCCTTGTGAGTTTTCTTTACCCCAATCCCACTCATAAATTCTAAAATTCTAACATCTATTTTCTAAAGTTCTTTCCAGTATTTATTTATTACTGAATTTCTAAAAAAAATTCTTGCCCTTAGTTTATCTCATATGTCAATGCACTAGTTTTTGTTTGCTTGTTTAGTTTGAGATCTTTTCTATAACTTGAGATATATCCTTGAAACATACCTAGTTACAACCCTATTTTATTTATTTATTTATTGGTTAGGTTTAATTCTAAGCTTTTTCAAATAAAGCACAGTCTGATCACTGCTGAGTTTTTAAAGTCTATTTTATTATAAAAAGGGATCATACATATATGGGCTAGGGTGTATATTGTTGCTATAGCTGACTTTTTAAAATGTAATACAGGTAACAACATTATGCTTTCTTTTCTAGAGCACAACCTTTGTAATGAAAAGATGCAAAATTGTTTTGGTTTGTCCAATTAGTATCATGAAAATGCTCTTCAAGCCAGTAATATTTTCAAGTAATCTTAGTACTATTTGTTATCTCTTCTGGATGCAGGGCAGTGTCAAAACACTATACCTCTTCTGAAGTAACCAGCGCTTCCATTTTACTTATTTAAATAATAAATTCAGAACTGCTTTTGAGTAACAATCTTAGGAAAGATTTCAAGGCATAATGCATAAGATGATGAAAAGTGGGACATACATGTTTTACATCTAAAAAGAAAAATTATTACTCCATCAACTTTTTTTTTTAAAGATGGATTGAATTAACAAGATACTGATATTACTGCTATATTTCTTGCACTGCCTACCATAAGGAAAAGGGGAAACAATTTTTGATTTAAAATGTTAGTTGCACTTGCAAATATTTTAGTAATTCTTTATTACTTTATTAAAAAAAAAGTAGTACTGGTACTAATTTATCTTCCATACTTTATTTTAATTTGATACTCCCTCTTTATAGGTAATGAATGCTGCAGTCACACTGCTTCCTAAAATGGATGGCAGCTTAACAGTTTTTCTGAGAAATTGATTTGGCAACATTAAAAAAAACACAAAACAAAAAAAACAAGTCATCTAGGTAGGGATTTCAGAAGTATAGAAGGAGTCTGAAGTTTAAATCACAGTATGAGATGGATGGGAACCTCCTTCATGGAGTAGTAAAAAATAAACAAATATACTCTGTAAGAGCATTCTCAAAGCAGAAAATTTCATTGCTGGTGACAAGTTGTTTCAGAAACTGGAGGTTTATACCATGATCTGTTTCTTATTACAAGAAAAGATTGTATAGTATAAACTCAAAAAGCATACTTAGTATCTTGAATAAAGGCTCCAATTCTTAAGACTGACCAGTAATTTTAAAGCATTGTGCATAAATATATAAGATGTGCCTGCACATATGTAGGGGAAAAAAAAAGAAAAAGAAAAAAAAAGGAAAATGAATGAATCTTGTAGATTTTGAAAGCAGTAAAAAACAACTTGGTTCTCACTGAATAGTGAGAAAACAAAAAGCTCTCTCCGGGAGATAGACAGTATTATAAACACCATTCTTGTGATGTCTGCCAGTAGTAGTCAGCTATCAGAGGCTGTGGAGGAAAAAGCACTTCATTCCTGTAAGAGAGGAACAGTGTCCTAATCAGGGAATGTCACAGTAGATGTGATGATTACACTACAACTTGTACTCAGAATTTCACTACAAGTAGTCAAAGAAAGACACATTCTCATTTTCTCCATCTTAAACTTCCAAATACTCGTTAATTTTCTCTATTATCATGTAGTGGGCAGTGTAGCAGAATACATTGTATTTCTCAACTGAAAACGTTCCAGGTCCAGGTCATTAATGAAGAAATTAAACACTGCTGGCCCCAGTATCAATGCCAGGAGTACACCACAAGTGACTGGCCTCCATTTGAGCTTTTTGCCGCTAAGCACAACCTTTCAAGCCTAGCAATTCAGTTTCCAGCCTCCCTCGCTATCCTCTTATTTGATGTGTACTTCATCCCTAGAGGATGTGATAGGAGACAGGGTCAAAAGCCTTGTTAAAGGCAATATAATCAACATTAACTGTTCTCATCCACCACACTCATTGCTGTAGAAAGCTTGTTGTAGGAAGCTGTCAGGTTGGTCAGGTATGATTTCTCCTTCATAACTCCATGCTGACAGCTCCCAACAGTATTAGATGCACAGTTTTATTTCAGAGCGCTTTGTTGTTAACACACCAAGTCTTTGAATGTGAGTTAAGTCTCCTCCTAACTTGAAAAGCACACTGCTTACAATGATCTTTGGAAAAAATTTGTCTTTGCCTACCAAAAGACTACAAATAAGGGCACAGCATGACTTGTAAGAAATTCAGTAGTCCCCACACCAGGGCTAACAGATGGCAGTATTTTGGGGGAAATAAATTATGTACTTTGTACTTAATGGCTTACAAGGATGTTTTTTCCCCTAACATCTATTCCCCCCCCCCACGCCTTTTATTTTTTTATTTTTTATTTTTTAAAATCATCTGTGCATCTATAGTTCTAGGGTTTCTGCAGAGGAACAAAAAAAAGGATTACCTGAAGTTTATAAAATGACATGGGAAGGATAAATATTGTTTCCCCCTAGACACATGCATAAATACCTGCATAAAGAGATAAAGATGTATTTTTTTCTTCTTTTCCAGTCTTTTACAAGACATCTGCTTTTTATATTCCTAGTTTGAATCATACTGTCTATGGAAATACTAATAGTAATTGTACTCATTTTAAATATGAATTATTTTTAAGGAATTGCTTAGCCTCTGTAAATTCCAATGTTATTACTTTGAAGTGTGTTTTTATTTTATTTTTTTTTGGGGGGGCGGGGGGGGGTAGAGGAGGGAGACACATGACAACAACAACAAAAAACAACCAAGAAGTCATTTCTCAGTTTCAGAAGCCCTACAGAGTTAAAACAGCTCAAAGCAAAATCAGTTTGAATGACTGTTAGGATCAGACACAGGATATGATGATCACCAAACTGAAATATTGCAGAGTTTCAGTGAAATTTTCCCCAGTGGAACATAGATTCATTACACCAAGGAAGTACTTTAAAACTGAAGATGCAATTGATACCAAAAACAATAACACCACCAAGAAAAACAAACAAACAAAAAGCAACAGTTTCTACTTAATTAACTTCCCACTTCTGTCTGAAGAATTGCTCCCAAATCAAAATCAGTTCTTCAAGGTGGTATACAATTTGGTAGATACAGTCACTCTTGACTTTATTCATGAGTTGTAATCAATGAAAATAAAGAGCTTGGGTAATATTAAGTCAGAATTTTCAGTATAACAAGCAGACATTCTCCTTCAATGAACAACAAATCACAGTAATAAAAAGAGGACTCCAGGCTGACATGAAAGAATGATGTGTTCAAAAGACAGACTTGCACAATTGGATGACCCCCAGACAGGTTTCAGTGAAGTATAGCAAATCAAGGGCAAAATCATGAATCATGAAGGTCTTACCAGCTGTCAGTGAAGAGTGAGTACAGCCAACTTAATTTCAGAGTGGCAGTCCCTACAGAGACCACCAACAAATATGAGTGACTTGTCCCTTGGCAAAGCTTGTGATTAAAGAAACCCTTATATCTTGTTCATAGCCAATAAACTGACACTGTGTTTTCAGTACATTGGAACTACATCATGTTGAGAGCCAAAGTGAGTTAAGGAGCCCTTTATGCCATAATAATGACTTTATTTTCAGTGACAGGTGTGTGATCCCAAGGGCAATGCTGAAGAGTAGGTATCAAAAAAAAAAATAGAACGGGGAAGCATTTCAGATTTTATCAGAGATGTGTGACATTTAACTGCAGAAACAAGCATTGCACTTCATACTGGTGGCAGATTCTTAGGTATCTTTGAGATTTTTTGATGGTGGTCAGCAACATCTCCTAATTGGGGTTTCCCTGATATCTATATATCTCAGTAGTAGTAGGGCTGCAGGACTCAAACTACTTTTACTGCATGGCAACAGAGCATCTGATAGAGCAGAAGAGAGGCTATATATAGTTAAAAAAAAAAAAAAAGCCTTGATTTTTCAGAGGAATATGCTCGGGCACAGGCTGGGGGAACCTGTTCCTCCTCTTGAAACCCCAAATCAACAAATACAAGGTCCTTGCAGGACTTCACAACAGATTATGAACATCTTTTCCAGCTTGACAATTTAACCAAACTGAACTTAACACTAGCTAGTCCTCTAGACCAGAAGGTGATGACAAGCACCATGAGATATGCAATGTTTAACATGCTATTATCTTTGAAGTTTTGCAGATAATTCTGATGACTGCAAAACCAGAAACATCAGACTCCTATTCAGGAAGAACAAGATGGGTGACTTGGGTAACTATAGCCCAGACAGCCTCACCTCAGTTAAGGGAAAGACTATGGAGAAGATCCCCTGAAAATCACTACAAAGCAAAGGAAAACAAGGTGTTTGGGAAAAAACAAATGTGTAACAAGATGACTGGCTCAATAGACCATTGTCTTTCCTCAGCTTCAGCAAGGCTTTTGATGCGATCTCCTAAAATGCTTCTTTGTAACCACATTGGAGAGAAGCTCAGAGTCAAAAGCAAAGTCCTGTACCGGGGATAGAATAACTTATGTACGTATACAGGCTGAGGACCAAAGCAGCTTTATAGCAAAGGATCTTGAAGAGAAGGTGGGGTGGGAGTGCTGGTGAACAAATTAAATACAAACCATTAGTGGAACACCTGTGGCAATGAAGATTAATGGCATTTTGAGCTACATTAGACACAGCATAGCCAGCAGGTAGAGGGAAGTGATTATTCTCCTCTACATGATTTTTGTGAGAAAGTATCTGGAGCTCCCTTCAGTCTAGGCTTGTACAATCTGGAAAGAAAAAGAATGCTGGAGCACCTTTCCTATGAAGACAGGCTGAGGGAGACAGGGTTGTTCAGCCTGGAGAACAGAAGGCTTCTAGCATTTCTAATACCCCCCAAAATTATTAAAATATCACTTTACTTGGGATTTCTATGAACCCAACTGCAGTGAAGCCAAAAAAATTAAGTTAAAAATGTATTTCTAATTGAGCTATCAGCACAGTCAAGTTCAGTAACTCAGACATATTAACTCATGACTAGTGTAATTACATAGATAAAAAAAGAATGAGAAAGAAGCTAACAACTGTGTAACTTTTAAGAATCTTAGATAAGTCATGTATGTGTTACGCTTTTGGAAAGCAGTACTTAGTCTACAAACTACATTGATCGCCTGTTCATAATCATTTTGCTGATATTCAACTTCGACACACACTGGATGGAGTTTCAGCTAAGTTTTACAAATGCTGAATATCTTGCTAAATATTCATCTAGGATATGGCATTTTGAAATAAAGCCATCACCTCATTAGTCACAGTCATCAGAAATATTTGACTGTTTCTGTATGTATAAATCCAGCTATAGCCTGTTAAGACAGTTCAGGACATATACCCATTTAAGATGCATACGGATACTCTGGAAGAAACTTCATGGTTTCTACAGGTCAACAACTTAGCTATTAGTGAGAGCCTAAAACCAGCTGCTGAAAGGAGAAAGGTTTCCTTTGATAACCAAGTATTTTGCTCTTAAACTAACCTGAAACAGATTCAGCATTTCTGTACAGCCAGAAAGAACTGCCTTCAGGGTATCCTAAAGCAAAGAAAAACTTAGAAAATAAGTGTTAAAATATTTCAAGTCAAATAAAAGGTCTGGACAAAATATGGAAGGTGAACTTTTACTGTGACTACAGTACTCATCATCACTATGTGAGTTACAAAATCATCATTCAGTGGACAAGAGAGGCCATTAGGAAGTCAGCCCAAAGACCCGAAATTAACTCTCACATCAGAAAGAGAATTCAGGGTTCTTGCAAAGGCATCTAAGGCCCCAAAACAAACTAAAGTATGTGTTCTGTGCTGGCTGAAAGTCAAAAATGTTAGTTCAATGTTGATGGTTATGCACTGAGGGAGAGTGGAAAAAATATGAAGATATGTTAAAATAGCTTTTGTTAAGATTGCTTCAGGTTTAAAAAAAATAAATTAAAAAATCTAAATATTTATAGGGATCTTCAGATTCATGAGTGAAAATCTAGAGAATTAATACCTTAAAGTTTTGCTTTGAAGTCTCCCTAAAATTTCAACATATCTGTTGAAACATTTGTTTTTCTTAGTTACGAGAAAATCAAATATTTAAAAATATAAGACATACAGGGAGTTCTCAGAGTTTTGTGTGTTTGGTTAGTTTATATTCATTCCATGTTTCTCATTTAATAGATTTTTTCTAATGACTTTTAACTAAATCATTAAATTGTTTTCTCTAGGGGTATATGTTGAAAACAAACTCAGGAAACAACTTTTAACCTTGTTAATTTGTATTGAAAAAAAAAAAAAACAAACACCAAACAGTACTCCACTAGTACGCCCCTAGTTTGATGGGCAATAAATTACTTGCCTTATTTGTAAGGGAGACTATTTAACAAAGAGAAAATTTGATTTTCTTCAACATTTAAGTACCGTATGTGTGAATGAAAAAGATCAGTGAAGCCAAGAATGCATTCTGAAGAGTGCACCATGAATTGCTTTTGTTGCTTCCGTTCACAAATGCAGCAGCATGGATCCATTAGCAGGATGATAAAGAAATTCAATACTGAAGAACAGAAATATTGTAGTAATTCAGGTTATTGCATTGTGTGTTATTTGACATCATACATCTAATTAATTATCTTAGAACTTAGTTTGCATTGTTTCTTTGCACCAGACCAATGCAAGAGACATAAAAATGGAAAATACAACACTGCCTTAATGTCTGCTTTCAGCCTGGTAATTTGACCAGAAGTCTAGAACCAGTAAAATTCAACAACAGAGTATGTGTACTCTTGTTCCAGGGTTATAAAGAAGTCATCTCAGGATCAAATGAGCCCTTAACAACTCAGGTTCTGACATGCAGTTAAGTAATTTTTTGAAGCTACAGATTCATGTGAAAACATGAAATTTTGTGTAGAATATTTCAGTCTTTCTTTTTCATGACCCGACACACACACAAACACACTCTTGGTGTCCATAGAAAGCACAGTGGTAAAATGTAGCAGAAATGGCTAACCAAAATGACCAAGGTTAGGGAAACAGCATGCTCTGAGCAGTCTTCTAATCTGTATAAATTCTACAGCCAAAACCTGAATGTATATTCAGTTAACCACAGACATGAAGTTGTCATTACTACTTCTCTATCAAAAGTTGTATAAAGGTGGGAGATAAATCATAAAGTTAGAAATATTA
The DNA here is from genome assembly GCF_040182565.1 of Anser cygnoides. Lineage (NCBI taxonomy): Eukaryota > Metazoa > Chordata > Aves > Anseriformes > Anatidae > Anser > Anser cygnoides. Next base: position 63,260,663 of record NC_089876.1, on the reverse strand, counting down.
TAAATTATAAGTTTTGATTTATTTATTTATTTTTAAGAATTCATACATATCTGTTTTCTGGTTGACTTAACTCCAACTATTTTAGGATTTATCTTTAATATTCAGGATTTCAATGTGCATTGAGTTTACCTGGCAGGGGTTTGGAAGCAGGGGGCTGCAGGGGTGGCCTCTGTGAGCAGATCCCAGCAGCTGCCCCATGTCAGATCAGAGCCAGCTCCAGCCAGCTCCAAAGGGACTCGCTGCTGGCTAGAGCCGAGCCAGTGACCGATGCTGGTTGGGCCTCCAGGAGAGCAGATTTCAGAAAGGAAAAAAAAAAAAAATGCTGCAGAACAGCAGCTGGAAGAGAGGAGTGAGAACCAGCCCTGCAGACCCCAAGGTGGGAGGGACCCCATGTGGAGCAGGGGCAGAGTGATCGTGAAGGAGTGGCAGAGACAAAGCGTCAGGGACTGACCGCAGCCCCTATTCCCCTGTGCTGCTTGCGAGGAAGAGGTAGAAGAAGGTATATGGGGGAACATGTTTTAATTTGCTTTTAGTTTCTCAGCGTTCTAGTCTGCCAGTGAGAAGCAGTAAATTATATTATTCTCCCTATGCTGAGTCTGTTTTGCCCATGATGATAACTGTTGAGTGATCTCCCTGTCCTAATCTCAACCCTTGAGACCTTTTCATCATATTTTCTCTCCCTTTCTTTCCCTTTGAGGAGTGGGAGTGAGAGAGTGGTTGTGGTGGAGTTCAGCTGCCTGACAAGGTTAAACCAGAACACAATGAAACATTCACGAGACAAAAGGCGACCTATATACAAAGTTCAATACAGCTCTTTTGTTAAAGAGGACTTTCAGGTTTGCATTCAACCTTGCATAAACAATCCTATTTCAGGATCCAGGCATACCACAGACAAAAGCACTGATTTCAACATGTGTAGGCACATGCGAGCTTTACGTTATTATACCTAGTCACCCTTAATATCGAAACTGTGGCAACCAAGAGCTCAGTTCAGCCTAGCTACCCAACAGACTGCTCCAGGTCTCTTATCAGAAGTAGTTCACTATCAGAATCAGAAGTGAACCCTGTGCTACCAGTAAACATGTTTTATCAACTCCAAATCTAGCTAACTAAAAATTTATCAGCTCCTGTATAAGCACAAAAACTCTGCTCATACCTCTTAGTCACAACATAGCGCATCTTCTGCTGCATCCTGCTGATAACATCACTGGTCTTCCCACCTAGCTCTGCTATGTACTGTGTGGTGGGAAAGCGGTAAAGCCCTGACCTGCAGGGCCGACAGCCCTACACAAAGCTCCCGGGTGGGGCGTTCGACAAACCATGCTGCTGATGCAGAGGAAATACACCTGTTCCACAAAAACCTTATTAAACACACTACAGCTTGTCTCAGGATTTAATCGAGTGATGTCAGTCCATTGTCTCCACTCTTTTAAAGGGGAATAACTAAATCTACTTAAAGAGCAAATTCTCCTTTCAGAAAATAAATAAAACATGCATGTAAAAGACAGCAAATATAGAGTTTTAAATGTGTTTTGGATTGCATGGTACATTTTAATTCCTGTATGCATCAAACTTCAATCATTAGTACTTCTACGGAAAGAGGGGGAAGAGAGGAAGCACTCCCCACCCTCGTACCACACCCAAATCAAGTACTAACAGCTGGTGCTTTCTTCAGAGCCCACTGTCTGTATTGACCAGCTCTCTACTGACTATAATGAGAGCTCAGAAACGTGGCTCACACTTAGATTTCTACAGCACCAAGTTCAATTCTGTAAGTGACAAAAGAGCTAATGTCACATGCAGATGCCATATACCTGGAGACACTCCATGCAGAGATGCTGCAAACCTCTGCCTTAAAGCTTAACAGAGCTCCAGGGTTGTTTTCATCATTCCCTCGTGCCATTCACATTAACATACACCACAAGTTAATGAAACGTTAGCACAATAATTACTGAACAAGCTTGCAAAGGGCTGGGATATGCATCTGGGAGTGCTGAGAGATGAGAGCCAAGTCCACATACATACTACTTTTTTAGCTAGATAATGAATGCTTTAATGTTAATAGATAGGTATCAGTAGATCTGCAAAACCAAAAATGTTTTAGTTAAAATATTTTGTCTAGCTCATGATCTACTCTGTTGGTTTGAGGGCACTTAAAATCTGTTTTCATGAGCCTCACAGGACTAAAGTGACCTTATGTTAGGTTACTGTTACACCTTGGGTTCTGCTCCTTTATAGTACTTACATTTGCATGCATTTTTCTTATTTTTTTCTTTTTAACAGTTCTGAGTGAAGTTAGGACCCTACTTGAATCTGTGTGAAACAGAAATTTTCACCTTTATTTCTTAAGAACCAATGTTCCACAATATGAAGCCCTGTGCAAGCAAACATCCCAAATCATAACTCTCACGTACTGGACATGGAACAATAATAGACACCATCCACTTGTAGAAAGGAACTAGGAAAAAAGCACAAACCATGAATAATGTTCTGCAATCTCTAGGAAAAAGGTATGCTTCCCTGAAGGGTGCGGATACAGGTTATACAGCCTGGGAATTTTACAAAGATTTCACAAAGTCTACAGATTGGAATATTCGTATTAAACAAGCTCATGCTTTAGGCCTGCTTTTAAAAGGATCTGTTGTACTTGATACGAAGCTCTAACAGCAACCTTAAAGTATTTTATTTATTTAGAAATAGATAAAACACAAAATATTCTAGTTGATTTAAAGAATTCTATAACTTCAAAACTATAAAGGAAATATTAGAAGATTATATAAATTACTTTAGAGGTACTAGTGCCTTTTCATGGCAAAGTGGTCTAGGAAAAAATAATATGGCTAAAGTTCCCCTTTGTAGATGCCTTTCCTATTTCAGAAGGCAGAATCTGGTCTTATTGATTGACCTGGCAGAAGTGTTTGCTACTTAAAAAGTCATTTATGCATTTATGCATTGACTGTTTTGTTGATTGTTGGGTTTTGGTAATAGTAGATTTGTTTTTGCAGCATTCTAGTCAATATCAAAGGTATGATATTTGCATCTATTTAGAAATAAATTTATTGACTTTTTTTTTTAAATATAGATTTACCTTAGCTAGTAATGAATATTTTTAGCTACTATTGTAAAATAAACATTATACACAAGGTTTTGCAACAGATTGGATGTATGGTGAGTTGAAAAGTCAAAGAACGTATGTTTAAAAAGTGATCAAAATTCAAAATCATTGGGGAATACACTAATTAAATATTAAAGATTTTTTCATTACCTAGAACAATATTGCTTCTCTGTTAAATATTGAAAGATAGTAGTTTTACAGAAAAAAAAGGACCAAGAGACTTGCCATTCATCTCACACATCTATTAACATGAGAATGAACTAATTAAGAGAGATGGGAAACTGTCATGATCTCATTTATGAATGTACTTGAGACATTTCTTATACACATAGAAGATAGACATCAACAAATTCTAAAGGAAGAATTTTCCATAAAGGCACTTAGGGTAAATATGTTTTCATTCTTGTCAACTTTTGCTCTATGCATATTAAAGTTCTTTGTACCTGGTTGACTGAAAACCATTGTAACATTCCTCTCTGATCATAGCTTAACATTTGTATGGTAAAAAGAACTTAAGAGATTTTGATTATTTCAAAATTACTTTTACTGCATTGGAGATGTTATATATACAGCACAAATGAGTCCAAACTACTCAGTCAAAATGAACTACACTGAATTTCTGAATGCATAATATTTTGATTCTCTTTTTTCCTCTGTAATACCCTGGTTCTAAATGATAAAACAATTGCATTTAAACAATATTAAAAATGGTTTGCTTTGAAAAATTATATGATAGAGATGTTATACAGCTTAACAAGATTGCTTGTACTTAACTGGGGAAGGAGGGAAAATCACCCTAGCTAATCCTTCATTATTTCACTATATTTTGTGCACACAAACAATCTTGTATTTCTCGACTTCACATCAGATGAAGAGTCAAATGCTCCATTCACAATGCCATGGTCATTTCAAGTATAACATATACAGGCTTTAAGTCTCATTTCTTAAGGATAAGGCATTTCTTTTAATCAGGAAGGCAAGGTTGCAGGGGAAACAATGGTTTTGACGTGAAGGAAGTTTTCACTGTTAAGGTATTCTCAAAGCAAACATCTACTGATCACTAATTTAGGAGGTGTAAGAATGAAACTTTGTAGTTTGTGGCTGAAGAGACTCATTTATATTAGTTGTAAATTAAGGGGGGAAAAAAGAAAAAAAAAACACCTACCTTTCGGGAATTGATTTCTTTCACGTATAGTGGAAGTAGAAATTCAGATATTCCTTCAAGTCGTATTCCTTTTTTAGTGACTCTCAAATTTCCCATTCCATCCTACAATCAATAATATATATACATTTCACTTTATGAAATAACCTTATCCAGAACAAGGTAAAAGGAATACAGTATCTGACCTAATATAAAGTAATGAGTGCCAGAATACAAATGGTGAAGTGAAAGGGAACTCCCACAAAATACAGAAGAGTAAACTTGTACAGCCATATGATAACAGGAAGGACTGCCAGATTTACAAAAATGGAAAAAACAATAATGAAAGGTCTAAGTTTTATTTTATCATCAAACAATGACTCAGAAGCACATTTTTCATGAAAATAAATGCTTTTTTCATGATTAATAGCCAAAGCATAGCAAAGGTTCTGATGCTGGCAAACTCAAGTATGACTGAAGACACCTAGAGAGTCTAGGCAACCAGTTTTTAGTAAAATGGAGACAGATACAATTATACACAGAAGTCTAGTCCAATATAAGATTACCCTTTTATTATTATGTTTTTGGACCTCTGAAGATGTGCCGTACAAAAATACTCTGAACTCTCTCTCTACAATGTATTTCTTTTGCTTTTCTGAAACACTACCATCCTGTGTCTAGGAATGGAATTTCAATGGGCCTATGAAAAAGTTTACGTGAAGTCAGTTTCTGCTAAAGTTTCCACTGTCCCCAGCCCTCCTGTTCATTTTTACAGGAGCAAGACAAAATGACTTACTGGCAAAGCTTCACCTAGAACTGTGGTATTTAACTGTGCACCCTGGTGGTGAACTGCACACATTATTCCTTGGCTGGACCTAATGCAAGGGTACAAAAGTAGATCATAAGTGACCTTTATTGTGGAGGTTAAGCTAGATTTTGAATTACATCTTCTAAGCGAAGCAATTGATTATTTTTAAGACTGAATGTAATATTGTCTAAAGCAATTGATTATATGTAGTGTAGTATTAGAAAAACACTATGTTGTTGCTATACTTTGAAAAAACGTACACAGGAAAATATCCTGTAGGAAGAAAGAAAAAGGGTTCTTTTTATTAGTAGCTGCTCATGTTTACTAAAAGTGTGTTGCTGGTGAAAAGAACTTCAAAATGCTGTTTGTTTTGATCTAGATGGAAATTAAAAAAGGGCTACTGCAAAAGGCTGGATGAAACAAGGCAACTAAATGATCCAACGCTTACTAAAATATATACATATAAGAATAGCATATTCTTACTGGACAAGCAATGAAACTTGCTTGGTACTTAGGGACAGGATCACTTTGCACACTGAGAGATTCAAAACTTATTATCCCTAGAGGTCTATTGCTATATTCCTGACAGAAGGTGTGCAGCCAGTGGAATTTAACTTGATCTACTTAAATGCAAAATTAGCAAAAGTAACCTAATTGCTGATTAAATGCTTAGAAGAAATTACTAGCTCTATTGCAGCAGAACAGTGAGAACTTGCATTTCTGCGCTGCTGGCTGAATTGTGAAACTAGTAACCTCCACCTGCTGGGTGGTCCTACGCAGACGGATGGCAGTGTCCCCAGCTGCTATAGCCGAAGCTGTAAGAGGGCACTGAATTAAACACATTTATACTTTTCAAAGGTACTGTAGCCACTATAGCTATTCCCTGTCTAAAGCAAATAATGATGCCAACATGACAGGTTTTGACAGATACCACAGTATCTGAAGTAGAACTCTGATAATGTTAGTACTTTAAGAGAAGAAATAATTTGCATTTTACACAATGCAATTCAGCTGATATAATTTCCCAAACACAATGAGGACAGAGTGTGAGACTATTTTGCAAGCTATGATAAATATGTAAAGAACATACGTTCAGAAATCATGCCTTCACATGTCAGTTACGAAAGCATGAGCCTAGATGTCTGACTACACAGCCAGAAACTAGCAGAGTAATAAAATAAATACAACTTTCCAAAGTAAACAAAATATGGAATAACAAAAGCTACTGCTAAGGCTACAGAATGTTCTTGTTAAACTGTTGTGGTACCAAGAGAAATTTAGCAAATGTTTAGCAGAAAAATTTAAATTTAGCAGAAATTTAGCTCCAAGAGTCCATATAATCTTTAGCAAAGCTTATAATTGATTACGTTAAGCCAAGAACTGCTTTACTTTTGTTGGCAAAAACGCTATTGTATCAAACTATGACAACTGAATTATCAAATAATGCTCCTTAAAGAAATGATAGTTAAAAAAAAAAGATGCTTTTTTGGCTTAAAAAAATAAAATAAAATAAGAGATCTCTATAAAAATGATTTTATATAGAAAGCTTACAAATACCTGAGTTTTTATAACAGAGTGGGATATGAAACGGTGGTGGCTTTTTTTGAGAAGAAAGTAAGGTAAAGATATCATACATTGCTTTTCCATGCACAATCCGCACTAATGCCCATTAATTCCAAATTTCAACAATCCCATTTTTTATATGTGCTATAGGAATAGCATACAAAATAGTAATAGGATAAAGTAACCTGAGAAAAGACAACAGTCATGTTACGTGTTTGGAAGCGAATATATACTCAAAATGAAATAGATACCGATTTATTGATTCAGATATAAACACATTTTATAACTGAAAATTCAAATTCAATATGTTACTACATCTGGTTATGTAGAACGTCTGTAATTGCCAGCCACAAAATACTACTACTAAAGATCAGAGAACTCAATATTCCTCGCCTGAAGAGAACAAGTAGGAGAGTGTGATACTGCAGTTCAGGAATTAAAACTCTCATTGAGTCAAGAACAGAGTTCTGATAGACCCTCCAGTAGTAATTTATCATGCATCTCAAATGAAACGGATAGTCAGTAGGCACAAAAGGACTCTTATAATGTAGAGATCTTTTAAATCCAGATTCTGTCTCCAAAAGCTCACAGTCTGAAGAGGGAAGCACTGCACAAAACACGGAGAAAGGGTAAAAAAAGGTATAGTATTTAAACAAAGTACTTAAACCCAAAGTCCTAACAAATTAATACATGTTCAATGCTTGCAGGCATCATAGAGGAGACTAAATTTGAGAAGGAATCTAGATGTTATGTTTGCAGTGCTATGAAATAGCACGGATGAAACATTAAGTGTATGAATGTGTTATGCAAATGGGAAAAAGAAAAAAAAAGAGGATGAGATTATAAGAAAGGTGGCTGAAACATTGTAAACAGTGAGATACTGAAAGAGGGAAAAAGAAAACTGGATTTGCTGTGATGGTGCAAAAAACAGATAATGTGGAGGGGCAGACAGCATGATGGGGATAACTGAGAAGATAAAGACACTAGCAGACACGTTGTGGATAAAACGGAAGAGAAACATGAAAGATTAGGAGGAAGAAAAACAAAATAATTTGTATTGTGTTCACACACACACAAAAGGCTGTATTCCATAAACAGAGCTGGAGCACAATTCCAGCTGGAGTAAATTTGGTGTTTGGGCATGTGCATGGATGTATAAAGGAAAAATATAGTCAGCTACATTCCTGTAACAAATAAACAAACAAAAAACCAAACAAACAGAAAAAGGGTGGAGGCATCAGCAGTGAAAACAGAGGGGATTTTCCTGGCTTGCAAGGAAAGGTAACTGTGAATGTCAGTAACTGTAAACTGATAGCAAAATATCCAGGAAAAAACACTGTAATGGCAAAAACCTGGATTGATGGAAATATCTGTCTTCATCCATCTGCTGAAAATAATAACCAAGACTGTGTACATGACAGCCAGGAGTAGATATCATCCGGGAAGAGTTGAGGAAGAAATTACTATAGTACAGTGCAACAATGTTTGAGGGATACATATTGACTGAGGAAAAAAACCTATACAATCTGTGGGAAGGCAGTACTGACAATGAGATTTTAACTGGAAAAGCTGTTAAAAAGGAATAAAAGTCAGACTACTATGCAACCTAAGTAGAAATAGAATATCCTGAATAGATGGTGCCCTTATGATTTTTAAACATGTAAAGCACAGCCTGGATTCTTCAGCTATGAAAGTAAACTTGAAATGAAAATAAAAGTCTATATGTGCTTATATGAATAGAAAACATATCTCTCTAGACCAGCTAATAGGATCAAATGCATCTCACTTGCTCAAAAGTTGATTTTGTTCTCTGGCCTGGATAGCTATGTCACTTTTCTTTTGTACATTAATATGTCCTTCGATATCATATGAAAAAGACAGAAATCCACACGATCTGTCCTCACAGTGTATTCCAGATTAAGGTACAATCTTCCTACACTTTTTTTTAACAATACATTATGAACTGTATGTTCTGAAACATAGGATCTAACGATGCCATTTTTCTCCCTCTATGCATGCAACATTTCAAGTATTTAAGATTTTCAGGCCTGTTGAAAATCAAGTAGAATCTAATAGTTTTGATAGAAACTATGTGGTGAGAAGGATGTGAAGTCTAGACCAATCAGTATAAAAGACAAACAAACAAAAAGCAAAGCAGAAAGCCAACATCGCTAAAACTTTTGGACATGAAACATTCTTTTCTTTTTTTTGGAAGCATATTCTCTGTTTTATGATTTTCTTTAATGTTTTGTTACATCAATGTGCCAGAATGAGTCTACCAAGATTTATATGCCATCTAAACTATTTTCCAAAATAGGCAAAGTATTAAAAAGCCACAAATCACCCAAAACCTTTTAATCATCTAAGGCTGACATGGAATGTCATCTCATTTTGCAGCTCTTTTGGCTTTGAAACTCCTAACCCTTTTATCTTCACTTGCAGCTGAAGTGAAGTAATACAGCTGAAGTGAAAAGTAACACGAACGGTCTGGTGTTTTGTGGTGTTCCCACACACTGCTGCAAACCCATGAAGACAGCAGTGAAATGAAACAATTTTCTCAATGACTCTGGTAGCCAGCACAGCGCTGTCACCAAAATGAAAATTCTATGATTGAGCTAATCTGTAGTCAGACTAACATAAAGACATTTCCATCCCAATTCAAAATCAAAGCATCAATCTTTAACAAGTCGGAAAACGCTGTGCACTCCTTAAAATTCCATACATCATGTAGATAGAATAGAAGCATAAAATAGGGTCAGGAAATGGCATTTTTGTTTGGTTGTTTGTTTTTCCCACTGTAATCACTGGCAAAATTAGCAAGTAAGAGCTAGAAAGGTTTCAGGTCTATGTAGAGCTGGTTACAGAACACCAGAAACTAGTTAAAGGTAGGCAAATGGACTGGGAACATAAAACAGATGAAGAAGGTCTGTCTTTCTTCCAGAGGTAAACACTGAGATGCGGTAAATCCAGAAGCATTATTTCCTCTACTTGTCATCTTTTCCCTCTTCCTTTCTACATATGAAGTTGTTCAAGTAATATATATACTATAAATCATTTTAAACTAACTTCCAATCTGGAAAACATATTTAAACTGTACTAATCCCAGTGAGCTGAGTAGTTCATCACTTGGTTAAAACACATAGTTTATTGAGCACTATAGAAAAAAATAAAAACAAAAATAATGAAGCAATTGAATTATGTCAGCAAATGTAGAAATAGAAGATGGACCCAAGAGCAAGGTGGAAGAAACCCCCACCACCAACACCATACTGCTTCTGCTGAAGAATGAGAATGACTCATTACTATACACAGGAAGGGTGAACCAAACACCAGCATAAGGACTGGATAGCAGAAGTAGGTGTCAGTTTTAATTGTATTACTGTGAACAAGCTTTAATAATTGCATGTTTTGGGTATTACTCTAGCTGGACTAATACTATTTTGACAAGACTGCTAATGGTTTAATTAGACTAATAATAAATTATTGGATGTGTGTGTATGCATGTGTTTATTTAGTCTACATAAATTGCACAGTTATTCAGCCTCCTTCCATGCCTTTGAGGCTTGGTTGTAATTTCAACACCATATCCTGAAGAAGCTAATTTAGTCATACTGAAAATGTAATCACATATTATCCTTTTTTTTTTTTTCCCCTTTTTTTCTCTCAACTAAGTGGTTGCTTGACTTCAGAAAGAGCAATGAAAAGCTACAGATTGCCTAGCACGCTGACATTGGAGGACAATAAACAAACGTGCTATTTGCAATAGAGGTCATCTTTGTTGACAAATATTTACTTTTATGAAACGATTTGAAATTTGTACACTCCTAAAGTTTGTTTGTATGCATGAGGCTTACAATTAAAATGATAGACCAGAGGCTCTTCCATTTCTCTAGAAGTCTCTACAAAGGATTTTTAGCACTTACTCTTCTCTTATATTCCAGACCTTACACTAAGCTAATGCTAGACTGATGGTAAACTAACGATAACTTGAGAATTAAAAATATAATTTATGGTTTGGGTGGAAATGCATTACAATTCAGTCACATACACAAAACAGATTGTGTATTGATGGGATCTCATGGGTTTCTTATTTTTGCACTTGCCCTTTCACTGTCTGACACAAGCAAACTTTCAACATTTGTGCCACTAAACTCTATGTGCTCATGCTCATTTAAACCTAAAGATACTTCAGAACTGTTTCAAAAGAGACTGGCTAATCAGAAGAAAAGAATAATCATTCAAGACAACTGAACTTAGAGAATGAGCCAGTTCCTCAACATCTATATATTTTGATTTATAACTAAAGAATACTGTTTCTTGCAAAGATTTTTTTTTTTTTAACTAAGTATTTCAACCTTGTTTTCTATGAAAGAAAGCTATGACAAAATATTCACCCATCCCTAGTACATGCTTAGTTCGTTTCACTTCCACTTACGTAGCTTCCAAACAATTCTGGACTGTGTATCACAGGACTGGAAGAATTGGGGCAGCAAAGAAAGAAAGGACATTCAGTAACCTTTTCAGCAGCATTTATTCCCATTCAGAACATTACAAATCATGTACTGAATTAAGTAGTGGACTTAGCTGAAAGGTTTTGCAAAAGGCTATTACTGTCTTGCACTACTGAAAAATCAGCTATACCTTAACTATTCCTGACATAATGGCTTGGGTTTTCTTTTTTTCTTTTCCTTAAAGACAGATTGTATACCTTCTTTAGGTATTTTAGGTATATATTTATATATTTTTATATATATATTTATATTTATATATATATATTTTAGGTATATTGTACTTTCTAAGCTATCTTTACGTTTTGAAATATTTTCTTAACCCATAACCTGAGCCTCCAGTGCTGTAATGCAACCACTTTACTTCTATTTAACCCTTCAGATTATTGCTTAGACTAAATAATCAAGGTCCATTGCAGCTCCTTGTATGTCCTTTTCAGCCTTAATGCCTCCTGTTGCTCCGTCTGCCTTTAGTTCATCCATGTCTTAGTAGAATAAAACAACCAGAACAACCACAGCATATGAACATAGGAACTTAATGTAGCTAAGCAGAGAAGCATTACCTCACATATTTATTCCAGCATACCTGCTTTTTTTGCAATATTGTTCTATTATTGATTTATGATGTTCTTGGAATCAGATACCTTCTATCAGAACAAATGAATTGGAAGATTGTATTCCACAAACCTGCTGGAAAACAATTCGTTTTTGTACTCAGAGTATTTACCCTGTATCTCATAAGGCCAACTTGTTTTTTCTCCTTACCTCAACTAGAAACGATAAATGTAGATACCACATTAATCTAATGATTACCTTCTTCTCAGCTGACAATCCAGCTTGCATAAATAATGACAATTTTATAGGAAAATAAAGAAGTAATTTCACAAGTCCATACCATTAATACCATGATTTTTTTATCTCAACAGAACTTTCAATTTTACCAGAAAATCCATGTGGCTTCAGCAGAAGAGACTGAGTACTATTTTAAGATAAACCTTTCAAGTTAGGAGTCTTGTCTGTAGATCTTAGTCCTAGATTTAAAATATTCTCTGATTCAGATTGTAGAACCCAAAGAAATCCATCTGTTGAGAATAGCTAGGTAAGCCACCTAAGAAATTTTAAGATACAATTTAACAATGTTAAGAGGATGCATTCATCTCAGCATTACTTAAGGTATCAGCTAGGTGAAATGATCCAAAAGGTCCTTTCTTACCCTGTGTTATCTTAGATAATTTTCTTGTACTGTTACTCTGTATTCTTTTTCTTCAGAAACTACTTAAGCATAAGCCTAAATTACAATAAACTTATGAGCAAATACAGCTAAGGTATCAAAGTGCCTATAGTCCAGCACATCCTTCAGTAATTCCCTGGACTGGCACTTATGTTCATCAAGTATGCTTTTCTTGTTGGAAAAAAAAAAAGTAAATAAAAAAAATCAGTAAGTAGTAGCTATTATACTGCTTCTTCACTCACAATATAGAAAAAAGCAATCAGAAGTAATCAATTTTCAAGTCAGGCTAAACAACCTTTTACTATCATTGCAGAATTTATTTTCAAGTGAGAAAAAAAATGTTGCATAAATTTGGCAGTTTCAGAATTTTACTTTTCAAGAAATATAACTATCTAACATTGCAATCTTCGTAGTGTCTGAGTTTATAAACAATACTTTGTATTCCAATACAAATACTGCATATTTTCCAAAACATCTACCACACATCTTTCAACACACAACACCTTGCTCTACTGATACGCTCAATAAAATAAATGAGACTAAGAGCAAGGTAGCTTGCTGCAGAGATCCTATCAGGGCAAAGGAAATGAAAGTGCAATAAATGCCACAAAGTTGCTTGAAAATAACTTTCCTTTTATCTAACCACCTGCTCATGAGAACACTCATAACTGATAGCTTCAAGTTCTTCTCTTTAATTCAAAAGGATTAAAAATCACAACTAACGCTACCTTTTTTTTTTTTTTGAAATGTATTATAACCACAACAATCAACAGATCTACCAAATATCCTTGCAAATAGCTTCTCAAAGTTTTTTGCCATGCTGAGCTATCAACTCTGCTGCCAAGTGGGGGAAGTCCTGTAAAGAAAATAATTTCAAGACAAGTCAATAAATAAATACATAAATTACTGCCTCATTTTGAGGGATTATAGTGCATTCTCATGCATCACAAACTTCCTGTGGTATGGCTAAACTCCTGATCACTGAAGGACCATGAAAGCTACGTATCTGTGAATTAACAGTTCAGCATCCCACTGACTTTTGTAACAGGGCAATTTAAAAGAATGACTGGAGAAGGCATAAGAAGCATAGTAAGAAGCATAGTTTAGTACCACAATTCAGTCCTTTAAAAGCATCAGAGTTATCTCTGTCATTATATCTTAGTGGTTAGCTATGAGGATGCTGGTTGGATACAGAGTGACTACCTGAAGCTGTGTCCATACAGGAACCTGGAACCCAGACAACCCACAGTCTATGCTCTGAAGGAACATAGACCCATGCACTCCTAAAAACAGATACAAGGAATGAAACAATCCCTGCAAATACACTTTAGGAAACTGGTAGGAGATCTATAAGCAAAATGATGAAGCCAAGAATCCCAAATGATCAAAAGGACATCAGTAATGTGCCAGGCATGAAGATCTCCAGTGAAAAAGAACGCAGCCAGCTGGAAGGGAATGCAGAGGTACCAGTCACGGAGAACAAACTGGACACCCTCCAGAGAAGCAGCTGATTAGGGAAGTAGCCTGTCACTAAAAACAAATGAGGAACCTACCCCAGCACTGGAGAAAAAGCAGCCACACCCTGAATAATGAGAACCACAACTACCTACTGTCCTTCTCTGAAGTCTAACTATATTTAAAACTCAACTATATTAGTATTCACCAGCTATCTGATTATTAATTCATGCAGCTCATTTTTAATAACAGAAATAATAAAAATATATATGGAGAGAAGTGGATTCAAGAATTCAAATTCGTATTGTTCCTCTTGTTGAGAACAAGCAGTAAGGGAGCTTGGATGAATGCTGTTGTTCTGAGGTTCAGATCATAAGTTCTGTCTTCCTGCCTTTAAAAGACTGCAAATGGTTATAAATAATAATTAAAGAAAAATGTCAATTTTAGTGTGACTTTATAATTTCCTTCCCAGACTGGAAGAACCAAATGGATGATAAATATATGTGAAAAGTAGTCCAGAGCACTATTGTCCTCAGTGACAATATAGGATATTGACACTGTTTCCAAATAAAGCAGTAGACAGCCTGATCAAGATACTCCTGAAACACTTCCATGAAAAGAACAATGAGGTACTGAACCAGTCCCTAATTAATAGAAAAGAAACAGCTAATAAAGTGAAGATTAAGAGGTAATGTATTTGAGATTGCTCACAAAAGGACAGGATTCTTGGATGTTAGATTAGGTAGAAAATAACTCAAACTAAAGGCAATCTATTTCAAGAAGGCAAACTTCAGTAAGAGGACTCTCAGAAGATCTCCTGGGAGACTTGCCTAAGGGGAAAAAGGAATTAGAATGGTAGCTCCTTAATGAACCCATTTACCCAATTGAGAAGAAAAGCTCCTGATAAATACTCAAGAATATCAACATTTTTGATTTTTTTCCCTTTTCTTTTTCAATTTTCTCCTTCTGTCAAAAGGCCAACATAATTGGTTCCCTGTTTTAATTTGAGCACCATTGATAAAATGATAAAGATTAAGATCCTGCAGGGGAAGGGCTGAAGGGATGAAAGTGTTTAAGAATACTTATATAAGCTAGGTATTTTCAAATGAGCTGAGTAAACTGAATTTTAGCCTGTGGTAGCCAAAATCTGCAAGCCATAAATGATTAGCTAATGTGTCTACAATACCGACATAGCTCAAAGCAGTTGAGTGCGGCAATCCCTCATTTCCCCACTTACTCCATGTTGGCTCAGACTGTGGGGCACTTTTTCTGCATGTGAAGGGAATTCCTTTTGGACGAAATTAAACCAGAAGTTCTGTTCAAAGTGCAGCAACAGTCTCTAAAAGGAACAGAAAGGTCCCAATCAATGAGTGATCTGCAGCACAAGCAAGTCCCACAGCAAGTAACAAGTGCACATGCACCATCAGAATACTCTCAAACCACAGAGAACTCACATGTTCTTCTGCTTCTCGTACTACTTGAAATACCAAAAGTCTCGAGCTCAGTAGACAGCTCACATAGATGCTCCCAGCTCCTCGCTGATTTAATTCCTTTGTATTACACAAAGACCAGCTATAGTTCAATATACTTTTCTTTTTCCTCTTTCTACTACTATATCCTTTCATCAGTACTTTCCTGAATTCTCATTTTTTTTTTAAATAAATACTGACACCATTTTCCATCTTTCCTTCCCAATGGCAGAATCAACTTATTTAGTCTCACAGAAGATTCAACGTCATCGCATCAGCAGCCATAGTGACAGCTCATAGTCAAGGGTTTCAGCTATGCTCTCTTGCCTCTGTAAATTCTCCATCTCCTGACAGTCTTCTCCAGGAATTTTCATTTACATCCATCCAAACCGTGCAATATCCTCTCTCATCTACCTTGCCTCTCCTTCATAGAAATAAAGATCTGAGATGCCAGAATCACTGAAGGCATGAGAACACCATTGTGCTACTGTCATCTCCACAAAATGGATGAGCAGATGCTCTGGAGCTTGCTGAATCAACATTGAGCAGCCTACAGTCCTAAAAGCAAGAGTTTGTAAGATAGCTTTCTTTTGACTATCTTTGAACTATGTGTGTATCAGGGATGTTTGGTTCATGAGACCAAATTAATAATAAACAAATATGCATACCTATATCATAGCCGTTGGGTCCCTTGCACAAATTGCTATTTTCTACTGAGCCAGTCATATTTTACCACATTAGTTTTTACTGTGTGGCTCCCAGTTACACGGTATACATGCACAAAGTCTTTGTAAAGGATGGATGAGAGCAAACTGCAAAGGTGAAAACTAGAAAGGCAGAATTGGTATCTATCTTTTAGAAGACAAAATAGTGGCAAAAGGATCAACTTACTTTGAACTCTTAAAATACCATGAAATCTATACCAGAGTAGATAATAAAAAAATTTGTAGGCAGCTGGAAGATGCCCATGAGATCAGTGAGATGCAAAGCAGTGAAAGAAACACAACAATGGAAAACGCAGTTACATGTTAAACATGTTAAAACTTGATGGTGTTGTTCACACTCGAGAAGAGAAATTAAAGAGGCACAGACAACAATAATCTTAACAACAATAATCTTAAAATATGAAAACACTTTCTTTGTGTCCACTGATAATTAGATAATAAACAATGAACCTAAACTGAGGAAACTGAGAATCAGGTCGTTATTAGTAGAGCATTTTTACTCTAAGAACTAGAACAGAAAGATTTTGTATGGTTTTTTAATACCTATCCATGAAGATTTTTATGAACTTTTTGGATACACATCTCTGAAGAATGATGAACAGTTAAAGCCATATTGTAGCAGAGGCAAAACAAGTAGCTTTTGGAAATCGCTTCCTGTCATTGTCTACAATTATTTTAAGATTTCCATGCAAAGACTATTAAAAAAAGTACATATCTTCACAAGGTGCAGAACTGGATTTGTGCCTTTTTTGTTGAAACCTTTGTACAAAATGCATTGAAGCCTCTTTTAAGCCCATGGTACAAGTATCTAAGACACACATACTAAAAATAAATAAATGACCCAGTAGAATAGATTGGAATTACGATATTTTTCTGCAGAAAAAAAATAATCATGTTTATGTTTTACTGAGCTTATTTCTAGAGAATTTGAAGTTTTGTTTTCAAACACTATCTTACAAAAATCAAAGTGCATATTTTTGCATATCTCTGCATATTTTCCCAGACAGCTTTTAATTAAAAAAAAAAAAAAGAAAAAGTTAAAAACAATGACAACAAAGGAAGCTTTTAAGGGATGAAGAGTATAGTATCTCTGAGTTAAATTTCAGTGATTGCCCTTTTAGATATGTTAAGAATCATAATTTGTCCTAACATAGCCTTTGAATACAAATAGTATTATTGTATTTATTATATGATGTCAGTTTCCACATTTATTGCCTATTTCATTGATCACCAAAATGCATATACACTTAGTTGGTTTAAGACCCTACACAAATGTTTTGCCTAAACTGTTTCAGTAATATGATAAAATCATTGTGTCAATGAGTGGTGAAACACTGACAGAATTGCAAAAACACAAAGTCCTTGTTCTTTGTCTGCATAACTAACATTACCCATATTTTTTTTGTTTGTTTGTTTGTTTTTTCCTCTTTTGCTGAAGAATTAGTTGAGTACTGGAATCAATGTGATTAATATTGTGCAAACAGGCAATTTGAGAATACATACATAAGGTATTCTGTAGAGCAATTACATATGCGATCGATTTTTCAGATCAAAAATGTAATAAATTCATTCACTCATATTCTTCATGATGCACAGAAGGGTGAGCATGATCCTTGTTTATATAGAGGATGGAAGATACAGGAAAGAAGGTCCTGAAAAACTGGGCTAACAACAGACCGCAGAGCGAAAACAAAAAAGAGTTGAGATGTGGTGTCTCCTGAGAATAGTGACAGGTTTTGACAGATGAGTTCTGCTAAGCAAACACAGCACAGTCTATCCAGAGAACACAGATTCAGGACAAATGCAAGTTTTAGCAAGAAAATTGGATTCTTTAATGACGACCCACCAATTAGAAAAATGCATATAAGCACAGACCATTAGAGAGATCAAAAGAAGTGTTGTGATTTTGGCTGGGTAGAGTTCATTTTCTTCATAGATGCTGACACAGTGCTGTGTTTCATATTTTTGATGATAACACACTGATGTTTCACTTGTTGCAGAGCAGTGTGTTTACGCTAAATCAAGGACTTTTCAGCTTCTCATGTTGACCAGTCAGCGAGGAGGCTGGGGATGCAACTGGGAGGGGACAGAACCAGGACAGGTGACCCAAACTGGCCAAATGGACATCCCATGCCATATGGCATTATGCTCAGAAATACTAGCTGGGGTAAAGGAGGAGGAAGGGGGGACATTGGTAGTGATGGCATTTGTCTTCCCAAGAAACCATTACGTGTGATGAGCCCTGCTGTCCTGGAAGTGGCTGAACGCCTGCCTGCTGATGGGAAGCAGTGAATGGATTCCCTCTCTTGCTTTGCTTTTGCGTATGGTTTTTGCTTTCCCTAGTGAACTGTCCTTATCTCAACCCACAAGTTCTTGCACTTTTACCCTTCTGATTCTCTCCCCCTTCCACCTGGGGAGAGTGAGCGAGCAGCGGTGTGGTGCTAAGCCAAAACAGTAAGAAACCAGGAGAGAATTAAAGGAGATTTTTACTGGAAAGCCCCTTCCACTAGCAGAGAAAGGACGTACTATAGCATTTGAAGAAGGAAAATAGTGAAGGTATTGCCCTCTTCACCTTAACAAAAATATATTCAATTCCATATGTTGAATGGGGCTTGGGAATGAAGAAAGAGAAGGTTGGGTTGGGCAGGGGAAGTTAAAAAAAAAAAAAAAACAACACTGATTTTTCTCCACATTTTTTTTGAGAAAAATATTTGAGAAATTTTATTCTTTGCATACTCCCTCTTCAGTGTGAACCATCACATATTTCCTTTGATCTGTCATTATCCTTCACTACAGTGACAGTTCAGTCATCTGTCTTGTCATTTTGATTTTTTTTTTTTTAAACCACTGTGAAAGAAACTCAGCTGTTTACAAGGAGGTCAGACTACATGCTCTTGTGGTCATTTCTACATAAATTTCATACATTTTCTGTGTACAGAGGTTTCCCCAACGTACTGAGAAGACACACTAAGAAAATGAAAGGTATGAGGGGAAAAAATAAATTAAAAAAAAAAAGAGTGCTATAGTACAATAAAGTAATCCCAAATATTTCAAGTCTTAAATATATGATCTTCACTATATGTAACATGAGGGCATTTTGCTCTAGTGAAATAAAGAAATATAAAAAATATTTTACAGTGAACCTATCACTCCTATCACTTCCTGAAACTCTAGGCAAGCATTCTGCGTCTAATGATTCACTAAAGAAAAATACAAAACGGAGAGAAACATATGTCAAGTCACTTTTACTTCTCAAGTGTCTAAACCTCACCCTTTCATACCTATTTTCCAAGGCATATCATCCCAGATATATCTTAATTTAAAAGAAAAAGCACTCACAGGTATATTTTTCAAGGCTGAGTATCTTAGTTGCTTCCAAGGAAAAATACTTCAGTGTAACAGGCACAGACTAACCATAAAGAGAAGATCCTTAACACTAAACAATCTGTATGGCTTTGAAATGTTAAAAAAATATATTCATTTATTGGGTTCTTTCCTTTCACTTACAAGTCTCATGAAATTTCTCAATTTCACTACTAGTAGCATTCTTTAAGTCCACAGGTAAGAAAGACTGATCTCAGATCATACAATTATTCCGTGATTTAATACCCACATTTTGGTAATACAAATTTTGGTAGGGCAGAACAATGTAGCAAGAGGAAAAAAAATAATACTAAGTTAAAAAAATAGTAAGTTAAAGGAAGAACTTCTTCGCAATTACTGCATCACATTTCAGAACAGAACAAATGATAAATTCTCTCTAAATTCACTTCATAGGCAGAAATCAGATCTGTAATCTTTTCATTGATTATATTTATATTTCCAACCTATCCGCATGTATGCGGAGTATCAAAAACTTCTGCTTTTAGTGAAGATGAAACAACCCATTTTTTGGGATGTACAAGTTTTTGGACTGATGTATTTGCAATCCATATGGAAATACACTTGCATCATCAGAAATAGGTTGATGGGAAAAGAAAGAGGAAACAAAAATGGAGGGGAGAAGGAAATCTCGGTACAGACGTTCTCTTCTACTTCCAAAGTAAGTGCACTTAGAGAGTCAATTTTTCCAGGAATTTTAAGTAACTAGCAACAAACATTTCCTCAAAGTAGAAAGCAGGGAAAAAATATAGAAGAATAATTATATAAACCATCTCTACACAAACATTATTCTTCCCTTGCTGTGATGTGTTTTACACCAAAAAACACATGTAAAACTACAGCAAATATATATATATATTTTTTTTTTTCAAAAGTAAAAAAGAATGTACTGCAAGGAAAGAGTATAGACAAACTGAGTAACTTTTACTTCCCTCTGCTGTCTGATTTTCCTTACCTGGTGTTTTGAATCATCACCAGTGATAAAATAACTTCCTCATGCACTATTGTGACAGTGAATATTGTGATATTCATTATTAAAGTAGTAAAAATATTCCTATAGTACAAATCCAACCTAAACTACAAGTTATTCTCCTTTAAATGAGGTCCATTTTAGACTGAAAGAGATCATAATTATTATAGCATTTCTTTCTCTTAAATTTAATCCCTAAATCTTAAATTTTATTTCTAACCTCTACCTTACTTGTTTGAAATCCATCTTGAAAACTGTATCTAAGATTTCTTTCAATCAATTGAAAGCAACTGAAAGCAACAGAAACACCCAGTCATTGCAGTTGGAAAGCACCTCTGGAGTTTGTCTTACACAAGCTCCTGGACAAGACAAACTCAGGGCTGCATTCAGTTGGGCACTGACTATCTCCAAGGAAGGGGATTCCTGGGCAAACTCTGCCATTGTCTCATCACCCTGACAGGCATAAGATGTTTTCTACATACTCTTTTCATAACTTCAAAAACTAAGACATTTCTTGCAATTTCTTATATTAGAAAAACAGAACAGAACATCTTTACAAGGACTCAGAGTTGAAATATACTGGACTAGCATGAAGTGCATACAAAGAAATTGAGTCTTCTATCACCTAAAATAAGGGAAATCTTGGGTCAGATGAAAGGTATTGAGATTTTTGCCAACAGGTTTACTGTACATAGCATTTTAGCACGTATACATAATACTTTTCCTCATCCCTGAGTTTTAATATACTAATAAAGCTCCAGATTTACAATAAAGTTGAACAAACACAACAAAGGACAAAATCTAATGCTTGGTCTTTTTTTTTTTTTTCCCATCCAGTGAACGAGAGCCATATAATGACAACCCATTATCGCTGTTGGTAGTATTTTCCAGTGTATCAAAATAAATAAATAATGATAAAAAAATTAATGCAAACTTATTTTCCAAAATATAGGTGTAAAGGCTGTAAACATTATATCCTATCTGGTCTGATAAGACACCATATGCAGACTTAAAAGTATCCTAACCCTATGCTCCTAAATGTACCTTTACAAATCCAGATTTTTCAAACATTCAGTACCACATAAATCCCTATCTCCAGCATAAACAACTTCTGTAACAATGAGAAGGAGGAGAAAAATGAAACATTGTTAAACATAAATCTCACAACCAAAGTATTTTATCTCCAAGCTCCTGACTTTTGATGCCATACAGGGTTAAATGAACTCAGTTATATCAAGACGACAGAGTTTCAGAAAGGCAAATACCATTCACTCTTTCCGGAAGGTATTTTCAGATTTTAATTGCATTTTTCATTAGCTAGTCTCATAAGCATAACTCTGACAGATAGAATCACCAAGTGATGAGTATCTGCATTATAACACAACACCCGCTGCAGGAAGACAGCTACATTAGCTGAAGTGCCCTATATAGGCAAAAGTTTTCTTGTAACCAAGAATCCACAGTAGATTTCAAGAATGTATTAAGCAATTATGTGATGAATTAATTCATCACTAGACTGCACTAAGGGTGGGGGGGGATAGAAATCAAATTACCCAGCAAAACAAAACCCAAAATATTAATGTATTTCTGTAGTAAATAATACACTATGTTAAAACAAACAACAAGCAACCAGAAACCTGACTGCTCTTTTGTCCTCTGATCTCTAACATGTACAGTTTTACCACATTTCTCAGAAAAAAAAAATAAAAAAAAATTCGATGTTTTATCTTTAGATTCAGAGTTGAAATATATGTGTTAGCATTCTGAGATTAGAATCTATGTTTACGTGTCTAAGAAATTTGACCAAAACAAGAATAATAGAAAAGGGTGTTAACCTACACATCGTATGCCAAACTTGTTTTCTTCTACATTGGTATACCAGACAGCCTCCAGCTTTAAATAACTAAAAATTTTTGTCAAGTTCATCTGTTTTATTATTCCTCTTGGCACAAGCTAAATTTATCACATACGTTTGAAATAGATTATATGTTGTTTTATTAGATTAATTTAATTGTGTATTGGCATCAGCATATGTCAAAATTAATGGCTTTTTAATGGCACTACATGCTAATGATTAACTAGAAATACCGAGAAGGGGGTGAAGGTATGGTTTTAGGAATGATTAATATGACAAGGTCATAAATATTACTATACATAACACTGGCACACACAAAAGAATAAAAATAGCTTTGTCTTCCTCTTCCTCCTATTCTGGGAATAAAAGGAGAACAGTATGGTTCAGAGTTATTATTTGCTTATATATTATATCAAATCTGTAAGGAGTCGGCACAGCCCTGCTGTTCTTAAAATATATTTCCCTGAAAATAAAACTGAAACTGTGTTCAGGTTCAACCCAGCTGGCAGCTAAGGACCACATAGCAGTTTTCTCACTCCCCCTCAGTGGGATGGGGGAAAGAATCATAAAAAAGGGTAAAACTCCTGGGTTGAGATAAAGATTGTTTAATAGGACAGAAAAGGAATGGAAAATAACAACAATAATAACGATGATAAAGGGATATACAAAACAAGTGATGCGCAATGCAACTGCTCACCACTCTCTGACCAATGCCAAGCCCATCCCTGAGCAGCAGCAGCAGCCGCCCCCCAGCCAACCCCCGCAGGCTATTGTTCACCATGAGGCTGTGCAATGTGGGACATCCCTCTGGCCAGCCTGGGCCAGCTGTCCTGGCTGTGTCTCCTCCCAGCTCCTGGTACACCCCCAGCCTCCTCACTGTCAGGGAAGTAAGGGAGGCTGAAAAGTTCCTGCTTTGGTGCTGCTCTGCAACAACTGAACCATTGGTGTGTCATCAGCATTGTTCTCATCCCAAAATCCAAAACACAGCACCATACTAGTCACTAGGAAAAAAAATTAACTCTATCCCAGCCAAAACTAGAACAAAGTGGAAGAAAATAATAGGAGTGAATACTGCATTTGTAGATATAATATCATGATGACACAAAACAAGCACACACCAATTTTCTTCCTGACCCAGGGTTGTGACACTTCTCCAAATTCTAGCTGCAAAGCAGGACAGAAGTATATTCCATTCCCCACCCACTGACTTCAAAAAGTAAAGAATATGAGATAAAAAGAATTTAAAAAAATAGTTTAAATATTTTCCTTATATTCTTTGTGGTTTTAAAATAGTACCTGCAAAAAGGGAAAGCCTTAAGTCATTTGTGTCTGAAGCTTCAAAACCTGATTGAAAAATCCATTGAAATAGAAATGGGGGAAAAAAATAACGGTATTTTTTAAGATGCTTAAAGCAATGGGATCGGAAAGCAGTTCCCTCCCCCAGTCTCTGCCAATGCCTGTTATTGTATTTATGTGCAAATTATGTAATGCCACATAGTCATGATATTTAGTTTTATCAAGCAAGTTACAGTGCATCTCCATAGCTTTATAATAGATGTGATTAGGAAGTGGCTGATACCAAAAAATAGATCCTTAGATCCTAGAAATGAGTATATAAGATGGAGTCCAACCTGTTAGGTCTCTGATTCTTACCCATATTTATCTCAGCATGATTTTATGATGCTAGTGCATGTCCTCTCAATATTGTAGCTTCATTACTGTAACTCTTTTCATTGAGCTGTAACTTGGAAGACACACCACTTGTTCCTGCACTATATGATATGATTTTCATCCCTCATTCTTGATCTTGAGTAGCATTGAATAGCAATGATCTTGATACTGATTAAACTTATCAGGTTTCCAAACTCTGGTTGGATTGACTTTGGTTATATTCGAGGCCTCTTACATGTAAGGGTCTCCAGGAGACCTTATGCTTGTGTTTCTCCTTACTATCTTTGAAGATAATCAATGGAATTTTAAGCAAAGGGTTTTTTATTTTGGTTTGAAATAGTCCTTATCTCTATCTGTACCAGAAATGAGGCTCATATTATGCCTCTTATGAAAACAATAATTAAATAAATCCTATATGTTACACAGTAGTCATTATTAATTCCATCATAACATTTCCTTTTATATTAATGCATGTTTGGAATATTTTGTTAGATTATTTTTGGTTGATGTTAATAGCAGCTTAAAATATAGAGCACTCTACAAAAATTACCTAGCTTATAGAGCCTAATGTAACAATTAATGTGAAGTCTGTTATAATACTGAGCTATACTCAATCTCCATACTCCCGAGGAAAACACTTCAGTCAATTTTACACAAACAGTAAGAGCAGAAGGTAATTTCAGGGTGGCTAATAATACCTCTGAGACACATATACTTGCAGAAATAGTTCAGTAAATGCAACAGCCTGGGTGTTAGAAGTCTCCATGCTCAAAGTGGTCAGCAAGAGACTTTTATAAGGAAATGTGTATGTTACAGAATAAAGCTTTGATAACGCAGCCCTCTTTTTCTTGCAGTGTATGCTGCCTCCAGCTTCAGAACTCAGCTTCATTCAGAATTGTTTCCCCTCCGCTGCTTCATCACTTTTGATATCAAATTTTTGACTAGCTTGTCTAAAGCATTAAATTCTAATACACACATATGCATTTATCACCTTCAATGCATTTTGCTAAAGATATATGCCTGGTTCATCCCTATTCTGACTGAAAAAATTAAGCCCTGACTGAAACTATTTAGAAACTGAGAGTTTAACTTCAGAAAAAGAGAAGAAAACACTAAGATCTCTTCTCAAAGTTAACAGTTTTGCAATTAGGACATCTACTTTGGATTAAGAAAGAAAAACCCTTAACATGGGGAGACACAGATAATGTTGGAAACTACTTTTGACACTGTTTCCCACAGTGCTCTCCTGTATGAACAGAGAAGGCATGAACAACAAGAAGATGCTGTTAGTTGGGCCTCCTGGGAAGCAGGCAGAAGTTTGCTGTACAGATTGTAGCCAGCTCCAAACAGAGTGCCCCAGGCACTGAGTCCCATACTGCTCAAAGTTTTGTTCAAGAGCTGGATGAGGAGACAGAACACACCCACAGCAAATCTGCAGATGATGCTAAATGAGGAGGAGAAGTTTATAATACTGAACAGCAGGGCTTACTTAGGAAACTTGTTGATGGGGACAACATAAATCTCACAGTTCATGCTGAGACACATGTAGTTACGCACTGGGTAAGAATAACAATGCATGAGCACAGGCTGGTGTAAACACCTTAGGTGTTTACCTATGAGTACCTACCAGCTGTGCTGAAAAGGACTGGGGGTTACAGCAGGTTGAGTATGAGCAAACAGCATGCTCTCTCTGTGGATAAAGCAAATGCACATGGTGCGATAATAGCAAGAAGGCCACCAGCAGACTGAAGGAAACTCCTAGTCCCCTCTATTTGGTCCTGACAAACCCACATCTGGAATACATGGCCAGTTTTGTTCTGTATATTTGCACCAGATCAAGACTGATGCTTAAAACCAAATAAAATCCTGTATAGGGCTGCTAACATGGTCAGGAGCCCAGAGCATAGGATTTATAAAATAATGTTGAGGGAGCTGAAACTGTTCAGTCTGGTGAAGAGATGGCTAAGGAGAGATTTTAACTCCCCAGCGAGCAGTTATGAAGATGTGGATCTTCAGCAATAGCAACATAACAAACATTCATCACCACAAATTACAACCTGTGAGTCCCAGGCTGAACATCACGAAAATGTATTTTTCTATGAGAGGAGGACAATGTGGAAATGTGATACTGAGTGACTACAGCAGCTTCACCCTTGGAGGTTGTCAGGACACCAGCTGAACCTGTCTGGTGTTCATGACACTTTACGCAGAGGCTGGGCTACAGGACTTCCAGAGGTCCCTTCTACCAATATTTCTGTGTCCTTGTAACCAAAAATTCCATTGGAAGTATCTGTATCCATTTACTACTACAGAAGAGGTATAACCTTTTGGAAAGCGTTGCTTCCTGTGAGATTAAAATAATGCAGATGTGGAACAAGTTCAGAAACTGGACAAAGAATGACTAAAGAAATGAAAACCTTGCATGTAAAGAAAGGTTGAAAAAAAATATTTAGCGATGACATGAGTAAGGTGAAACATGGCAGAGATAAAAGCTAGAACTAGAGCATAAAAAAAGTAAGAGCCACAAATAGCTGTCTCCTGATATGAAAATGAAAGTCAGAAGCAAAAGCAAACATTTTTCTTCAAGCTTTAATTTTATCTGCACAACAAAATGCCACAATACAGTACTAAATCCCTGTGATTCAGAATAAAAGCCAGTCATTAAGTAACAGAGATTTGAAGAAAAAAAAGTCAGAGTTAGGATTTCAATAACTGAGTATTCATTAACAGGCTTCCTGAATGCATCCTGTGAAGCATTTGGTACTGGCCATTTGCCAGTCTGCAGGGCAAGGCAGTTCATTGGCGTACCTGGATCAGGCTTTGAACATTGGGAAGGCTCACACAAACAGAAGGCAGGTGTGAAGCAGCCTTTACCTTTTAGAAGGCTGACAGCACAGAAGCACCTATGTGATGAGACCCCAGAGTTTGATCTGTCACTTTTTCCTATAATAATAGATCAAGTGATGATACAATTTATTCTACTCCGCCTTTTGAAGTCCAGTTGCTAGAATAACATGCTTTTAGCTCCAAAATAATACATTACTACCGCCAAGTGTTATTTAACATTTTATATGTTAAATTCTTAGTGGTATTAATTATTTAGAGGGTAAAGACAACTCAATTCTTAAAATGTAAAATAAGGACCCAAAGTCTCCTTTGATGTATATCCTTTGAAACTTAATGTGTCATAAATCTTCCAGTTGGGTATTTTTCCAGTTTAAACCCATCGCATTATATGAGTTTACTAGAAATGCTTTGTGCTGTTCAGTTTAAGTATGCTACCTATTCACTAGGTAATTCAACAAGCTTTGCATCAAGATTAGATATTTGCAATATACAGAGAGCATATTTTATGAGCAACTTTACAGTCCTAATTTTGGAGTACATTTTGTAGCAAACAGGAATCACCACCAACTGTTTTGGAACTTTTTGCACTGAAACACACAGCATGCTTGCTAGTCAAGACATAAAAACAACACTACCCCACAAAAACAGGGAAAAAAAATGAACAAAACCCAAACCTTTTCCATCAAGATGACAAGGCGTCAGAATTATTTTTATAGATAAAGGAATGATGCTACTTTAAATAAAATTAATGTTCCCTAAGCTATTTGACATTCTAAACCAGTATAGGTAGAGACTGAAAAAAAAAAAATCAGTCTGGCATGTACATTAGGCCAGGTGTCAGGTTAAAGTTTAAATAATTTTAGAGGGTGTTCTTCTCTTTAAATAAGCAGAAGTATAATCAGACAAAAAAAAAAATCTATCAATTAACATTAGCAATTAGCTTTAGCAGTATTTATATTCTAGATTATATTTTTAAACCTAGAAATCCTGCGAAAAGATAGTTGAAAAAAAAATAGTAGTAGTAGTCCAAAGAACTCATCACAGTTATTACATTATTACCACGTTTTGCTTATTTCTATAAGTATACCTGACCTTAATTTTTTTAAATTAACTTCTAAGTGCCATTTTATTTCCTGTATAGAAATAACTGTGAAGAGAAAAATATGTGAGGAGACTGAATCTGGGTGAATAGTTGCACCTAAGCATCCTATAAAATCTAATGGTAGCACTGCACATAATGTAACACAGCAGGTTTAGTGGTAAGGGGAACACAAATTAGGAAATTAACAGATCACAAACTATGCTTATAGAAAAGTATGTTATTTCATAGATTTACAAGAAGTTGTAGGCAGAAGAGTAGGGGCTGCAACTGCATAGGCAGTACAACATGATGGCTGTACATTCATTTTAAAATAATGTCTGATTCTTCAATACTACGCATTTTAAGGAGTTGTGTCATGTAAAGCATGTGCTTAAATTATGTCACTTAATAGCGTACTACAAGCTAAGGAGTTCACGGCAATGATTTCAGCTGGGGAGTGGTGCCTGCATTTCAGATCTGGAGAAACTTACTCCTTTGCACCTGAGGGAAAGGTAAACAATTTTCATAACTGACACTGTTTTTTAAATGGGATCATGGTTAAGAGAAAATTGAGGCAATTAAAAACAATTAAAGACAGTAAAGTTTTTTTGCAATAAAGACTTTTGACACAGACTGAGAGCTCAAATAATTTTAAATGGCAAGCTTCTCAATTTAAAAAATAAAACTTTCAGGGTTGGCATAGCCAGTGTATTTACAGAAGTATAGGAAGTCTTTTTCTTGTTGAAAGAACTTGCATCAGTCTCGCATAAGGACTTCTAAGGGCATTCTCTTTCTTGACAAGATGGAGAATTATCTCACAAACTTCAGTAAGTTTGAAGGTAGATCTAAAGAGCAAAGAAGTGTCCCCCTTTAATACAAGAAACAAATTGAGCTCCTTAAGAAATTCATTTTAAAACACATTTTCAAACCACTGTGCGTGTACACAGTTGCACTTTAAAGTTCTTTTCAACTTATTGTTCTTCTTTTAGGAGTAGAAGTGCAAGAAAAGCCACAGTATTCCTGTCAGGACATCTATCCAAAATGAAATTGAAAGTCAGGGATTTTGTTTGTTTGTTTTAAATATATTCCAGGATAACATGTATTGTCTTAATCTGCTAGCTCAGGTTATCCATTATGATTTGTAACTCTTTTCTAAAGGCTTTCCTTCAAGATAACATCCCTCACACTGCTGCATGGACAATGGTTTCTATCCCTAGCTAAATTAGTTTAAGTACTTTTTATGACTTTTTTTTTTTTTTAATATGTTTGATCTATATTGTGTTGTAATTTACTATTAGTGATTTGTCATCCTTGGTATTTGTCATACATCCAATATTTTTATTATGCTCTGTGTGCAGCTATCAACCTTTGAATAATAACCTCTGGTATCAATGTCAGGTCACTGATAAAAAACATTGATTATGAAATCAGCTGAGAGGTGATAACACCCATTTATGCTCCTCAAATAGTAAGCCAGTTTTTAAACTTGTAAATGTTCCTTACTATTTCAAAATATATTGAAATAGAAAGGCTGACATAAAATTATATCAAAAGCTTTAAAGTACATTAATCACTAATACTACGTTATCAAACAGTATGTAACCTAATTGAAAAGGGTTCTAAGAAGGATGCAAATGCAGATGAAATTTTGTCTCAAATATCTATTCCAACAGAGAAACAATGTTCTGAAACCCTATGGTCAGAAGGTAGCAAAGATGCAACACAAAGCTTTAAAGAGCATCCTCTTGATAAAATTTAAGTGCCCAAGCACATAGAAGCAGAGCCTTCACATTTATCCGGTCTCTGTTATGAATTCTAGACGCATGGCCAGAGAATAACTGTGGTAATGCCTTGGCAAAGCCTCTTTTCAGTTTTCCCTACAGCACAAGGCCAACCATGGATGTAGGGGAGGAGAAGATCCTATGCTTGGCTGAGTTCAGGGATCATTACTGTGACCCAAACAAAAGAGAACAGAATGTTAATGCTCTCATGCACAAATACGTACAGATCATAACTCTAAAAAAAAAAAAAAAAAAATTCTCCCTTTTTCTATTGAAGCTACTTTAAATTAGACTAACACAGTATTTCCACTTCTATCATCTCAAAAGTAGGAAAAAATGGTGGAATAGAATTTGATGAAGTTTTCATTGCAGTAAAAAAAGACTGAAAAATAAAAAGTATTTTGATTTGGTAAACCAATTACACTGCTTTGTTTGTATTACATCGCTGTAACTTTCCTAAAGTCTGGAAAACACAAACACTGCATACTTACACTACTTTCCAATGTTTTCTCTTTAATGCCTAATGCATATAACTATAATGCATATAACTATATCAAAATTAAGAAGCAAAAGCTTCAAACAACTGTATGATATATATTTATATAAATAAAAAGTTGGATGGAAACCAGGCATACGTAACAAATGGAAATGTGTCATTTCAGAATATTCTCTCATCTGAAACAAAAATCAAGAGGTTTTTAAAAGGTTCACCTCACGCCTTCCACCACCCCCCATTTTTGATAGTTCTATTATTATTATAAACACTAGTCTTACTTTTTTGTGCCAGGGACTAAGGAGAAAGATCACGTCATTCTCAAATAGCTGATATTTCTGTAGGTGAAAGGCTTATCAGTAATGTGATACATGATACCCTGGAGGGTAGAATCCTGTTCTGACATTATCTCACACCCCAATGGTTAAAAATAATGTGTCATAACAGCTAAGCTAAAAATATAATCTCTGTGTGGTCCAGTGATCTCCAGTACTTCCAGCTGAATAGCCCAAACAGCTTGCTACAAGCACAGAGAAAATCTGAACACAAGGACTCCTTTGCTCACATTACAGGTCTACGGTACATACGCAGTACAGAAGATTCAATATAGACAGAAGATCCAATCCTTGGTGAGAGGGCGGGGGATAGACAGAGCTGCAAGTTGCAGAAATTGTTTGGGTGGCTGAAAACTGTTCCCAGACACTGTTTTCTGTCAATCCTTAATAAATGTATGTGGCAGAAGTGGCCTTATATGGCCAGAGCAATTTGGTTTGTAGCTTCTTCCAAAATGTCCATAAAGAAGGTCACTGGCAAGTATTGCAGGCTGCATGTATTTCTTTGATACATTCTAAGATGTACCAGAGACAAAAAGCTTCAGAAAGATTAAAACAAACTCACAACCTGAAAGCTAGAAACATTTCTGGGTAACACCCCCATCAAAAGGGACACATTCAGTTATGGGTGCATGGGCTTTGTTTAAAAGTATGGATTTATCAAACCAAAGTAGAAGTCCCCTCAAAGGATTCTGAATCAACTCTGGAAACACAGAAAGACAGCATTACCATTATAATGCTCTCATCAATAAATTTTAAGAATTCAAGAACTGATGTACTGAGACAGACCAAAGGTCTGTCAAGCAGCACATCCTGTCCTGCCAGCTGTCAGTACCACTTGATTAGGGAAAGAATAAAATAGGACAAGTACAGAATGCTATTTTCCCAGCTCTAAAGACTGAGGTGAGACCTTGATCACTGCATTTAATGATCTCTGATGGATATATCTTTCATTACTTGGTATAGCCTTCTCTGATGTATCTATACATTAGATTCGCCCAACTGAGATCTTCACAGTTCAAGTGTGTTTAAAAGCAATTTGGAGTAATATGTTTAACGTTTCCCCTCCTAACTTTATAGCTCGTTATTTCTTTTTCCAAGTTTGAGAGCCATTCCTCATAAGGAAGCTATTCCATGATATGATCTATTTCTCCAATAATTTACTTTTAAGATGTAGTGGAAATAGCTTCATGGAATATTTGCAGGGTACAGATGGTTGGAGTAGGATAATAGCAGTCTCCAGATTTTCAAAACTTTCCTGATAAATTCTGAAACCATAGCTTCTTAATGACTAAGTGCTGGCCTCAAGTTTTCAGAAGTTCAGAACATCTAACATGTTATGAATATAGATACACATAAAAGGATACCTTCACCAAAAGAATGGGGAATGGAAAACAAAAGAACTTCCACTGGTTTGTTTTCATTCTTAAAAAATAGTAACTTTAGTCAGATTATGGAAGTAGTATCTGAAACATTACTTTATCAATTACCATAGTTAGACAATACAAAATTTCAGAATATATAAAGATATCTTTGAATCTTTTTCTTCATATTCTAAAGAAACATTTAAAGCTCTGAAAGGACTTAAAGCCCTCATTTTTTCTGCACATGTGGAACTTGGGAATATTTTCCTATCTTTGCCATTATCTGAGGAGTTCTGCAAAGTAACCTGACCACCACACAATCCAGGAGCACTTGCAAGTTTGAAGCTTAAAGTGGATCTCTCTAATATCCTCTGTCTCATAGATCAGAGCTCCCACTGCAGTTAGCTGGTCTGTGTCCATACAGAATGAAGTAAAGACTGCACTTTCTCATTTCCTCCTTAGACTTTAGGTCATCAAATGATTGTTGAGATCCTCTAGAGCAGTGCATTTAGTGCATAACAGTAAACAGTTAAACTAGATTATATAAAACTAGTTATATTATATTTATATAATATATAAAAGTTATTATATATAAAACATAAATATACATATATAACATATATAAAACATATATATAAACATATATATATAAAGTTATTATATATATATAAAAATATATAAAAGTTATTATATAAAACTAGATTATATTAAACTAGTTATATTTTAATCTAGCTCATTCATTACCAACTTTTTTTTTTTTTCTGGATATAAAAATTAAAAAAGGTGTGTTAAGCATCCTTCCCTCTGTTCCCTTCCCAATCTGCCCCAAAGTTTTTCACTGG
Source organism: Anser cygnoides (assembly GCF_040182565.1). Classification (NCBI taxonomy): domain Eukaryota; kingdom Metazoa; phylum Chordata; class Aves; order Anseriformes; family Anatidae; genus Anser; species Anser cygnoides. The sequence goes on along the minus strand of NC_089876.1, from coordinate 63,228,031 downwards.
ATGAATGAGTAGATCCTGCAAGCTGCTATAACTACATCTGATATATTGCTGTTGGAAGACACAGTTTAGGATAAGGAGAAAATAGGATCATCTCTGTTATTGACAGTCTGCTAAATTAGATTAACTGTTAGATGGTACTGCACTCTCATTTCCACTACTTTACTCAGCTGCTGAGGCTGGCATCTAAGAACCACTAGAAATTTTACACTTAGGTCAACTTCAAAGAAATTACAGATACCAGGTTTCAATTTTAAATATCCCCTTATAAACTTGCTGAAACACAATAAACATCATTCTTACCCTCTGGATACACTGCTTCATTTGCAAACATATGAGGTCATGACACTGGGGTCACTTCATAAAAGTGGAAAAATTATTCAAGGTATTACAATAAATTTCATCTGAATAAATGTACTTGCAATTGCAAAACAAAATCATTCTACTCTATTTAAAATTCTCATTCAATAACCTAGTAAATATAATTAAAAAAAATAATTAAAAACTACTGCTAGGGAAAGTGGGAACGATATCTGCAAACTACAGTTATGCCAGTTTTGGAGACAGTGACTGAGAATGTTACTTCTGGTTACCAAAATACTTCAAAGGGAAAGTCTTTTCTGTTCCTGAGTTCACTTGATAATCTTCAGAAAATGTTTGTCATTATGACACTGAAATAGCTAGGAAAAAAAATCTCAATGCTTAGGTTTTTCATAATTTAATTTTATAAAATGACATTTAACAGCCATTTCAAAATTCAGAGGGAGTGAAGTATCCAGTACACCAAGAGGTGAAAAAAAAAAAAGACATTAAGAAAAAATGTTTACTTATAAAATGCTTGTAAGTAAAAGAAACTACAGCCAGTGTGCCTGGATGATCTGGAAGTGCTGGGTTTCACTTTCAGAATTGCTCCGGAGCTGAGAAGTCTAAATCTCATTAAAATAAATAAAAATAGACTGTTCTTTTGGCTAGTTTTTCTTTCTTCCTTCTATTCTCCATACTGCCCTTCATATTATTATTATTATTAATTTTTGGTTTCATTCTTAAGAGTTCTTCTTGGTTTAATTTTCACCCCCTGTGGCTTGCCTCCCCTTCTAGGGCTGTTGCTGGTCTACCTTTCAATTGATCTTGGTATGGAAAAACATTGGGAGTGTTGAGTGTCATATACATAAAATCATCATAGCTCATGTCACCAATGTACCACAAAAGAATATCACTCTGGAAAGTTGAAAAAATCAACTTGCAGGGGAAAAAAAAACAACAACCAAACGAACACCCTAACAACAAGTTTCTTTCATCACAGCCTCAAAGAGGAACAGAATGCTTTCTCAGACAAACAGCAGAAAAAAGATTAGCCATATATGCAGAGGCCTTGAGGACAGATGGTGTCACAGTTTAGCAAAATCTTTCCTAAAGCAATCCTTACAAGCCCGGGAAGATCAAGTTCTCACAAGAAATTATGTGAGTTAGGGCACCACTGAAGTTATGTGAAGCATTTTGCTTTGGACGCAAATAGGTTTTTCTTCACTACAGCCTAGCAGTAATTTTGATTTGGCAAACCAGTTTTAATTATTAGTTATTTATTAGTTACATTTCAAACAGTTACACACCGCTCCCACCCCCAACTCTATTTTTCTGTAATAGTTATAAGCTTTCTATAATATTTTGGCATTGCTCCTTTGCTAGGACATTTTAAGTTCTCCCACTACAGCGAGCTTCACACTCCCTCTGTGCAACATTTCCACTGGCTTTCAGAGAGCACTGTTTTCTTGGCTGTGAAAAATAGTAAAAGCTTGAAAAGAATTGCCACTGAACTAGCAACTTCAAACATATTTAAGTGAGAACTGATGATCTATTTTCTGTTTTGTTTTTAATGTCTCCCAACGTTCAAACATTCCTGAGCCAGAGCATTACAACGTGAAATATTAGCAACATGCAAAATTTTTGAGAAGTGACTACTGAGCTTCTTTGTAACCCTTCATCCTATAAAGGCATTCAATATTCTAAATAATTTCTAGGCCCTGTGTTTTTGACAGAAGGTGCAGTTACAAAGAACTTCCATTGTAAGGCTCTGATCAGAGGCACTGCATACATTCCTTATTTTCAGTAGAACTGGGGATTATGTATATAAATGTGAGAAATTAAATGGTGAATTTGACATATGGATGCGTATTATTGAGTGATGGTAACTCTTAGAACAAGTTACCTCTGCTTTCTCATTAAAAATAGATTGAATCATGTTGTTTAGTTGTTGTTGTTTTGAATTTAAATAGTCGAAACTATCAAAAAAACCCAAAAAGCTGACTGCCACTGCTTATCTTTGAACCCTTGGATGTCATTAACAGAAACAAGTCAGACATACTGAATGCAACCTTTGAGTTACCCTCCTCTCCTCATTCAACACAACACTAGAAAACACAACCAGAACTTTGCCCAAGAGCCACTTAGCAACTATTTTCTCCTTTTCTACACCAAAAACTCAAAAACCAACCAACCAAACAAAAAAAAGCCACCAAACACACAAAAAAATGAGAATAAACTGGCTCATCACAGTAAGCAGGTACAGACTAAAACAGCAGATAACCTGATAATGATTTTTCTGAGATACAGAAAATAGTTTTCTTTAATTATTCTTGAGAGTTTTTGTTGTTGTTTTTAGAATCTGTATCTCAAATACCTAAGTTATAAAAACCACCTACATAAAATCCACCAAATCAAAAGCTATACAACATACTTGTCTATGTTGTCAGCTAAAATGTACCACACTTCATGTCAGAGTTCATGGAAATTGCAGGCAGCTCTTGACTTAGGAACAGTGAAGTCCATCCCCACCAGAACTTTATAACCCTCAGTTAAACATTCCTGAAGGTGATTTCTCTCTTGCACTGTGACTATTGATTAGATTAATCCTTGTAAAATAATGGCTGAGGAAGCAGGACAGTAAGGAGATGAAATCTTGCAGATACCATTCAAAGAAAGAAAAACTTCAGCATTTAAGAAGGCAGTTTCCCACTCACAGCTCCATGACAATATTTTTCTTTCACAAAGCAGATAGTGCAGTTCCATCATGTCTATGGATAATCTACACACTGATATATTTCCATTCCGCAGAGTACACAGCTGTCTCTGTTGTGTGTAGATCAGAACATGTGGACCCCCATCTTCTGAAAAGAGCCACTGAAGTTAAACCATACATTCCACGTTAGATATTTTTGTATTAACTTTGGATTTTCTTAATGAAATTGATATCCTTTTTTTCCCAAGTAAACGTGTAATACATAATGCATTCAAAAACACATACGTATTAAATATCAGTTAAAATAATTTGAGTAATAGCCTAAGTATTCTGAGAGTAGAAGAATATATGCCAAAGCACAGACTCTTAAAAACGGATTATTTGCATAAGTGCTTCAAAGAAAAGATCTTACTCCCATGTCTGTATTAATATACTACAATGTTTGGTATGTTACTTGTGTTACCTGCTAGAAGTCCAACTGTGCTTAGTGTTGTACAAAGATAAATAAACGGCGTAGGATACCTAACAAAAAAGTTTGTAATATAATAAGTAGTAGACATTGGATAACGAGTATAACTACAAGAAATGAGTAACAAAACTACAGAAGCATTAATAAAAGCTTGAGTTTACATATACACAAGAATTACAGATTGTTTAAAATACATTAATTTAGATATTCAAATATACCTGATTACAAAGCCACTTTAACAACAATCCCTTAAGTTTCTGTACTCAGCATCATCCAGTTGTGTCCGTTTTCCCTTATGTATTGTAGCAGAGAGCAGGCCATCCAACAGAATAATGGGTTTCCCACTGAATTTCAGGATAGTGTTCCTTTCAGAAAGAGGATCACAGGGAGCAGGAGGAAATACACTCAGACATTTGTTAGAAGTGCTGATAAAACTAGCAGTTATTAAGGTGATAATGTGCTACTGCTGACACAGAAAGGAAAGGATGACTTGCGAAGGACTGAAAGGGCCAGAATTCTGTATTTGAGGAAATAAAGAAAAGATCCAATGGAACAACAACAAGTAAGATGCCATAATAACTGTAGCTGATTAGGAAGAGATTTCAGTGGACAGGAAGGTTTTTCTGTCAGAGTCCAGGAAGATATAGTTCTTTTGTTTCAGAAATGAGAGGAGGTCTGAGGACGAATCATAGATGCTATAAATAACAAATCCCAGAAAATGCTGGAATGTCAGAGAAATGCCAGAAGTTAACAGAATTTTCCCAGAGAAAGAATATAAATTAAAGACATTCCATACATCTTTGGATAGAGAGAGAAACAATCAGACACAGAGATGCTGATTTTACAGTCTTTCTTCCACTCCCTTCTTGCAGTGAGTACAACATAACGCTTTTTGGGAGAAAGTTTACACGCATTTTGATCTACATGAGTATTTGCAGATCTATAAAATTCAAACTTAACACAGCAGTGAGTACTATAAGGAAAGAAAAATTGGAAAAGAATAATTATTCCTACTGTTCTAATTCAGAACTAACATAGCTGGGGCTTTTTTTGACACTGCTTCTGCTTACTGAAAGCCTTTCTTGTATTAAGTTGTATATTAACCTCTATATTCTTGCCCTCATGGAAATATATTATATTCTTAGATAATCAATTACAGTTTATAGAGATTACTGTAGGCTGTGGCTCCAGTCATTCATACCTCTGTACCTCCATCCATTATTTCTGGTACCTGGGAAGGAATCATTATTAACTTCAAACAATTTATTAGACCTTTTCCTATTCCATCCCCCTTCTTTAACATTTATCACTTCAAACACTTCTCACACATCCAAAATCCTCAGTAAAGTACAGTCCTCTGAAACATTACTTTGACTTTCTCAGCAACTCCACCACTTGATAATTAACAAAGTCCCTACCAAGATTGATCACCTAGAGTCTAATTAAATACTCAGTGTGAACATTTCCTGATTACATTCAACTGCATTATGCAAAACTTACACCAAGACCATATACCTATTCTTCCCTTGAGCAATCTGTACGAACAGTTCTCTTTTACAGCTCTTTGCTTTATCCCAGCTTCACTTCCCAAAGCTTACTACAAAAACATTACTATTTCCCATAGTTCTCATGATATATACAAATTTTCAAATACAATCCTCTTGCAGAATAAAGAAGAACTGCATGCATGAGAACACACCTTCCCCCCAAGAAAATGAGCCTTATGAGGATCTTTACCAGATTTTCCCTCCAATTCAGTCACCACTCAACTACTTGCAAAGTACAGACATTTGCATAAAGCAATACTTCACATAATTTCATAGATAGACAGATACGGAAAACAAAACAACGATGAAAAAACACCACAAGAAGTGACTTTTCTATTCCTTCACAACATTGCTGTCCACATTGGCCATGAAGCCATTGAGTACAAGTAAATCCAGACGTCAAGACTTTAACTTTCCTCTTCTTTCTCCAAAAATGTAGTAAAAGTAGATTTCTTCCAAAAATGACATGAAATTCAAAAATATTGCCCTAGTGAACTTTTCACAACAATGTTGGAGCTGCATACAGAATTCTTTAAAAAATGAAAGACTACCACAAATGGGGGGATACCTAGGAAGGGTTGGATAAAACTAAGAAGAAAAACAAAGGCTTGTAAACGTTTTGCTGTAATGTTTTGTCACAATAATGGTCAACTTCAAGGAAAGTTTTGATTCATACACTGTAATCAAGACCAAACCAAGGGTGAAAAAATAAAAATATTAACATTACAGTCTGAAAACAATAAAAATATACCACTAATATTGACACGGAAAGTTTTGTTTAAACTTGAAACCTCATCAAAATGACCAATTAGAAATTTTTAGTCTGAAACTAATCTGTTGTATTCTTACTTCTAAGGAAGGTTGCTCTTCTGTCATTCAGCTGCACGCGAAAAGCCATCATTATTTCAATAGGAATTCCCAGTTATGAATTCACTTCAAAAGAAAAATTCCAGAACTACAAATTAAGATGTCCTCATGAGGAAAATACTCTTCCTCTCCCCAAGAAACAAGGAGATGGCATCCAGGCCCTCTTCTTATATGTATGACTTCTTTCAGAACTTAGTAGAGGAGGTAAACCTTGGTTGCTCAGATGACCTACTAAAATACAAATAACACATATTGTACTGTATAAGAGAACAAAGAGCATTAATTGTTCCTAACTCCTTGACAAGCAGCAGGAATAATTTAGTCTGTAGTTATTTATCTCAGCTCATACAGAACATCCACAGAAGTCTTGGGAAAAAAGCTCACCAGGTAGCTTTTTTGTTAGAGTTAATTCTAAACAAATGAGATGGCAATACGTACTGTTTTGATGAAATGGAATTTCTGCAGATGATTCTGTCCTGATGTTTTTTGTTAGATTTTTTTGTTGTTGTTGTTTCTGACTTCAGAGTTGGAGACTCTTATTTTATGATATAGTGAGTAAGGCACTGTTTTTTTTTTTTTTTTTTCCCCTAAAATCTGTCTGGCACCCTCCACTTCCAAAACCACTTCACTTCACTCCTCCTAGAACCACAGAATTCTTACACATATAGAAACAAATTCAATTTGCAGAAATCAAAAAATATTTTCTAAAACTTATATTTTGAGAAGTCTTACCGTGAGTTTGATAGACACAGAATAATAAACAAACTGCAGCAAGTAATTCTGAATGATTCCTTGCATATCTGCCTAGCACTACAAAAACAGTAATAGTTTATATATATATCATAAACATTTTTTCTTAATATCAAGATGGTGAATTTACCTAACTTGAATAACAGCACATTGACAGCAGCTTAGCAAAGGTATTTCCAAGAACACCCATCAGTGGTTTCTGCACACAGTTTGATGCCTGTCAAGAAGGAACAAAACCTTTCAGCTACATTTATGCTTGCTTAGTTCTCAAGGGCATTTTTAGGCCTCCCTAATTAAGGCAATGCTTTACCAGTGCTCCTGCAGTTGCAGGTAATTGGCAAGCACTAACAGTAGGGTTCCAATGAGAATTTACTTTGTTAACATAGGGGAAAGAAAGGAGAAGAAAAAAAAAAAAACAGGAACCCATTTTCTTCTTTTATTTCTCAAAGTGCAAACCTACAAATAGTACTAGTGTATTGCAATTTAGCTTAAATTCTACTAGTCAAGTTATTTACTCACCAGCTACATCAAAATTTCAGAGAATCCAACCACTAAAACTGGGATTTCTCATTGTTGCAGAATGCCAGATTTAACAGTAAATGTTAAACAGAAGATTGACGCTCTTTTACAAATACTGGCAATACAGAGAAAAAGAAAAAAAAAGAAAGAATGAAAAAAGATGTGATAGAAGACAATTCATTTTACCTGAGATCTTAGATATATTAAATATTACATATAATGTGATGCTGCATATTCCACATTAACATCAAGTAAGTGTTACACAAAGGGGAGACCTGATCCTCACCTGCTAGGTCTCCCAGGCCTCCATGCTTGAACAAAGTGTTTTAAGAAGAGAGATACCAGCAGTGAATGAGGACTGATGCAGGGACCAACTGAGGGAATTCAAATCTTACAAGTCAATAGGACCCACTCAGTAGGACCCAATGGGCTGAATCTGAGGGTGTTGAGAAAACTGGCTGATGTACCTGCAAGACCCCTCTCTATCATGAGCCATGGGGAAGGAGCTCAACAACTGGAGAAAGGCACGTTGCAATCATCTTTAAAAAGAGTCAAAAGGACAGTCCAAGGACCTGCTGACCAGACAGCCTCACTTTGATCCCTGAAAAAACCTTTTTACAAATCCCCTTTAAATACACTTCTGGACAAATAATGAAAAAGAACGTGACTGGAAAAGTCATCTTGGATTTATCAAAGATTGCATAACCAGCCCAACTGCTTTCTGTGATAAAATTATTGGATTTGTGGACAAGGAGAGAACAGTGGGTCCTTGACTTTAGCAAGGCTTTTGAAACTTTCTTCCAGAATATTCCTGTAACCAAATGAGGACATTATGGTCTGGATGGGTGGATAACTATATGAATAGAAGTTGGTTGGATGATTGGATTCACTTTAACTGTAGTTAATGGTCGTTGTCCTCTAACAAGAGGCTAGTGGCTACTGGAGTACCACAGGGAACTCATGTGTTTAGTATCGTTACCAATGACTTGGAGGAGGCAACAGAGATGGGATATCAAGATAGTTTAATGAGATAAAATTAATCTGATCCATCTTAAGGGAGAAATCAATGACATATAAGTAATTTCTGCAAGCTCTTATGCAGATGCAGTTTGATGAAAACTACTTAATTTACAAGTTTTAATTTTTACATGAAGCAAAATACAAGAGGAGTAAGTAGGAATTGGGGGCATTTAGAATAAGACTTCTGTAAATGCTGGTAATGTAATTGATAATAAGTGAAGCAATTAATTTGTCAGAATAAATTATAGCATATTAGGCTTTCACTATTTTGATTATACTAACCACTTTTTAGAACTAAGTATTTGACTACAGGTTTCAAATTAAGAGTATTCCACTAGTAAGGCAGTGTTAGGGAAACAAATGATATTACAGAATTTTTCATATCTGATATTATTTCCAACAAAATATGTCTTTATAGTGAAATAAAAGTTTCTGCAAAACTTTCACCTCAAAAATGAAAACTTTCATCTGAGTCATGGTGGAATAAAAAGATAGGTACCTGCCACATTCTGAGAGCTACAGTATGTTTTTTTTTTTCTTTATATGAAATTCAAAGCATAAAGGTCAATAGAAACACATGAAATACATTGCTAAATTGAAGAAAAGTTTATAGAAGTGACACAAACTATTAAATGACTGGAAAAAATACTGCAAAACTTTACTTTTAAAGATTCAAGGAGCTCCATCTTTAAAGTTACAGACAGGATTCAAAGTTAAGAAGGCACAATCTGAAAAATAACTCCCAGTATGTGGAAGAAAAATTCTATAACGATGCTGTTCAGTGTAGAAATTTTAGTACCTAGGAAATAAATATAAAAGCAAGATACAATACAGAAAATATCTATGTACTTTCTTGGTTCATATTACAAAAGAATTAAGACTAAATGAGCACAGTGGTTCTTTTACCAGCTGTGTGATGAATTAATTTCCCCATGCATATTTTTTTTCTTTTAATACTCCTTAGAGAGTAACATGTTAACAATCATGTTAGAATGATTCTGATAGCTGCTACACATACACAGAAAGTAACACTATTTTTGGTGTTTGCAAATGAACGCAACAGGAAAGACAAAGATTAAAAAGACGTGGCCGTGAAATACCTCTTCATTGTTTTCAGTGGAGATATATTGGCTGATGGCCATTTTAGGAGCTGAGAAGAACCACACTTTTCTAAGCAATAATCCAAGTTTTTGTAGGTTCATTTGTAGGAAGAATGATACAAAATAACCATATTCACAGAACAGTGTGTAAAATTGGATATTTATACTCTAATGGATGCATTGAAGAATAGGTTTACAAAAGAGACACTTTTTGGTCAGCAAAGATTTTGTTGACCAAAATGGAAGCTCTACTCAGTCACCAATTCTAAGCTATGAGGTTTTAAAAACAGAACACAGAAAAGACATTGTAGAAGAAACAGAGTGAGAAAGAAGGTGTGGTTTCATGGCAACAAATTTCAAAAAATAATATTGACTGGGTGCAATTTTACAAACAGGACCTACGTCTATTTTGTACATATATTGTGTATGCACATTAAATAAATTGTTTAGCCACTATTTTCTGATCCACACAATGCTAAACCGATGAATAGCCTACAAACTGGTCAGTTAAATTAATCCAGAATACTCACTACAGCATACTTTGTACATAATTCTTTAATCATTTGTTGGGTTGAGGAGATTCATCATGGTACACAAAGAAAGAAATTGAAAGAAAATATGATCTTTGTACCATAAAATACCCATTTCTAATTAAACCCAACAAATCAATGTAACTCACAATTGAAGCTGAGATTCCAAGCTATATGAAACACACCTGTGTAGAGGTAAGAAAAATACTATTTTAAAACTTCCAACTATATCTTGAATTAAAATCCTGAAGATGGGTCTTCAATGAGTCCTGGTAATAGCAGTAAGACTGTGAAATGTTAAGACAGATATACTATAAGACAAAAAAAAAAAAAAAAGAAAAAAAAAGGCAGAAATGTCAATGCCTCCTGGCAATTTTTCTGAAGTTTTTCATACAACTACAAAAGCACGGTGACAGAACAGAAGCACACACATCATGGGCCATTGCTGTAGGCAGCACGGACAAGTCTGAGTCACATTTGTGTCCTCATTTTACTCATAGTACTTCAGCACAGTCAAACAAACCCTGCAACCTCAAACTCAACATGCTTTTTGTTAAATCTTAAGATATGCAATTGCCTTATTTCTGTACTATGCAAAACTTATCAATGGAGTACATTATTTCAGAAAATTAGAACTGAAAACTAAAAACAGTGATAATATTTTTGACCAAGAGGGACCATATGGGATCCAAATCAGAGGCAAGTCAAACACTAGGCACTACAGATGTAGTTAATCTATGCTACTTGTCCTCTAGGACAGTGGTGGTTCTATGATCCTCTTAAACTTAGCAATATACACACAGCCGACATTGATATTAACATTTGTTACTGCAAGATGTTGCAGTATTTATGTCATTTTAAGACACCAGTACATCGTTAACTCCTTGAGACAATGGCAAAATGTAGCTTTGTTCTGCAACTCAAAGAAGAAGGAGAATATATATATAACTCCTCCTCTACAGTCACAGCTCGAGCTGAATCTCCTTGATCTGCACACTTGTTCAGGCAACATCATTTCTTCAGCGATGATGCTCTGGTAAAAATGTCTCAAAGCAACCGTCACCTTTTTTATGATTACATCTGGCAAGTGATAGTTACAGTAGTTTGACTCCCTCTCAATATACAAAATCAGGCTCAGTTAGCATAGTTTTCTGGTGATCTTTGCCATATAAAAACAAAACAAAACAAAAGCCATGAAAAAAATGATAAAGAATCATGGACAATATGAAGATATGACAGTAATTCTTTTTCCTTTTTCTTCCTCCAGACAATAAAATATTTTCTCTGTGAACATTTATTACAGGTGCAAACAGTATTTCACAATGACAACTTGAGTGCAGCTTTAGGAAATGTGTACATTTACCCTCCCGTAAGTCCAGGGTGCCCTAAAAAAGCATCACAGAAAAATTAACAATCAGCATCTAAACTCATAAAATACTAAGTTCAAAATATCCATAGAATATACATCTGCTAATATTTTTGGTTATTTTCCAAGTGACTCTTTTGCAAAGGACTGATATTGTATAAAACATGAGATACTCTGAACCCATAATCGAAAAAAAAGTATTCCACCCTAAAAATCATGGCTGATGCTCGTAACAAAAAAAGTTTATGCTGTCAGAAACTAGTAAGACAGCTAATTGCACTTGAATTTTTATGAAGCTGAATTTAATTTAAACAGTACTAGGTGAATCCTATTGTGGTCAACAAAGATAAGTCCTTTGGAGGGGATTTGTAAGTAGATGTGGCTGTGGCTACTCCTTTTAAATAGATTCAGTGAAAATCTGAGAATTTTAAATGGTGGAGCCCTGTTTAGAGATGCATTATTCTACTATCCTAAAAGTTAAATTAAAAGTAAAAAACAAAAAAAGACTACAAAAATCAAATTTAAAATGAAATCAATAATAACATGGTGCTTATGATAATCTACTAATTATCCGCAAAAATGAAGCACTAAAACCAAACTCATGACTAATTGAGTTGTTGCACTGCTCAGTGCTTTTTGCCATATCTCCCCTTACCACAGTTAAATTGGACAATTGGAATGCAAATTGAAGGATCAGCTTACAAAAGCTGTACATGCAGACATTAAGCAAAGCAAATCAGCATGGGCAGAATGAGAGAAAACTATTCGTGAAGAAGACCCTTCCCAAAGCAGGGGTAGAAAGTCAAGGAGCACTGTCATAGACTGCACTTTCTTGCTTTCTTCTACAGCCTGCAGAGTTTGTCTGCTCCCTATTGGTTGTCAAATCCTCTGAGTAAAATAGTATATTTGGATGCAATTCTGATCTCGGTTTAGCCAAAATTCATTTTATGACTAGTTTGTGCTGCACAAAAGGAATTAATATGAATGGGAACTGAGTTAACACAGAAATAAATCTACCACTTCTGTCTTACTGGTGATACAAGAGGTCCCAGTTTCTTTTCTCTGGGGGGTTAACATGAGCATTTTATTTCCTTTCTTGATGTTTTACTTGCTGTTGCTATTTCTTTCTCCTTTTGTGAAACTGTGTTGAAAAAAAAAACAGTTTAAGCCAATTTAATTGTAGGCTGCTGCTGAGAAGGGCATCTGTTCACCCTTCCTCTAGGCAATGGGTACCTGGCTTCCTCCTTGTGCTAGCACTTCTGTAGGCTGTGTCTGAGCTAGATTAGGGGACTACTCTGGTTGAAAATAAAACTTTCTGTGTGACTGGACATAGTCTTCCACTGAGAAAGCGGTTTCAGTAAGTTTGTCTATATTACATAGCAATGTTTGATAGGTTTCAGCAATGCAATAAAAAAGTTTGCACCATCATATTAATCAGTGCTATCAAGTTTATACAAATAACATGTATAAACAGCTACTGGAGAAATAAGAAAATGACCTTTACTGCATTTCTGCTGCCAAGTGGCATGCATGTTTCTCAGAAACATTCACAGAGGTTTGGTGGTGCTGTTGATAATTTCAGGTTCCCTTCGGGAAACCCTGACGTTTTTCCTTATGAGGCAATTAAGTAACATAGGACAAAGTCTTCACCTGCTCTTCCCAGCTGTGCCTCAGGCTGCTACTGTAAGATTAGGTAGACCAACATTTTCTTGTGTCTCATTTCATATATAAAATGAGGAGGATATATCCTCCATTATCTTTCTTTTGTTAGGAGACATATTGCTTTTGACAAAGACTACCAGCTCTCTGGGAGAGATGGGGGCCTTCAACAATAACAGCAATTATAAACACACAACCTGCATTTCAATATATATTATTCCAGAAGTCATCCTGCCCTTTTTTGTAATAACCCCAGCTTTCTTTGTTCTATTGAATGGGCAAAATGTGAGGCATTGCAACACACACATATATATACATATATCTTTTGTGCTAAACACAGTCTTGTTTATTTAGGGTATGTTCATCTGTGTTACACTGAAAAACCCTGTCATGGCAAACCAGATACAAACACACAGATACATACTCTCCTCTTAGCACCCCATTTGTTCTTCTCATTTCTGCAGCCTAAGTATGGAAATCCATATACAAACTTGAAATGCATATACACCACTTCCACGTTTCTTTATCAGACTCCCATTTTCCAGTCCTGAATTGGGCTATCTTACCGTCACCAATTTATTTGTCAGATTGAAATAGCAGGTCTTACCAAAATTTATATCAATACATATGGGAGGTGAGTAGATTTCCTGAGGGTCATGTGCCATTACAAACAGAACGGTGTAACATTATTCATTTCCCATTTTACCTGTTTTTGTAGTTTCTAGAAGCATTATTCAGCAGAGCAAGTATGCATATTGTGCATTATTCCCTTTTACACTGATGAAATGCTGAAGAAGAATATTAGGACAGGATGGAGACAGGGTCATCCATGTTACGTAGTAATCATGTTAGTATTAACATGGATCATTTGGAGGAGAAAAATATCTTAAAAAAATCTTGCCTTCATCGTTCAAAGATATGAAGTTGTTACCACATAAACAGTTCTCTAGTACAACTGAATATTTTAAATTACAGGTGGCCATAAAGCACAATCTTTAGGGACTGGCATTTAAATAATTATAATTATATTGTGGGTTGCAAAGGTTCTGAAGCATTTATTATTACTTCAGCATCAATTTATGTAAGCTATATGTATTAATTTTCAATAAAATTAAGAAACTCCTATTGTTCTACCTTAGTTGCTAAGATATAATTTCATGGACAAAATTAAAAAACAAACAAAACAAAAAAACCACTTTTTTTTCAAAAAAAAGAATATTTGAGCCACTACAATATATACAATACATAACATAAATGAGAAACAGATAAATTTACTGTGAAGTCAAATACTTACAGGAATTATTCTTCTGTTGCTTGCAGAATGCACAATTACTTAAACCTACAATAAGCAAACAGTTGGACAAGACCAAGGCAATCTAGGATGTTTGTTAACAGAAATGGTTTGTGTTTTTTCAGAGAGCCATTATCAAAGAGAGGATTTTCAAACCAATCACACATAAAAAATGTGAGCTTTTACCTGACAAATGAGGCTGCAAAAGTTATCACTTTGGCAGTATTACAAATAACGACATTTATGGTTGGACCTTTTTCCATGAGTTATTATAGAGGAGCACTTAAACAACTAATCTCAACCAATCAGTTCTGTCTATGAAACAGGCAGGAGAAATCCTACTTCAAAGTTCAATTTGGGCTTTAATTTAAACTAGGGATCCAAGGACCTTGATTTGTCAGGCTCCTTTCATAAAAATTTGTTAGTAAAACTCTTGTTTCAGTGAGACTAATGGCAAGACTCTCACTTTCTCTAATGAAAGGAGAATTTTATACTCAAACCTCCAGAGTTGATGATTGGTTAAATTGATAATAAGATATCATGCTTGCTTTAATAAAGAAAAAAAAAAGTTTGAATATCCTGCTTGCTTGAAATCTCCTTTGCCTGTAATATTTTCTTAAACCACGGACACATCTAAACTACCAATGAAGTGTTCAGGAGTGGAAGATAGAAGTCCTCATTGCCTCTTTGCATGGGTTCACACACACATCTGCATGGTGTGTGACCCTACCGTAAGGCTATATCCTGTTCTCATCTTACAGTTACACCAAACCAGCATCAGTTACACAATTAGTCTTAGGGGAAAACTGACCTGGTGCATACATGTAAGGCTGTAGACAGCCTTAACTTTTTAAGTTAAGCCCACTGTTTTAGTCCTTAACTCAAAACTCCAAACTCACTCATGAAGGCACGCTATAGCCATTAAACCTGTAAATACTAGGCGTTTATTGGAATCTACATTCCTGTTCGAACAAACATTTTAGGGGGGGGGGAATACTAAAGCAGCAGAGATTACCTCAAGTTCAGAGACAAATGAGCGTATTTTCCACACAAGATTTTTACCAAAGATAAAGGACTGACCAACACCTTCCATCCTTCTAGACACTGTCAAACACCAACAAATATTTTTTTTTCTCCTACAAAAAACAGTGATGACAGAACTAGGTTTCACTCTGATGTGAAACAATGACTAGTCTCAGAGGTTCATCTCATTATCACAGAGAAAGTTGCTTTATTTTCACCCCAATCAAGCTCTTCTGTTATGGAGTGGACCTATCAGTACATTTGACAAGTGTTCTTCACTCTAAATTCATGCACCTCAAGTTTCGCTACAAAACATTTGCCTTTTAGATTCCTTAACTAGCTTGATACTGATTTTCTAAACTTCTTGCAGGCCTCTGTAACAAGTAAATGTGTAGATTTAAATTTACAGTTTTATTTCAGGTGTGAATCTGCTGAAGATTATCTCCAGATCATTCCCACTTGCACTGCTTAATTCTCAAACCACATGAAAACTGGAGTCTTTTCTAATGAAGCGTCTACTGTACTCTAACCACTAACGGATATTTAGTCCATGGTAAATATGATTCATGACAGTAAAAACAGGGCTCATATTCTGCTTCTTCCAGAAGCAAACTTGTAACTTTATCAAGATGATCAGAAAAGCTAATCTCTTCTCATTAAAAGAAAATGCATCCTAAAAGGAGCCTTTCTTACGAGCAATTAGATATCTGTGATGATATAAAAGAAGAAAATGAGCCCAGTAGGTTGAGCAGAGATCAACAGGAAAGGCAGCCACAAACCCAGATGCTACTGCTGCTGTAGAAAGGCAGCTTTTTTTTAGTTCACCATCTGGAGTATATTGCTGCCAAGCACATCTTGTGAGTAGTCACTAGTACTGAATCCATTGCTGAAGCATATTACCTAAGATAGCAAAGGACTATGCAATGCCAATTCTCTAGTACCAGCAGGAAAGACTAGCTGAAATTATCATCTGTGTCATTCTGGAAAAGTCAGAAAACAGCTTTCCATACACACAAGTGCAGCCTATGCTTTAAAGTTTGGGATGAGCCTTTCAAAAATGCAATAATAGTACTCGGGTGAACAATGAAATATATTTGTCAGTTGTGTTTTTTGTTTTTCATTTTTTATTTTCCCTCCACGTATGGCCTATTTACATTATCAATACACAACTTTGGTATGTGGTCACATATCAGATGCTAATGTTTTAGAATATAAAGGGGATGCAAATAAAACAGCAGAGGCAAATTATACCATAGTGTCTGTATTTTGTTCTCTTTTGCTGTTACATTTCTAGTTTACACAAGCACTAATCTGTGTGAATTGAGTCAATCATCAAAAGAAAATAAAACTCATACAGTCACCAGACTATTCCAGTAGTTGTAATTCTACTATATTCAAAATCTTATCTGTAAAAATCTTAAGACTTCTCAAGCATGATCATTATCAAAACAATGTAGATGCCACAATCAGAGAGGATTGTAAAAGCCCAGTATTTAAGCCTTAAATCACCATCTGAGGATAGACACATACAATATCAGTATTCTGTTCTAATCAAATTTTTATTTATTTTAACCTGAATACTGTTACCTGCTGACAGAACATGAGTCGTGACTCAAAGCAGGGATCACAGAATCACAGAATCGTCTAGGTTGGAAGAGACCTCCAAGATCACCCAGTCCAACCTCTTACCTAATACTAACAAGTCCTCCACTAAACCATATCACTAAGCTCAACATCTAAACGTCTCTTAAAGACCTCCAGGGATGGTGACTCAACCACTTCCCTGGGCAGCCTACTCCAATGCCTAACAACCCTTTCAGTAAAGAAGTTCTTCCTAACATCCAACCTAAACCTCCCCTGGCACAACCTTAGCCCATTCCCCCTTGTCCTGTCACCAGGCATGTGGGAGAATAGACCAACCCCCACCTCGCTACAGCCTCCTTTAAGGTACCTGTAGAGAGCGATAAGGTCGCCCCTGAGCCTCCTCTTCTCCAGGCTGAACAATCCCAGCTCTGTCAGCCGCCCCTCGTAAGACGTGTTCTCTAGACCCCTCACCAGCCTCGTCGCCCTTCTCTGGACTCTCTCGAGCACCTCCATGTCCTTCTTGTAGCGAGGGGCCCAAAACTGAACACAGTACTCGAGGTGCGGCCTCACCAGAGCTGAGTACAGGGGGACAATCACCTCCCTAGACCTGCTGGCCACACTGCTTCTTATACAAGCCAGGATGCTGTTGGCTTTCTTGGCCACCTGAGCACACTGCTGGCTCATATTCAGCCGACTATCAACCAGTACTCCCAGGTCCTTCTCTGCCAGGCAGCTTTCCAACCACTCATCTCCCAGCCTGTAGCGCTGCTTGGGGTTGTTGTGCCCCAGGTGCAGGACCTGGCACTTGGCCTTGTTGAACTTCATACAGTTGACCTCAGCCCATCGGTCCAGCCTATCCAGATCCTCCTGCAGAGCCTTCCTTCCCTCGAGCAGATTGACACACGAACCTAACTTGGTGTCGTCTGCAAACTTACTGAGGGTGCACTCGATCCCCTCATCCAGATCATTGATAAAGATATTAAAGAGGACTGGCCCCAGTACTGAGCCCTGGGGGACTCCACTAGTGACCGGCCTCCAACTGGATTTGACTCCATTCACCACAACTCTTTGGGTTGTGGATTTGGTTGGGTATATGACTAGAAGAAGTATCCCTGCTGACAAAGTCCAGTCCCTCAGCTTTTGCTGGGCAGTAACATTACCCACTCAGGAAGGTTGCTGATTTTATCATCCTTTCAATGCCAGACACTGGTTTTATCGAAGAACATCCAGAAAAGAGTAGAATCATGAATATTCACACACATGCTGTGGGAATAATGACTGAAAGGCAGTGTGGAAAATCATATCTACACTAGAGTACAGTTAGTAAGTAAATAAATAAGTAACTAAAGTATTCTTGGCAGCAGGAAATAGTTATTATTTTCCTAAATTGTAAATGAATATATCCTTGTCATAAGGGGCAGTGTGTGTTTACTCTCTCCAAGGACAGACAGATTTGGATTTAGACAGTAATGGATTGCTATTTTCTGTTAAGAATCAAGTTTGCTTCTCCAGTGTGATCTTAAACTGCAATGCATAAGTTATAGGATGGAATAGACACAACCTATTAATTTGGTTTAGGTTCTGCTCTTCTGGATACTTCATGGCCACATAACTGTGCACTGAAATCTCCAGCAAAGGGCACACAGCATTCCCTTCCAGACCTCTTCCTGCCTAGCAATGTCTGACAGATTCAGTGGGCTAATAATAACAAGACTCCACTCACTCTCTTCCCTCATTCCTGTGTGATCACAAAAAAGAAGCAGACAGTCTTGTAAGACTCCATCCCCGATCAGATTCCTATAGTACCTCACCATGTAAGGCCATTTGTAGTTAAACCCTAGCAAAAAAATGAAGTCTTTCAGAAACTGAAGGTCTGGGCATCAGTGTGGTGTGACTAATGCATTTAAACAGTTATTTTCTGTAGTGGATTTTGATGTGTGAGTGTAGTTATGTCCACAAAATAATGTAACAGCCCTGAATACACTGAAATAAAAACCGATGTAAATTACATACATCTCTATTACCTTGGAATCCCCTTAATTTATCATATCACCAACTATCTCCAAAATAGCAATGTGCTCTTTAACTTTTCCTTTTTAGAGATGACTTGTTCTTAAGTACAAGCTCTCAAAGATAAAGTGCTGGTGGTGGCTGGGAAAAGTACCCTTAAGATCGGAACACATTTCCTGAACTTTATATATTCTATTTCAGACTTACATAATTATATCTAGTTTTGGTAGCTTGTATAGCAAAGACCATATTCCAGAACTTATTCATTTTTTTTATGTGGTATGTCGCTATGTGCTGGCTTTATCTACCAGACCACAACAAGAGCAGCTTACTTTTTGTTGATTATGTACAGCAACTGCTTGCCAGGTTTCTGAGTTTCCTTTCTTTTGATATGTCCATCAGTCTTTTTGTTTTTCTACAGACACAATTTTAATTCCCACTGTACCCAAATATATAATCTGGGTTGTATTAATTTCCTAAGTAAATTCAAAAACATTTCTTTTCACTGATGCACAAAATGCAGGTTTGACGCACAAAAGGTTAAAAACCCTGCAAGCTTTTTTTTCTTTTCTTTTTTTTTTTCCCCCTTTTCTGAAAATAAACGATGAAGTTTATTCTTTAAGTCCCGTATAGTGGTATCCTTCAAAAAATGGTCATAGAACGTTTTTGAGAAAATGTTTCCCTCTAATTTATATAATTATTAACCTTAACTGACAAAGTATAAATCTCTGGAATTTAAGGAAAGGCCAAACGATTTCATCAGCTGTGCATCACTGAAAGATGAAAGAGGCTGAAAGATCAGCATTTATGTCTTACATTTTGAACCTAAGTAAACCTTCTAGTGACATCAAACTTTTTATTTCAGATTAAGATATTTTTTTTCTGAATTCAGTGGGGATATTTATCATAGTCCCACAAATAATTCAGAACATTATTGATATTTTGATATATTAGGAATGTAGGAAGGGGCAGCACCATCAGCAGTGACCACAGAGCTGAGAAAAACTTGAAATACAGATGAGAAAAACTTGAAAGACATTGTTACTGGTGTAAGCTACTAGGGAATTAAAATATTATGCCAAATTTTCCATAGTGAATTGAGAAAACATAATCAACATTTTCTAAGGCTTTCTGTACACCCATACTAAATGAAAATTTCCATACTCTACTATCATAACATCATTTTCAAAATAGGTTTAGAACTACTACTTTTTCATCTAAGATAGCTTTACACTAGATTAACCTGCAACAATTTAAACATGGTTCTTTACCTCAGTAATAATATAGCTTGGGATTGGCTTTGCTTTCTCGCAAATAAAGCTATGAAGTTAAAACTCATTAAGCTCCTTGATACAGTTTGCCTGTGCTAGGAAGGATGGAGGTTATTTTTCTTTCTTGTATGACTGTATCAATCACCAGTGTCTTTCATGATGGAAAGAACACAGCATTGTACAAAGGTTATTAGACAAGAACCCAAGCAGGTATTCTACCCTTTTCCAGACCTCTTAAAATAACCATCATTATTCATTTCAAAGAAAGCAAAGGTTACTTCATCCAAACAGACTTCTACATAGCTGTGTACAAAATGTCATTGTATCCCTTCACGAAAAGGTCTTCTAATGAATGCTGCAGAGCTCATCACAGCACATCTGTATGCTGCAAGATGGGGAGATATTGATTTTTTAATAGTTCATTGTTGAGGCTGTTAGACTTCTAGCAAGCTTTAGAAAGAAAATGTAGGTTAAAAGGTAAGTCCAACTGTATATGTGAATCTATACTGAGTCACAGAATACCGGAATTTGCTGGGGATGTGAATGTGCCCTACAAGAAGGCATAAAAAAGTTTTTTACTCAGATTCTACCTGTGTCTTCACAACTCTAAGCACACTGATGATGAGGATTTGGAAGAGGAAGAACTCAGAAAATGAGTCAGAGGCTTTACTCAATGATACTCGGAAATCATGTCTTGCAGGATGTTTTTTTTTTTTTTTTCCTGATATGTCATTGTTAATCCCCACTTAGGTGACAGCTGAGAAATATTCTTGGTAGGAGGCACGTTTCAACACAGTAATCAAATGAAAATATCTGATCTAACCACAAAGCTTAGATATAATGCTTGACACACTGCTGTCTTGCAGACTGTGTTACTAGCATGTTACTAAAAGGGGCAGATGTCTGCATTCTCCTGCAATGAGCTTTGAAACCGTGGGGCATAAAGACATCTAACAACAAATAGAAATAGATGCTCAGTTAATTGTAGATCCTTTGCTATAAAATAGGCTCCTTTCTAAAGGGCCATATATGGCCAGAGTCAGGCACATAGACTAAAATTGGCTTTCTTTTACTGATAAAAATAAGGAAAAATCTGCTATGAAAAGGGAGTGGGAACTATGTCTTGGTGGATTAAGGTGAGTTTGCATTGAGGTAATGCAAGTATTTTGGGACCACTGGGATAATTATATTGAGCCTAGGGGTAGAACCTGATCAACTTCCAGTTCATCATAGGAACAGAGTAAAAGCTGTATTCATTCTTCACATGCATCCTGTCATACATAACTTGAGAGAGCAGATACGTTAGCTGATTGAGGTGGACTTCTGGGATGCCAACATGGAGGAACCTCAGGTAGCATAATTTTGCTCCTGTAAAACATCAGGAGTGTATCTCAAGGGTATAAATTCACCAACACATTATGAGACTTCTTAGGAAAGAAAAAAAAAAAGTCTTGCAAACAAAAAAGCACAGTGGACAGATAACGGTTTGAGATAACAACTTAGAAGTATGGTGCTCAAACTTCTGATGCTGTGAATACTAGTAAATCCAAATGTTCCAGAAACTTTCATACCAGGAAGAGAACGAATGTTAGCATGACTAAATAGTTCTGGGACCAAGAGTATATGAGGTAACTACATAGCCAAATACAGACTGTTCAGTAATGCATTAGCTTTGAGATTTTGTTTTAGCAAGTAGTTGTGTGGCAGAAAACCGTGATCTATGTGTTTAAGATAAATACTGATATTTGTTGCATTTCATATTGAAATGATTCAGAGACTGTAGACTTCTGTAGTCATTTGTATTGGACTTAACAAAATTCTTCAAGGTGTTGCTGTTTCACAGAAGGCATGGCACTATTAGGTTTTACCACGTTTTCAAGATACCATGTCCCAGCTTGGTCATTTTGTTGCTGATTATTGAACATCCAAAATTGGGACTTCCTGACTCAGACAAATTTGTTCAAGGTTATTAAGCCTTTAAGTTACAGATTTTTTCCCTGATATCAGTAATCCATGTACAGAAACAGTCCAGACTGTTTTGTGAAACCTGCACTATGTTCCTTTAGGAATACCACAGGCACATAAATTAGGTCCCTGTGAATTTATTAATTTAATTTAATTTTCTTTTACTAAACAGAATACTGAAAATAAGAAAATAAGTTTGTTGTAAGATCAGCAAAAAAGTCTGAACCTTCTAAAAGTTTATTTTAATTGATATACAAGTTTCTCAAGGGGGCAGAAAAACAGTGAAACAGTATGTGACACAATGGATCACAACCTTTTATTTTTAGAGGACACTTGATTTTGTAACTACAGAAGAATATTCAGAGATTTTAAAACTACCGTGCTGTTTCATAAAAGAGACCCACTAAGTGAACGGGAACCATAATGCTGAACATAACCTGTTTTATTAGAAAATTCAGGCACCAAATCTTTGAAATCAATAGGTTCGGCAGATATACTTTCTTGTTTAAAATAAAGCTTATGCTTAAATGTGTCTTTCAAAATATGGTGAATATAACTGTGGTCATAAACTGACCTATAGTGTACTCTCATAGTTTTGAGAGTGGCGTAAATTACAGACAAAATTTTTAAAATACATTTCCAATTCAGCAAAAAATAAATTGTTAAATTGTGAAAAAAAAGAAAGAGAATACAAACTTTCCCAAACTTAATCTGAGGCACTAAAGCACTATCCTAAATTAAGATCCAAATGGGAAGTGCACAAGAACACTGTTACTTCAGTAAGCCTTTGAAAATTTGATTATAATTTTTGGACATACTCTTCCCATTCCTATAGACATAGTACACAATGACATATGATTATCCTAGATGAACGAACTGAGCAACATGAGGCAGAAATGCTGACACTAACAAGTGTATTATCATAGCAGTTTTATGCTGTACATCTTCAATGCTGATCAGCAGAATAAAGAACCAGGTTATAGATAACAGAATGGAACCAGGCACATTAATGAAAACGCCAGACACACTGCATGGCTTTTTATATTTCTCTACAGTTTTTGCAATAATCACTGTAAAAGATGTGTGAGTTTCTTATTTTTAAAAAATATTCTAACATTCAGGAAAAATATTGATGAAATAAAATTAAAGAAAAAAACTATTGCTAGTTTATAATTTATTACATCATTTAAAACTACCAGAGTAAACGTCAACACTTTTGCTTTAAAAAATGTTGTTTTTTTTTTAATTATAATCATCTTTCTTTCTTACCCTTCCATATTCATATATTTTTTGATCTTTAAGTTCAGCAAATATGTATGCAAACTATTTCCATAATCACAGCAAATACAGCAAACACGCATATGTATATTGTGAGTTATCTATATTTTTATAGGAAACAGAACACACAGTTTCTAACCATTTAATTTGAGGGCACTGGAGGAAAAAATGGAAAATTTGGGAAAAAAATAACAAAGCATTAATTAAAGCAAAAGCAAAACAGGTTAGATGGTTATAAATAATATCAAATAAATTAAATAAACATATTTAGTTTGGTTACATACCTGAATTACATCTAACTATTCTGTAAACCAATGAAATTTCAAAGCTATTTAGCAATGATAAAGAGCTATCAAGGAAGTGAGTGCACTGGGTATCACAAAATCTACATACATGTGCAACATCTACTTACTCCTATTGAATTGAAATGCAGTCCCTTCGAAAAAAGTTCTGTGAATATGATATCAATTCACGTTGATATGTGTTAGTACTATCAAAACCTGGTAAATTCATCATAAAGTATTCTAAAGAGACTCACACATACACTGCAAAATGCCTGTAGGTAACACCAGAATAATCATCTAACACCAGTACTAATAAAGAATACATATGAGTACAGTTTAAAGGAAAAATTACTGAGTTGCACCACCCACATGCCACCAACATAACCAGGGATGTCTGCACACTGCTCTCTACCTGCATACTGTGGTAGTAATGCTGGTGGTGGGCCACACAGATCCATACTCCACACACCTGTGGAAAAAAAGCACTACAGCTATTCTCTAGCACATCCCAGGTGAGCTCTGAGGTAGCTGCTCTAAAGGGTACTTAGGACCACTGGACTGCAACTAGTTTTGAAAATGAGAATCTAGAAATTCAGCTCTTAACATGAGGAAAGAGTCAAAACTGATGCATTTCTTCAAAAACATTGATTTTTCACTCTTTCACACACATACAAACATTAAAAAATTCCTGATGAAATCTAGACGATGGAGAAAATTACTATTCTAAGAAGGTCTCCATCAGAATTTTTACAATCAGCCTATTAACACCAATGTTGCCTTGGAAAATTATGGAGAATTTCTGCCTAAAGCAACATTGTGACAATGTATATTCTTCCATAAGAATACTGAATATTTTTTCATTTTTCATTTAAAGAGAATTTCTAAGTAACGGATACATTTGCATGGCTTTAATGTCTAAAGCTATCTAATTCATGGAAGTTATATTTATTTTGCAATGATATAGCAAACTACCTCCTACACCAATCTTTAGTGCAGTGCAAGTGTGCTTAAAGACTGAAATATTTACAGTATTTCCATTAATTTCTATAAAATACCAGAGAACCTGGTTCACATCATAACTTCTATCTCTTGTTTTCTTGCACTCAGCCTGGATTTGTTCAGCTGAAAGGCTAATGAATGCTATACAGTCGCCAAATATTTCATCCTACCATTTATGATCCTTTTGTAGCTACATGAATCTCTGTAGGGTGATACAGTAAATTGGTTGCTGTATTCAAAATTTATTTGATGACAGAAAAAAAAATCTATTAGGGTCTTTCATTCAAGATTAAGTATTTGTTCTATCCATTTTTCCTCATCTGTTCTGAGCACAAGATACTTTTATTCTACCTGAAATCTAAACCAATCTTTCCCTGCAATTTGTTTTTAAAATTTCTCTTAGGTTCTTGATGCAGTAA
Source organism: Anser cygnoides (assembly GCF_040182565.1). Lineage (NCBI taxonomy): Eukaryota > Metazoa > Chordata > Aves > Anseriformes > Anatidae > Anser > Anser cygnoides. The sequence goes on along the minus strand of NC_089876.1, from coordinate 63,203,067 downwards.
TTGCTACTAGTATCATCTCCCACTTACATAGATTAGTTTTTCTATGATTTTAACTAGTGTGGCTTACCCGGGAGTAATGAGAAGAATTGCACTTCATTATGTTACTGCAGTTAACCCAATGGTTGAAACTGCAGCGTTAATGAAACCTTGGTCATTCTTTCATGCTAAAGCAACCTTAACAATATGCACATTTCCTTATTACACAGTCTATTCTTAATTCCTCATTCTTTGATCAGCAATCTGAACTACAATAATTTAAACAATAACAGATAAAATGCCATTTTATAATGCTGCAATTCCAATTTAACTTATTTCTACTGCTGTCACCTGAGAAACTATCATAATGATTCTGCAACTGCTAGATTAAATATTGTTTGTTTCCAGTGGTGGATAGCACTTTCTGTCTCCCGTTCAGGTCAACTAGAACTTAATGAATATTTGACTTAACATTAAAATAGCACTGCATTTTAGACTAATACATTTCACTTTTAGGATTAGTGACAGACAAACCCATAAGGAAGAGAAAAGGGTCTTATTTAGGGCAGAATTTAACACTTCAAGATACAGTTGGTCTGTAACTATCTTTTTTTTTTTTTTTTTCTTAGCAATTGCACTAGAATCATATGTTGCTACTGTAGCATCTGCCAAGGTAAAGAAGAGGCAGGATGGCTATGTATATATTTCTAAAAGAATAAGGAAGAATTGAACCTGGAAATATCACTCATTTCTAGCCTTCCCATTTTTTTTTGCTTTTATATATTTTTAAAGTTTTTTTTTTCTTTTAACAATACTAGCTAGAAATGTTATTTTATTTTCCATTTTTTCTTGGAAACTTACTAGTAATTGACTGATGTAATTGATTATACTATATTTAGCACTCCCTGATCACACTATATAATTTCACCTTTTTTGTATAATTAAGTTTCAATCTCACCTGTATATCTTTTTTTTTTTTGGGGGGGGCGGGGAGGGGGAAGGGGACGGCAGTGATATTCTTCACAACTCACTGACAAAGACTGTGCTTGCTTCTAATTTACAGATGGCATTTTGACCCAAATACTTCTAGATATTTAGTGGTTTTGTACAAGTTACCAAATGAGAGGTACTTCTATTCTGAGGCAGAAAATAATGAACTCATTACTCTGAAAACAGAGGAAAATCCTGTACCAGTACAGTAACCTTTTGTGGCACAAAATATAATAGGAAGAACGATCTTAACATTTTAATAACTTTTAAAATACTTTTAATAACCTTTAATAACAATTCACGTTAGAAAATATAACAAGCAGTAAAGCAGTATCATCTTCACAGCTTTGAAATGCAGTAGTAACCAGAGAAAAAAGGTTCTATCAGTTACTCATGGGTGGTGAAACCAATGGAGAAAAAAATGGAGTTTGTGGGAACTGTGAAGTCTACTGGGGACCTAGGCAGGTAGTTAGTGACTCTTTGTCCCCACCCACTACTGTTTTATCTTCCCTTCTAGTTCCACAGACCTCTGCGCTACCTATCAACTCCCTTGTGTCCATAGACACCTTTGCTCTCCTGCTCTGCAGTTACACTTCATTCCCTCTCCTTATGGTCCATCTAATTCCTCTCAGATAGTTCCCCTTAAATACAGAAGGGAAAAAGGTAGCTTACTTATTCCAAGAAGGAGAAAGTCCAGGAGAGGGACGGAGAGGTGTAGATTGTCCCTGAGACTGACTGGAGGACTGGCAAGCTGCCCCTGCTGCTTTTAGGCAAAAGAGGTTACAGCAAGGTTAGATCTCCCACAAACACAAAAATACACACATTCAAGTGTCCCCTCTACACTCCAGCAATGGAAGAGGTTAAGTGAAAGAAGGAGAAGAAGATGATTTTACCTGATGACAAAGACACAGCGCTGATTAATAGGATTTATTTACTTATTCACAAGAAAACAAGACCAGTTAGATTTAAGGTTAGGACCAAAACAGGAGCCTATTCCAAATCTTTTCATGACCTTTCTTCCTCCCTCAGAGGGAGGAAGCCACTTGGCAATTTCCTCCCTCCCCCTAAACTGTTCTAAATAACTCTGTCACTACTCACGCTCTATTTTTCAGATGTTTCTAGCAAACAACACAAGACACGTACAAAAGCAGACTAGTCTAATAACAATTCATGCCAGACGCAGCTGCGCTGGGATCAAGAGTGGAGAAGCAGCATGCAGCAGCATGGCAGGTTTCCCAGTCATAACCTGGAGAGCATGCACCGCATCTCACAGTACCCTAACAGCTTCGGTTACCCATTCTCCAGTGTATTTACCTCTGTGTTAGTATTACACCATACACAGTATTCTGTAAAGACAAAGGCCGCTACAGAATTAAGCCACAAAAGCACGCAGCTGATATGCCACTTAAATAACACTAAGTTTATATTATCAGTTTCTGAAATCTGGCCCATGAAATATAAATTAAGATTAATTTCTCTAGCAGAGTTATTGAATGTACCACTATCTTAGCAGAAAACTGCAGCTCTAGTAACAGAGATCTGCATCACTGGAAGATTATCCTGAAATAGGACTATTGTCTGCTACAGTATTTTTAATGTATGTTAATATCTCAGCAGATAACAATCAAATTTTAAAATCTACTCGTATCTTCAAAGAAGACAAGTATGCCATATCTTTGTGTAAGACAAGTTTGGCTTATGTCATCAAGCTTTTGAGCTGCACAAGCAGTTAAGCTTGTGATTTCTTTTAAAACAAGAAATACCTTTTCTAATTTTGGTTTTATGATGCACATTGTTAAAATACTAACAACAAAACAACATAGATGATGTTGAATGGAAACAAATCTGTCTGAAATGAAAATAATTTGCAAGGAAATAGTTACAGAAACCAGGCACAGGCAGTTACTTACATTGTCCACTGCAGAAGTCTTAGCTAAGGCACTTATAGAAATTTATGTTCCTAAAATACAGTGTTATTTTGTGTGACATGCTTTCTTCTATGATCTAGTCATATATAGTGTCCTGCATCTTTTTTCCCTAAATTTCAGAGTAAGGTATTACCAAAGTAAGTGACCACAGGCTTCACTTACAACTAATTAATAAATACTAACAATACTTAAGTTCCATTCACTGTTTCTTTTGACCTTTCACATTTGTTTTATGACAAAAAAAAAAGTCCCGAATTTGTTTTGTAAGTTTTATGCTCTGTTTATATATAAATTCACACAGTCACTTTTAAAGAAAATATGTATTTTCTTATATTGTTGGTAGAAATATTTATAACCAGAGGTTGAAAAGCCTTAAAGCCTTTCCTTTATTACCATTAACATCTAACTTGTAACAACTAGGAGGGGCAGGGGAGGGAGGCAGATAACTCCCCCCCCCCCTTTTTTTTTCTTCTTACTTTAATGCTGTAATGACATCTGAAACCAGCATTGCTGACATTTTCCAAGTAAAAAGAATATGACCAGTCATTTACTTCATTTTTTTTTTCTGAATGGTTGACTAGTCTCTGATTTATCCAAAGTAAAATGACTCCAGAGAAATCCAGAGTGCTGTAAAAGCTTACAATGAAATGTTTCCAGAGGTAGAAATTTAAGACTATAGTTGATTATTCTTTTTTCAGCAGATCAGGAGACTTCCATTTCCCTGAATTTCTTTGTACTTTGAATATAAAATAGTAATCCTTTGACCTCCTATGTATTTCCTTAGTGTATGGGCTATATCATGTGATATATCAATCACTCTGAAGATGTATTGTACTTGTTGCTTAACAAATGATTGAATCTATATAGGGAAAAGTTTAGAGGCTGCTAATCTGCTATCTTTCTGGTAATTCATTTCAAGTGCTTCCATGGTCCACTCTATTATTCCTCTCAAACTGGGTTTAAAATTTAGTATCAAGGGGCTTCCCTGAGGCTACTTTATTAATTTAAGAATTACCAAGCATCATAGAGACATTAATAATTAACATATTACTTTCCTTCTCATTTGCTTGTAACCTATTCCTCCAATCCCAGCACCTGCAGAGGGTGAATATAAATGTAACTCATTAAAATGTCAAAAGCAACAGTAAGAACAATTTATTTCACTGCAAAGCAAACAGTGTTCTATCTGTTGAAAGATTTAATCTTAAATCTGTTTTTTTTTTTTAAATATATTTTGAATTTGTGTTAATAATGTGTTAAACTCATTTATAACTGACGCTATATTAAATATTCCAATTAATGGACAAAGAGAACAAAAACATGATTTTCGACAAATCACACTTTACCAAAGCAACTGTTTCTATAATCAAATGACTTGTTCTGTAGTTGATGTCATTTATCTCGATCTTAGCAAAGCTTTTGGATACTGTCTCCCATTGTATCGTGGTAGCCAAAGTAAGGATGTGTTGACTGTATGAACTGGAAAATGGATGGGAAATTGGCCAAACCACCAATATCACAGGAACAATCAGGGAGGAAACATACAGACAAGTGAAAGAAAGACACTGACAAGCAATACTGTATGACTAAAGAGCACATTGTTTCACTCAATATCAAAATCAACTAATCCCAAACTTTTTGTCTGATAGCAGTTACACTGAAACTCTAACAATCTTCTGTTATTCACATTGTGACAGCATGAGCTCATGTATTGCCTAAAACATGTGGTTTACATCTAAAACATGCATGCAGTTGTTTTCTTAGATTATACTTCTCTCACTGTCAAGATTATCCCAACAGCTCATAGTTTGAGAGACAACACAATATAATGGACTAAACAAATTGAGTCCATTGAGCCCAAACCTGTTTGGAGTCACTGTTGTTGATGAATCATAGAATCACAGAATGGTTTGGGTTGGAAGGGACCTAGTTCTAGTCTCCCTGCCATGAGCAGGGACACCTCCCACTACACCAGGTTGCCCAAAGCCCCATCTGGCCTGGCCTTGAACACTTGGATGGGGCATCCACAGCTTCTCTGGGCAACCTGTAAACCTGCTCCAGTGCCTCACCACCCTCTGAGTGAAGAATTTCCTCCTAACATCTCATCTAAATCTCACCTCTTTTAGTTTAAAAACGTTACTCCTTGTCCTATCAATAGACTCATGAAGTGGTGCATAATTACATCTGAGAGTCCAGTAATAAACATTGCCTGAACAGACATGCAGGGAGGTTCTATAGTTTTCCTTTTCTTAGGTCTGTACTGAGCTGGTGTACCTGCAGAGTTGTACAGGCATACTATTAATTCAGACGGTATAAACAATTTATTACTTTAGGTGTATCTAAACATGTATTTGAGTGTATATAAAGTAGTGGTAGAGATTTGTAAATTATTATATGTTTGCTATTACATGCCATTTATGACCTGTACATAATTATTAATCTAATGAGTAGAGATTTAATCCTTCTGAAAGGGAAATACCAGTGACAATTGTCATTGAACTTTTTCAATGAACAAGAACTTTCTCAAAACTACAACAAAACAAAAAATACTCATTCAATTTTAATGTGATGAAAGAGGCCATCTTACCTCGTTGGATTTTACATCCTGATGAATTTTGGTTAATATTAATTAGCATTTTGTGAATGTTCAGAAAAAATCATCAAGGATATTAATGAAGAATGTCCACAGATTGCTCACACACTGGTTAATGCACTTAAAAAATTGCAGTGCTCTGTAAGTTACAGAAAATCTTCCGACTTTTTAATACTTAATCCTATTCCATGTCATGGTTTAAATGTAAGTGGAGAAAGGGACAATCAGAGCAAAGAAGAACGCGTGATACTCAAATACATAGCATATATTCACTGAGTGAATGATATTTAATATTTTCCAATCAACTGCTGTTTAGGCACAGTGTAAAACTCTAAGTGCAAATTCTGTTCATTCACATATGCTTTCAAATTTTAGGGTTTTAAAGTGCAGAGTTCTCAATAAATCATGGCAATTACTGCCAAATGGACATGGACGTGGCCTGTTAAACAGTAAAATAGCACCGGAAATGTTAGATATTTTTACAACAAAAGAAGTAATTGAACAGCACTCTAAAACAAAGGACGGAAAGGACGGTGTTATTTCTCCTTAAGACACTTATTATTTTACCACATCTTGCATCACTATTTTTGACTGTTTAATTAGGAGTTAATTCTCCACCATTATTAGACAATTGCTATATAAATTGCATAAGCTGAAAAGCCATTACTGCAAAATCATTAAAAAACTGAAGCAAAGTTCCCATTGGACTGAATAAAAGAATTTCAACTAAAACAATTAACTAAAAGTCCCTTTCTTTTCATCTTCCAACTTCACCTAAATTTGGGGTTTAATTATTCTGAATTCTAACTTAATAAAAGCTGAAATAATTCCATTAAAGGCATCAGAGTAAATTTCTCATTCCACAGAAAGTTTCAGAACATGTTCTTTAATTCAGTATAGATTTTTGCAAAGCTTCCAGAAAGCACAAAAGCACAGTTCTATAAATCTACATCAAGGTAACACTGCAGTGCTCAAAGAAATAAATCCTACCACCACCACGTATATTGAAGTCACTAATTTGTTATTCAAGGTAACTGTACAAATTATTTTTAGGGAAACCACTGTTTCCATACCAAAATGCAATGCTTTATCAAGAAATGTAAATAAATCATTTTCAAGCCATGCAATATCATTGTATTGTTTATAACTTCTGAAGCAAGTTCCTGATTGTGTTCTATTGCCTATTAATGATTGACTGGAAAAATGCATATTACATGGTTTTGTACAGATTCCTTTTTTTTTTTTTTTTTTGGCTTTTTGACTTTTCACCTTTTCTATGGCTTTTCACTGAAGCCATACAGTGTTTTGAATACAAACATGTTCTTCTATACAAAGCCACAGATCCTGCCTCACATATTCCATTTCAGGGTAGTGCCAAGCTGAAGGCGTTTGAAGAGAACCCCACATCACCCAATTCCTTTTGCAGACTCATAATTCCTTGCAGTTTATAGAGAAATGGAGCACCCCACATCTTATTAAGGGTTAATTGCAAGTGAACGAGCAGGCCTGTGTGGAAAGAAAAATAGATATGGCAGAATCCTATGAAAAAGCTTCTTCAAAATAAATCCTATAAAAAGAATACTGCTCCTTCTGCAGCAGAATTAGTGTCCCAAAGCAGCTTTCAGAGTTGCGAATGAGCAGCTTAATTTCACAAAATAGCCTAAAAAGGAAACTGCAGAGTGGTAACATGGTGGCTTTGAAACTTTGCTGCTAACAAACAACAAGCCCATTCATTCCTTATTGCTTTCATACCTACTGAAGAGTTGTGGCACAAATAACTAAGAATTCAACAAATCAAGAAGTACTATATTTCATTTCTAGAGCCTGTGTGTTAAGTGCCATGAATGTTTAGTCCATACATTACACTTGGCTCTTTTTCAAGAAACGTAATTCATATGTATCCCTATACAAATAACATTTGGCAAAACTAAGTTGCACTACGCCTATGTGATACCAATTGAGCTGCTGGAGGTTTTGGCACAATTAGACCTGACTCTGTCTCAGAATTTGTTTTATGGAACAATCACTGAAACTACCACACTGTTATCTCTGTAATAGTTTATGCTATTATGATATATTTCACTATTTGAATTTATCTTCTCATATGACAGTACCAAATAGATCTAATATTATGGTACTATTTTTCAACATATCTTAGACTTCATTGTAGAAAGCCTGCCCTACCTAGGTTTAACTGCATTACGCAGTTATTGTAAGATTTCTTTAAATCTCTACTACTTCACTTCTAAAGCAGATAATAAAGATTATTTTATGTCTTCTCAGATCCAGAAAAGAGATAAATGAAGAGTCAGTGCATTTGATTTGCCCTTATTTGTCTACAGTAAAAAGTTACTTCTTTTGCAAAGAGAATCCTGTAGTTGCTGAGTTCACAACAGCTGCCAATAGGTTCCTATGGAACAGATTTTTGTGGTGATTTAACGTAAATGAGAACTCTTTAACACACCTTAGGGAAGGTGATGTGCCTAATGAAATACATGGTGTTCAGTTCTGCCCTTCTGAATGTGCACTCAGTCCTTACTGACCAAGGGAATGAATAAAAGCTGAGGCTGTGGCCTTTCTGCAAAGCTTATATTAAGTCTGAAATAGCTTATTTGACCCCAAACTTTTAAAATATATATCCTCTAATCAAAGACATAAACACCGCTATACAATGCTGACTGTAATCATGACATCTGTTCATTGTGATGGCCACAGACAAAGCCCATAACTCGTCCAGAATTCCGTATTATTACTTGAACTGAGGGAGCACCAAAACACCAGTCAAGGTTTCTGTCAGACCCTACAAAACAGAATAGCTTGGTTGGAAGGTCAAAGTGAACAGCCACTCCAACTGCCGGACCTCTTCAGGGATGACCAAAAGTTAGAGCATATTCATGAGGGCATTGTCCAAAAGTCTTGAACACTAACAAGCAGGGACATCACTATCTCTCCAAGAAGCCTGTTCAAAGATTTGACCACCCTCACAGTAAAGAAATGTTTCCTGATGTCCAGTCTGAACCTTCCCTGGTGCAATGCTCTGCTGTTCTTGCATGTCCTGTCATTGGTTCCCAGGGAGTAGTGGCCGGCACCTCCCTCTGCTTCCCCTCTTCGGGAAGTTGTAGAAAGCAAACAGAAAAACAAACAAATAAAGAAACAAAAAACAGAGGGGGGAGGAGAGTGAAAGAGGAAAACATGAAAGCCAGGAGATGGCAATAGCAGCCCACAGCCTGGGCGATGGGAGCTGCATGCAGCACTGACTTGTCCTGGGTCAAGATGTGGTCTAAATGCCATGAAATCTGCAGCAGCAGCTCTACTGGTTTGTGCTATTTCTGCTACCCAGCCCTTTGCCATGGGGAAAATGAACTGACAGGAGAAAAATAGATTTATACATGTACAACAATTAAAAGATTTAATTTTTTTTTATAGTTCCTTGCAGTTCCTTGTTCTGCTCACCTATGCAATGAACAGACTCTGAAGTCAGAACTGCACAGGCAGGCAGCCTACAGTGTTGAAGGGACAGAACCATGTAGTGGGAATGGAGTTCTTTCCCCCATGGCATCAAAGAAATTCCAGAAGTAAATAGCTGGAAAGCAGAAAACAGTTTACAGGAAAAAATAATACCACTTATTAGCCCAACTGGTATAGTTAAAGGGATAAATTCACACGCTTACTCAGACCTGACACACAAGGAAACAGAAATTCAGTACAATGGCTTTGACTGAACCATAATGATGTTAATCAGCTAGATAATGTGACAGACAAGCATGGTTAGTACCTGTGGAGCAGAAGAGATATTAGCAAGGGAATAAGAGTCATTTGCTTTGGAGGAACTGCAAGAAAGAGAAAGATAGTTATTATCTATGGAAATTATGGGTGATCTGAGAGAGAGGTTTGAGAAAAATTCTAATGTCATAAATGCGGTATTTAAACTGATCTCATTCCTTCTGCATCTTTTGTTGCTGCCAGTTTTAGTTCCAAGAATTGTTTGCTGAATTTATTCTGTGAGTTTCTCTTCAGAATTACAGATCTGAAACAAGGTCTGAAATGGAACACTATTTTGTGACAAACGTTGTCCAACCAATAACTGAGAATTTCTGCTCTTTATCGTCTATATCAATTTGTTTTGAAATGTGGAGATTATGTGACAAGCATACCTTCCCTGTGATAACTGTAAAATATATTTTACATAGTCTATTGTGTGCATAAGAATGGCATTAATTATACAGTATTCTCCCTGCATAATGGGGAAATATATTTTCCTTTCTGAAAACTTCCTTTCTTCCACTAGGGAAACCAATAAATATTTTTAAAAACAAGCAAACAAAAAACCAAAACTGCCATGGATATCTTCCCAACAAAATCACAGAACCTTGATGCCATCTCACCTCTCTGCCCTAACTTTTGGATTCTGAAGCAAATCACCATCATTACTTTCAGTTCCTATACTCTCCTGGGAAAGTCTGAAGGACGTAAATCTGGGCCTGACTCTTCTTCTTTCACTCTCAGACATCCTCCTGTCAACCTGTGTTTAACAATCAATTCAAATTTAGTCTGGCCAATCTACAGTATCTTTTACATACAACCCTTTATTTCTCCCTGCTTAATAAAGACTGTATTATAAAGGTAGTTCATCATGATACATAGTGATGAGGAAACAATGGTAATGAGGAAGATATAAAGCAAAGTAACTCTGTAAGTACTGGACTCGTAATTCCAAGTATCCTGCAGCTGGTGTCTCACTGATGCTTCATTTTGGTGTTAAACAAAACCAAGTGACTGGAGCTCTTCCATGTTGTTCAAGCATATGGAAGGGCTCTCTCCAAAGTGATTTTTTCCACAACTGTTAAAGTAAGATCTGTCACTGAAGATCTGATTTGAAAATCTGCCCCTTTACTTGAGATATTTATAGGGTCTCTTGTCTCTAGACCTCCTTATTTTCACAGAATCTTTAGGAACTGAATAATTTTTGTGACTACTCCTTGGAACCGGTCAATCAGTTCCACTGTTAAAGAAACAGATGTATAAACCCTATAATATATGATCGGAGTCTTTGTTTCTTAGGAATCAGTACTGCAAATATGGACAAACACTGTAAAAAAAATACATCAAATATTTCATAATCATTTCATAATTATTTCATAATTGCTCTATTTCACAAACTTCCCTTGCTTGCTTAATATATGATTGGCTGAGAATGCCCAAGAAAAACATTTCCCATGATAATAATATTGCTTAGGTCTATTTACACAATGTCATTAAAATGGGAAAACAAAACAAGCAACAACAAAAAATCAAAAGGTAATATCATTGCTTCACCTGGTAAAGCTTCACCTGCTACCTCCTTTGCTTCTTAAGAGTTCTCATTCTCCTGGTGGCTTGCTTTCTAGCACCTGTCTTGCATGCAGAGAGCTTTTTATGTAGCTCATAGGGTTAACTGGAATGTCACAATATTAAGAACAAGAACAGCTTTGTTGACAACTTCTGTTGTTTCCTCTCTGTGATGCTTTATAGCATAATAAATACTGTATGTCCTTTAACATAATGCACTGTATGAATAAATCACCCTTTTAAGGAAAGTTGAGGATTAAAGCAGTCATTCTACAACTCCGCAAATGACTTTCCCAGTTTCATCATCATCTACCATCACATTATCTGCCTGCCATTACACAAATGACATCATTTTTCAAGGCATGTTATTTTTTCCTTTTTGCTCTTGTATTTTTCTTGGTATTTTAGGATCCAAAAATGCTAAATTTTGTGAAGAAAGGGACTAGAGCCAAATTTTTCTGCCTTCTACTTCACTAAGGATGATCTTAAACCTTTGTAATTCTTCCCCAACTTCGTCTACTGCTTCTTAACACAATGTTATCACCTTTCACTTAAAATCTCTGAACCTTTCCGTCTGTAACATGGAGAGCACTGGGGAAGCACGACTATAAGCTTGTCCTGTTCTCCATTCTTCCCTACCCATCCACTATTTGCTGTTGGCAGAAGATGCTGCACTTTTGTCTGAACCAAAGGTGAGAAATATGTTATACAGTAATTTATCCCGGCAATGTTAGCTTTAGTGAAGGCCAGCAAGGAACAAGGGTTTTGAATAGTTCTCTGCTGTCTTCCTCAATACTTGTAGCAAAAGTACATTCGATAAAGTAGCTACAGACAAATGTCTCTGTTAACTGCCAGATACTAAAACACACTGGGTTTGGTTGAATAACAGTACTTAAACATTTAAATGTTAAAAATCTCAATGTAAATTATTTGGACAAAAAACCACAATTATTTATGGTTTAAATTAAAATTGCATCTTTATTTGCATGAATTATATTTCCTACTTAATATAAAAAAAAATAATTATAGTGCTTCAGGTAACAAAAGCAATTCTAGCTAACTCTACCAATTTATTTCAGTATGTCCTCACCTAAACTGTGCATTACAAATTGTGTTGTTGAAATGAATTCTCCATAATAAGAATAACTTGCAATAATAGTTTCTACTCTGAATAATCAAATAAGGAGAGTGATAAATAAGTACAGATTATACAATGTATACCCAGCAAACCCAGCATACCCTTAGAACCCAGAAAATTTATACAACACCTAGCATTTCAGGTGTTCTCTAGTGAGCCTTAGATTTTATTTGAAATACGTAATCGTCAGACGTGTGCTGAAAGGCAAGACATACATCTGATTTCAGCCATCAACCTATGTGTTTGTTGTTCCTGCTGACTGAGATTTTGGAAATCTTTTGACCTCAGACAGAACGCCAGGGGTCAGCTTGCATAAACAGCATGAAATCACATGTGCCATATTGTTCAACATCTGTTCCTAACTTCACACAAACATTTCTCAGGAAAACAGAAGGCTGTCAGCTTCAATAATTCTGTGCTGAACTATCAACTTTTACCTGTGTTTTGTCTCACCAATTATTCTCCTTAGAGTCTGTTTAGCTAGCTATACCCAGCTAATGAACCTCAGATCAACCCCTAGAAACTTTCAACTTAATTTATATTGAAGAGATCATTTTATTTTCTCTTTCTCTTTTCTCCCTTTTTCTTTTAAATCTACTCACTTTCGAGACTCACATTGCATTCTCCTCCTTTTTGTTCTGCCTCGCTATCAGCCTGAATCCAGTCCTTACTAAAGACCTTTCTCCCTTGGTACTGTAATTTTTATAGCATCGTTATAGAGTTTAGAGACAGTTTTATAGTGAGTAATAAATATTTCTAAAATCGTTCAAGCATCCAGCAATTGTTTTTATTTTATGTCACCATCACATCTTGAAAGATCATAATGGTTAGAGGCCAAATGCATTTCTAAATTAATGTAAAATTTATAGCCCTTCATTAATTGGACAAAGTAATAAAGGAACAACTAACGAATGGCTTCTAGATATTTAAAGCTCTTTTAGCATACTTAAATATTTCAAGATATATTTAAACCTATAAATTGTATAAAAATGAATGCATCATACATTTCATGCTTCTTTGTTAAAACATGCAGGCATTGTGAAAACTCATACAATGCAGTACTGGCATTGCTAAGCATATTCAATTTATCTGATAGTGACATGAAAGGTAATCATAACTGCTAAGAATATACTTTTATTTCCTATAGGAGAGGCTTTCAGAGAGAGTTTAAACAAGTGGCTATTTCTAATGAAACATAATAAAGTATATTCGGTATAATTCTGCATGAATAAAATGCCAGAACCATTTCAAAAACCCAGTTTTATTTTAATTTCAGGTGACAACATAACGAGGCAAAGTCCTACATGAGAGCTTTTGAAAGAACAAGAAATACAGTTACGGAGTTTGCTCTCCCTTTAGCGCCTTCCTTTTCTATTTTTTTCCTATCTTATTGTTTGTTCTCTCCCCCAGTTTTTTTCCTCATTTCTTGTACCATTTTTCTTTCTTTTCCTTTCCAAGACTTCTTATTAAGAAAAGTTTGTTTCCATAATGTTCATTATTACCAGAAAAAAAAAAAGTTACAATATTTATTTCTTTAAAGACAGAGTATGACTAAAGAGTATGACAAAATCCATAAAAAATAACCAAGAATCAGGTGTTTCTAGAAAGCCAGCAAAGCTGCTTGTTACCAAAATTCAAAATCAGCTTTTCACTGTTCTATAATACAACTTCGTAATTAACAAAAAATGCTTATTTTACCTCACCACTCAAAGGACATTCTTTTTTTTTTTTTTTTTTTTTTAATTAAAGAGTATGAAAGAGAAAATGATTTAATGTGGATGAGAATGAAATGAACCTCTCTAGGTTCATACCACTGTCTAGGTACTTTAATTGACCCATTGGTTCATGTTACTTTTTCAGTGGACTAAAATGCTCTAAATTTTTACTAAATATATTAATGTTATTTCATTATCTGGTTTTTAAATATTCACGAGTTTTCCAATCACATTCATTTTGAAAAAATAAATCATCATCATTCACAGCTAAGTATTCTAGCTAGACTAGAACACTTCAGTATACCATATTCTCTAGGCCTGTCATGATTTTAATTTTAGTAGTTTTAAAAATAAGTCTTGTTTTGCATTACAGGATATATGTCTGCCTGGGGCTATTTCTATTAGCTATTAGCTAAGAGCCCCCCTTTTTTTAAACATCAGAAATAATTTTTTTTTTTCCTTTAATGCAACTTTTTGATCTCATAACTTTTAACATCAGGTTATTCCTTTCTTTTCTTGTCATCAACAGATACATTTTAAAATGCAGCCAGGAAAGAAAGATTATGATTCACATATGTGTGTGTATATATATCTATATGTACACATGTATGTTTCATACACTCATGAAAACAGAAAGGGCATGCACACACATAGAGAGGTTATACACCAGACAATATATAATTTTATACACTTATAAGAGTTTATACACCAGAAAGTAACAGACCCATAATTAATTCTTAAAAGACAGAGAGATATCTGAACTGTGCTTTTGCTTCTCTAACGTGTTATAATATAAAGAGATAGAGGAACAAAAAACAAACAAACAATGGTAAATTTGAATGGGATTTTTAAATCAAATTTCATAAAATTAAAACATTTATAACACTTATTTATAAAAGAACATCTATAAAACCTCAAAGGAAAAATGAACAAGTGTACAATGCGTTGCCTAAGGTATCTGAAGCCAAAGGCAAAAATTGCTAAACAACTGACTGATGCTTTCTAGTCAAGACAGTATATTATAGATTTTGAACTATTTTTCAAAAATTATACATCCAATAGAAACATACTTACATTTATAAATCTGAGGTGAAAAAAACCCTCAAAATTTAAACTATGAAAATACCCAAAACTGATTCATATACATTTATTCCAAAAACTGGTATTGTTTTTATCAGTCCTTCAGAATTTATCTTATTTACCTTTTTACAGAATGGTAACAAGCCAGACATAGATTGGGTGTAATTCATAAGCACAGTCACATTTTTATGGTGCTTTAAGTTAGGGATCCAAATCTAACACTTTGGTTTAGCTTTGTTCTGCTGTGCACCCAGGCCTGCCATTTATTTTTTTTTTTTCCTCTTTATGGCAGAAAGTAAAGATCCCAAATAATTCCATGCCAGATCAGGGACAGGGACTAAACCACGTAGTACTCTTGCCAAAACGTGACCATTAAATTATTATTTTTTTTCACGCCATAAAGTATTGCACTGCACAATACAAATCTTTGCTTTATCAGTACACTGCATAAGCTGAGAACTACCTCAGTGTGGCTTTCAGAAAAATTTAAGAACAGCCATTCTAGGTGAGACAAAAAGTCTACCTAGTTCATTATTTCATTTCTGACAGCAGTAAGCAGATGACAGCCAATCAGAAGAACAGGATATTCAGATAATGGCATTTTTGAGAAATCTGCCACCATTCTGTTATTTTGTCTTTGATAGCCTTTGGTATATTTTACTTCTTTGCATTTTCCAAACACTTCTTAAACATTTATAAACTTCTAGCATCTACATCATGTGTTGAAGTGCTCCACAGATTAACCACAGACGTTGTTGTCAGAATAACATTATTCCTTTCTTCTATTTTTCACAACCTCTCTCCAGCCACCTGAATGACCACCCCAGAACATTCCTTGTGCAGGCTAAATGTCTGTCTCTGTTCCTGATATTTAACCTGCTTCTTCACTTTATGGACACTTTCTTCTGACTGCATTAGTTTAGTGGACTCCCCTGAAATTAATACCTACAACAGTCACACCGTCAGTAAATAAAAAGGAAGCTGGCATATTCCTGTCACTCAAGTACACCCACCAATGCACAGTTACTGATTTTCACTATCATGCACAGAAATTATGTATTTGCACTTTGCACTACTACTACTCCACTTTCAAGAGAATGAATACTTTCACAATCAAGCTTCAAAGTTTTAGAGATGGAGTCATCACATACTGCTCTTAAACACCCTCTATAAGATAGTACTCATCTATCACGTATCTGTTATTTAGCGGAGCCTACCCTGTTATAGATCACATAAAAAATAGTTGTGAAGATCCTAATGCTCAAAAAGGATTTAAGTCACATTCAATATCTACAGGAGGATGTTTTTACAAGAACAACAGGCAAAGCTCTGCAAGGACAGTGTTTTAAACCAGCATACATATCATCAAGATTGATTTACAATCACTTTTTGTAAACCAAGCCATTAACTGATAACCTGAAACTTGGCAGTCCTAGATTCTGTGTATCCAAAAACACAAACAAAAACACTTATAGCATACAAAAATATCCTTAGAAGTGTGAACAAATTTCCTGAAATACCTCTAATAACTTTTATCAGAGTGCTCTACATGTATTCAGTGGTTCTGAAGTCCAGTAAGTCATAAAGTTATTGAATAAAAATTTTAGACAGACAGACCACATGATGTAAATTTATTATTTCGGGAAATCTTTTCTGTGTCTAGAAATGATTTGTACATTGTGAGCTTATTAAATGTTGAAGCAGTGCTCCAACAAACAATTTCAGTTCACTAGGACAAAGTATTGTGAAATATTTGTGACTGGATTACTCAGATAAACTCAGATTTTCTGTCAATGAGTACTAGGACGCTGCTAGAATATTTCAGCTCAGTTCATATCTTTTGAAAATCTCTGATGATACTGTATCCTATGGTATAATACATCTGTATTTTAATTTTCATTGAAACAATGGTTTAAGAATGTTTGAAATTCTTAAACAGCTTCCCCTTTATAAGCCTATTTAGTCAAAAATTCTTATCATGTATTCTGTCGTACTGTTGCTTTACATAAATAACTCAGTTTTCACTTGAACTTTAGGGTAGCTGAAATAATTTTATTCACACACAGCATGAATCAGAAATCCATAAATATTTCCCTTCAGACTGTGAAAATGATTTTTTAATTTGCATAGTAATAAAGCCCTTCATCTGCCATTGAATTTTATTTTCTTGAAAGTAAATGCTTTGTTAACCTTCAGTGAGCTATAGATTATAGCTTTATTAAATCTTAAGACAAGAGTGTAGCAGTCCTTTGACAGTTAGGCCAAAGCTCAGATAACAATTCATAACAGGATGTTTATTTTTCCACAGTTCATATTAAGAATTAGAGATCAGAACACGCCTGTTAAAAATCAGAAGAGACAGGAGTTTACAGAAGGCATATTCCCCAAAACTTTCATATCTGCCATGGACTCTGTTTCCGTACTCTGCTCTTTTTGTCTGTCCATCAGATCTTGTCTAGGTCTCCCAAAAAGAGTGTGACCCTTTTTTAACCACAGCAAAGGGGTTTCCCCAGCAGTGACCTGTAGATAGGATTTCTTTAGACAGAAGGGAGACTCTACACTTTAAATGGCTGAGGCAATAGTTTAAGTAGAGGATGACAACAAAAAAAGCTAAAGTTTGTTTACCTAATTTAAAAATGGTTTGCATATTTTGACATTTGGAAACAGATGAGTTTGCTTATATACCATTACATCATTAACCCCAAATCAAAACAGACAAAAAAGACCAGACAGAGATTACATGTTTACTCAGACATGGATGGTGCTCCCATTTTGATATTTCCTACAAGGGTCTTAACTTATGGGCCTGATAAAAACAAATTAAGAGGCCATAATAAATTATTTCTCAACACAAGCAACAAATCTACATCTGCAAGAAATCCATCTGCATTCTTTTTAAGAGACTTTGCAGAATCATTCTATTTCCTCTTATTAGGATTTTTCAGTATATCCAGAAAAAAATGAAAAGATAATGGTTATTTTTTACACTTGTACTGTGTAAAAATGTCTGTATGTTTCCACACTAACATTGCCTTTATTTCTAAAGGCAGTAAGAAAGGCTCAGAATGAAAGCTTGATCTCTGTCCCGGTCTTTTATACTTTAATTCTTACCGTCTCCAACCCCTATTAATCACTATCGATCTGTTCAGGAAATGGCAACAATGGAAACAGTTAATTTTAATTGTTACAGAGTAGGATTACTTCTTAACTGAAGTAATGACAATACCCACTACAATTAATTTTTACAGAAGTTATCTTTCCAACACATGTAAGAATTAGATCTCTGATCATAATGACTGAAATAGAAAATAGCAAAGCAAGAACTATCTGTCTTTCAGGTTCTTTCCACTGAAATTTTGGAGTTGCCATGAAAAAGTGCCCCCTAACTCTAACTAAACTGTAGCTTGAGTAATTCTACGGCATCTTTTAATTTTAATCTTTTTAATTTTAAAATCATCTGGCTCTTTTACTAATCAATTTGTTTCTCCATAAGCGTTCTAATATATTCATATTAAAAATTACACTCAAGGTAGTGATAATAAAAAAATCATTCTAAAAGTAGTTATTAAATCATAAAGTAATTGAAATCACTTTGCAAATCATTTATAAAATCCCAAACTGAGAGTAAGATAATATAGAGCTAAGCATATATAGCAACTCTTTCCCTTAATAGTTAGCATTTTAATTATGGAAGAGCAAAAAGAACACAACAAAAAAATCCCACAACTATGAAACCCCCAGGAAATTCAAAATGTAAACTGTTTATATCTGTCCTGAGAAAAAAATAAGTTTTGGATCTGTATATACACATAAGCCTACATCAATCTGCCCTGAGCACAAATCCACCAACAAATTTCTTATTAACTATTTGCATCATATATTTTTCCTTTAAATTGACTAATGTAAAAGACCAAGTTCAGCACTAATTATCATCATCATTTGGTAAATAAAGTAAAACATTACAGTGCATGTCTTAACCTATAATTTGACAACAATTAGTTCAAGCAAAAACATCTTTTGGATTGCATGTTCATCCAACAGAGCTAATAGATTTTCATCTCCTCTACTATTCCTATGTAGAATGCCCAGACCTCCAAACATGGCTTAAGTGAGATGTACACTGAAGACAACAAAGAAAATAAAAAAGGCCCTGTTTAGCATAAAAAATACACATCTGATATTACATATGTTAAAACGTGGATCCGATTTTTTTTTTCAGATGTAATAAGTAGACTTGAAACTCTCAAGATCTTTGAGGAATCCCGAACAACTTGTTATACTTAATTGCATGGCGAAGTAAAAAGAAATCTGCACTGAGTCTCTTATCGTTGATGCTGGACTGATTAATTTGGAATGATGGCATGATGTCACAGACTGGGTATGCAATATGTTGCAGGCAATAATAAATCATTGGACTTTTCAAGAAGGGTCAGCCAAATTTCTATTGCAATCTAGGCCTTTTGGATGGTGTAATAACAGTGACTTCTATTTTTTTGTGGTTCCACTATTTCTGTGTTCTCTCTGGCAATGTTATTTTTATTCTGCCTTTGTGAGATTTCTTGATTTTTATTTCTAGATTTTATCTATCACTACAGTAAAATATGACCAGACCCCAATAGTATTGCATCTTTTGGGTAAAGGTCTTTTCAATTTTTCTATTGGTCCCCTGAAGGCCACACAAATATATTATTCACATTTTTGATAAAATGTTCATACTGCTGTATTACTCCTGCTTAAAAAAAAAATTGATTTCATCATTTAATCCTGCCTGGGACTCTAATCACACATCCAATATCCTGACTAATAAGAAAGAAAAGGAAATACTCTGCCATGTAAGATATATATCACTACATATTCTATCTTCCTATTTCTTATTTATTATAACTTATAGATGTGCTAGGTCTAATTTAGGCTACACTGATATGAGTACAGGCTGCTTCTGTATATGGATTTCTATTGATTTCAGGATGGAAGATGTGTACGAATAAATACAGGATTCCAGGCACAGACTGTAATTTATTATTGTACTGCATACCCACATAAATCATAACAATAATGCAAGAGAAAGAAGATACCATGACACATTTCATTATTCATACAGATTGTTGCTGTCTTTAAGTAACTAAAGTTTGTTCAAGTGGTTTCATATCTTTCTAATTACTGCTAAATAACACTACAAAACATTACTGTTTGGCCTGAACTATAAAATTAACTAGACTGCTTTATTTGCCCTATTTGTGACAAACACAATTACTGATGCATTAGATTATATTTCTTTTCATATAACGACTTTGTGTTGATAATTTTCCTGAACCCTAATATATATATATATTTTTCTTTTTATTCCAATTAAAAATAAACACAACACTTCAACATCTCTCTTCAAAATATCTGCTATTCAAGCAACAGAATTGGACTAATTAACTCTTGAAACTGGTTTCTTGGATAAACCTTTAAGAATTCAAAATTATCTTTGTATAATATTTTCTTGAAAGTCTCACTTTCCACAAACATTTATGTCATGCCAGATTACGCGTGGAAAGGGAACACCACTAAAAGCCAATAATGGAAATGAAGTTAATTCAATTTTCATGAAAGCAAATATTTCAAAAAAAATCTGAAGTACTCGTTCCGGTCTATTTACGTAGTGAATGACTAATAATAAGTTGTCTAGTAAACATTGTTTACTCAGCTAAAACAAATTATTATTATTTAATATAAGGCAGACCTCCACAAACTGAAAATACAAATAAATAAATATAATAAATATAATATTCATCCTCATCTAACTTATCAGAAGACTTAGAGTTGCTGTTGCCTTGTTTTTTACCTTCCGTTGCCACCCTCAGCATTCTCTTCAGATGTTAAAACTCTTACAAGAAGTTACATGAGTCTTAGTTTAATGCATATCAGAATCACTGCATGAGTAGTAAAGGAAGACATAGCCAACCCACCCTTTTTTTTTGAAACATGTGGCAAGTTACCTGTGGCACACTAGATGGCTAACATGGTTTAAGACGCAAATTATGAATCTATGCCCCTTACGTTTATATTCCAAATCTGTCCTGATGCTTCATGAAACAAATCTGAAGCAGTGAGACAAATGAGCAAACAGTGACCTTGTAAAGCCAAATACCTCCTTTCATTCTCAGTGCTTCTTTGGAAAGTAAACATTATTTATACCCTCCATTGTTTTCCCCAAGCTTTCAAGATTCTGGATACTACAATTTTCCAAAACTGCAAATACAAGGTCATGTTGAAATTGTTTAAACTATTGCATTCATAGATTGTGTGTACACAGAAATTACATTTTTACAAGGTTAAGTAGGGTGCAAAGTAGTTATTCTTTGATTTACTAATCTTCTGCCGTTAAATCTGCATGACTAAACAAGTATAAAAATGAGAAATCTATGTGTTCTCCATCAGAGATCATTTGTAATAATAAACACTAAAGAGCACAGATCTACATCTCAGGAACAAAACGAAATATTTAAAAGCTTCATTCATCCAACCAAAATAAATAAGGAAACCTGCGCATCAAATCAAGACAATTCACATTTGATAAGAAATGCTGTTAAATAGTACTGTTTTAAACAATACCTTCCTAATTTTTACAGGAAGTTGCCTTTGTGCAAGATGCCTTGCACTGTAAAATACCTAATCAAATATGTGACATTTTGCTGTTTGTGCCGTCTGTTGCCACACATATATGTTACAAATAAGAGATCATAGAACCACAGAATCATAGGGTGGTTTGGGTTGGAAGGGACCTTAAAGATCATCTAGTTCCAACCCCCCACCATGGGCAGGGACACCTTCCACTAGACCAAGTCGCTCAAAGCCCCTGGAATTTGTTATTTTTTCCCCCATAAGATCAACAGAAGGAAATATAAAATACAGGAGGTACAAATACTAAATGAGATACAAAGTGATTTAGAAAAATGGGGTTGGAAACAACTAAAAACAAATTCATCATTGTACTCAGAACAGCAACTATGTGACACACTATGTGACACAGGATAAAAATAAATCAATTCATTCCTACCTACTGCATTCCAAATAAAAGAGGATGCAAGTTTTACCAAATAGCCTCCAGTTCCATAAAGGTGTGCCACTACACAAATGTTAAAAATAAAATAAAATGTAGGATTGTGAAAAAATTACTAGTGAAATTGACTACTAGCAAGATTCCTTAGCTGACATGCTATTAGCAAGTGCTTGGATCATGCATGGAGCTGACAGGTTCATTCAAGAATCTTAAGTTTCTGTCTTCCAGTGCAACATAAAAAGGAGATGAAAACAGTCAATTATATAAATAAGAATCTGTGTGAATGTGTGCACATGTGTATTTTTTTTTAACTGATACTTATTTTAGCTAGCTGACAATTTTCTGAACTTTTCTTAAAAGGCATTGTAAGAAAATATATTCTGAATATATGATTAGAAAATATTTTTAATATTTTTAATATTTTCTGAGCAGAAAATATTTTAATGAGTACATAGATATTTCATAGGAATTTTCAATAAAACTTTTTATAGGGATGATATCTAAAGTTTGAGATTAAAAGATAATAAGACAGAGCTCATATACCTATTAAAAAGTAATATTAAGAATCCAATCAGAAGGAATAATAGCCTTTGAGTAGGACACTTACCTGGCACATGATCTATATGGGAGATTGCATGAATTTGAACATTGGTCTCTGATATCTAGACTAAGTTTCTTAATCATTAATAATTAATGATATTGCCTGCTTTGGACTGGATCATTCTCAGTACAAAAAAAGAGCAAACAAAAAGGAAACAAAAGCTTTCTTGCATTCATCCCCAGATGGGACATGAGGTTCTCAAAAACTAAAAGGTTGAAAGATGTAGAGTAACAGTTTTCAATCCAGTTAAGAGATATTGAATTTTATTCCTCTGAAAATGTGATTACTTCCAGTATAAATTAACGGCAATAAATGATTGCCACTGAAATAAATGAAATATGCAGATATGACAACATTTTTATTAAATATGCAGCAACTGATATTATTAAATCATAATACTCATTCAAAACCTAATAAGAAACTGCTGCCTTTGAAAATGAAAGAAGTTGTCTATTTGCCAAACAATCAAATTATTTTTGAGATAAGTACAGCTACTAAACAACTTCATAAATTTTAAATGCCAATCTGATACAAATGTGACACCTCAGTGAAAATTAGCTAACAGCTGCTTTTTCATTCTAGAGAAGTGTGCTAAGCTGCCATGGACAAATTGTTCATGGGTGTATGTACCCCAACAGCATAAGCAGTTAAAAGCTTGCTCTTCCACAGCAACCGAAAAAACAAGAAAATGAACTTGGGTTCATTGGTCTAGAGAAATAAATGTATTAGAATATTCAGATTTAGATTTTTGAATCACCAGAAGACTCTAAAAGTCAAATTCCTAGAAGAATATAGGGACGATCTATAAAGATACAGAGACAAGTTAATAGTTGCATGTATCTGCATTATTATATATGCTGCCACACAAAAAGAGTTTGTTGTGTTGGCATGCGTACCTTAGGGCAAGCACTCAACCACCTTGCAAACTAGCTGCTGTCAAAATACACAGGGCTGGAGCTAGGCAGCCAACAAGAAGAGTATGATCAACTGGGAACATGAAGCACATGAATTCCAGACAGGAAATTCAAATAGCTGCTTATGTTCACAGCTAAATTGAAGTTCCAGTTTCTGCGAGGAATAGCTTACGTTTCAACCCAAATGATGAGTTTTCTCATTCCCAACCCAAATGATGAGTTGTCTCATTCCTGATTGTAAAAAGAAGTCAGTACTACTGGCAAGAGGAGTTTAACATGTAACAATACAGAAAATAGTGTGCCATGACATCAGACAAAATTGACTACAACATTGCTATAACTACAGCAGTAAAAAATACCTGAACTGTGTGATTCCATTCTTAGATGGGTAACATAACAAACAATATTTTCATACGTCTATTTCTAGCAGGAAAGCAGAATACAGAGACACAAAAGCAAACAGTTGTACAGCCGAAACCAGTATACAATTTGGTGCTAGTATTTCCTATCATATGTGGCTGAATCACAGGCCAACCCAACAGAGATTCCTACTATTACACTTTTTTCAACTTTAATAAACCCCAACATCCATGTAGTGTAACATGTAATGGAATAACAGTATCATGTAAACACCCATATCAATGCCAATTGCATGAATACTAGAAAATGTATAAATGCACTCATATTAAATGACTCCCCACCAAAAGATCTCAAGTTCCTATACTGATTGCCCCACGTCACAATATCACTTCACAGTGCTGCTTCACAGCAGTAAGAGGACTACTTTGAACTTTCTCTTTTAAACTGTAATTTGAAATATCCACAGAAAATTTTCAGTCACTTGTTTGTACACTGGTATTTAGTGACAAAAATGTGAAAAAAATCTCCTTTATAAAATAAGATTGACAGAATGTCAATATACTTTATTCACTGGCAGCTATATAAAGAGTAAATAATATAAAATTATAGTTCTATTGAGGTTGGAGTAACTTGAAGACTCTATAAAATAATAAAAAAAATGTTATCAGACAATATGTTCAAGTGATTAAATATTTTAAGAAAAATAAGCTAATTACCTATGCTATGAACCGGACAATATGACAAGAATGAAGGCACAGTAAAAATATTTATTTCATTGCTATCATTTAAAATTCATATATACTGCATAAGTGAAATAATCAGGATATTAATACATATTAGAATCACAGAATCATTAGGGTTGGAAAAGACCTCTAAGATCATCTGGTCCAACCACCACCCTACTACCAATGTCACCCACTAAACCATGTCCCTAAGCACCACGTCCAACCTTTCCTTGAACACCCCCAGGGATGGTGACTCCACCACTTCCCTGGCCAACCTGTTCCAATGCCTGACTACTTTTTCTGAGAATAAATGTCTCCTAATATCCATAATTTACGCTGGGTAAATTGTCACCAAATAATTACTTGAATGTGCCATCTTTCTTGAAACACCTAATAACACACATGGCCTATACTAAGTGAGAGGTAGGATACTATAATCTGAGGGAAGGTGAAAGACAGACATTTCCATGGGGAGCCTGTGGACCATGGCAATGTTAGTACAAGGAAAGGAAATAATAAATGTTCCATAAAATTCTCATCTCTCGGGTATGTGATTTTGATTCTCAGAAAAGCTATGAATTTTAGTTTCTGGCTTGATTCTTCTAAGAATCAGGTCTCCTTTGAAGATTAGGCTTACGAGCTGTGAGGAAAGTTGGGATCATTCTTGAGGGTAACAGTTGTTTATTTTTCAGGAAATAATTTAATACAATAGATGAAGTCCAAAGTTCAAGCATGTAATTCAGAGATTTTGATGGTTCCACTAGTGAAGGATATATCATAGTGGTTGAAAATTTACCACTCACTTCAGAGTAGATCCACTTGATGCACATTAGACAAGAAAGAACTTTATTCCAATGATGAGTTTAGCCTGAGGATTGTTTCACGGCTGTTATTTGCAGAACATTTTGTTCAAGGTCAGACCTTTCTCTAATATAACCTACTATTGAATAATTACTTTCTGCATAAACCCAGGATAAGATAGTATGTTACAGACAGATATATCTATCAGTGGAATTGTTTGGGGACTTCTCTGTATTGAAGTTCTCACATTGCATCTTTTTAAATAGATGACTGAACAGTGAGGGAACAGATCTCAACCAGACATTAAGGGACAGCACCACTAAGCTATCAGCTGGGGAATATGTTTCAAAAAATGATTACTTTATCTCTGATTCCTACATGTAATATTCCCTCTGCTACACTGATACTAATTACTTTTGGTTTTGCTTGTTTAACTGATACATATTAAACTCGGGAAATTACTCTTAACTTGTACTTACCCTGCAAGTTTCTTCCTTCCATTGTACATTGGAAGAAGAGACTGTATGCCCAAAAGTTTATCTACCATTTCCAGTTACACCAGCTAATCTCAGAAAAAGAGACTTGCACAAACCTGCCTGTACTATGTTTTTGCCTAATTGCAAATAAACCATTTTCTTTTTTAATTTGCTTGTTTGATCGGCTTTTCAATATGCATATCTTAAGGACAATTTCACTTTAGTTGACTGCCTTACTATGAAATCAGTGGCCTTATGGGAGACCATATTTCTCTTTGTGCATAAAAAGAATGTGAGATAATGAGCTCAGATTCAGAATATGACCTTTACAAGCAAGGTCAGTATATTCAGAAAACTTCCCTACTGGAGAATCTATGAACTGAACTCAGAAAGGCTTTTATTGTGCCAGTTGTCCAGTGGCTACAGCTGTACAGTTAAAAATAGAAAGTCAACAGCTCACACATTAACATCATTGCAACTGTCAGCCAGCAATGACAAAACCCATGACCTGGCTTTTCATGACCCCTTCATACAATTACTGTTATTTTCATAAAGAGCTCAATATTGGCTGGTGCAAAAATGGCAAAGAATTTAAAATAATATCAAAATGTCAAGCAGTTCAATTTCAACAATTATTTTTATCACGGCGAGATTCCTCCTTTGTGCTCTTTAAACAGTTTGACAAACGTATTTTCCCATTCAAAAGATTTCAAGCTGTACTTCCGATTTCTTACCACTGCTGAGATACACAAATAAAATTTCTGAGCAGTAGATTCAAATATTTTATTGGAATGTAATCTTTTGCCCAGAGAAAAGTGCTGTGCTATTTAAACATCTTCTCAATATTTTAAATTTTCCATGGTTAATTCCCTTCTGGATAAATATCAGACCATTTTACTCAAGTCAACAGATATGATATCCTAAATATGCTTCTAATATGAGTATCAAAAGCGTATGTGTCCTATTTTGCAAGCACATTATGCTAAAAAATAAAAACAAAACAACAAAAAACTTCTATCGAGCTCTTCAATACATGAAATTGTCATATAGTTGTCAAAATACAAATATACCACATTTATCCACTGTTGGCAACTCAAAAGTTGCAATGTATTTCTACAATACGTCTCACCAGACAACGATCTCAGGTAAAACTATGTATTAGAGAGCATTGGCAAGTATAGAACAGTTTCAGATGTGTTTAAGGCTGTTTTTATTGGCTGCTTTTTATTTCCAAAAAACTAATGCAGAATTGAAATGTGCCATGACCCTAGTAATTAGAAATACCCTATTAAATGCATCAAAACCCAGAAAGACTATACTGCTATTACACTGGAGCAGAACCACTGTTATTTTAATCCGAGGAGTGTTCTGTCTTTTGATATACAAAAAGATACTACACCACAGCCAACTAGTGAGCACACCAATCACCTTTACACAAGCAAAGCTTTGGGAACAGCTGGGCAGATAATACAACCTCTACTGAACACAAACATTTTTCAGGTACGTGTACATTGGGAATACACTCAGTAACACTTCGGTGCTATTAAAGTTTCCAGATGGAGGCTGTCTCATAAATGTCTGTGGTTTTTATACCCACCTACCTGATCTTATCAACATCAAAACAGGTACTGTTTGTTCTACGTGAAACAGAGTTTTACTGGCCATTGAGGACAGTAAGCTTTATAGAAACAGTAACAACAGATACTAAAAAAGCCATCCCAAGTTGAACCCAACTAACCTGGTTTTCTCCTTTAGAGGAAACATACCATACAAAACAGGCATAGCATACTCCTACTGTTTGCTATCAGTGCTGAAAAGCAACCAAGAGACACTTGTGGCAGTCACTGTTATGCTTTCAGTTGGGCAAACAAATAAATCTAAGATACAGGTATATTTTCAGCAGATATTAACAAAAACAGGGCACAGGCCACTCACATCAGAATATATACAAAGAGTATAAATATATGAAGCAACGCTCAAAGAAGTATATGCCATTTCTAATCCAAAGTTATAGGATTTGTATATAATATGATAAAGGAAAGAGAACTGAAACTACAAGTTATTAGTATAAGAAATAGGATAAAGCCACTGAGATACTTACCACTGTGAAATTCATAACCTTCAAAATCCATATTGTCATTGCTAAGTTAACAATCATGGTAACCAACAGGAGAAGTACAAAGAAGTATAAGCACCTCTTTCGCCATCCATAAATCCCTACTGGGTAAAACTGAGGATTTTCAGTCCTTGGAAGGCTGTTCTGTTGTGTTGCTAATATATACTGCTCTCGTGTCATCTGAAAAAGAAAGATGTAAATGTAAGTAATGAAAAACTGAAAGGCCTATATCTTATAGATTTTATCATGTAAAGATTATCTGAGAACATAAAGAAATCAATTTCTATGGGCAGAGAAGGGATGCATAAATTCAGGAAAAAACATATAATTACTATTTTAACTAGGCTTTTAGTAAGAATCTGGTGGTTTTCATTGTATTATTTTTAATTAAAGCTTTTGTTTGATATTTCAAATTGGATTTGTGTTTCAAATGTATCAGCAAGAAATTCTAAAAGATAATAAAGTAATTCATGTACATATCTTGCATTTTACTTCCAAAACCATTTTACTGTTCTTTGTGAGGTCATTCAGAAAAAACAAACTAACAAAAACAAACAAAAAACAGTCTTGGAGAAATAAGTCATGGAACAATTTCATACTAATAGAAAAAAAATCTATTGTTTCTAGCAATGCATGTCAAAAATGAAGTTATCACTTTTTTATAGTACTCGGCAAATTAAATTAATAATTTATGCCATTATATGTACACTTATATTTTATACAAAAGTATGCCATTATTTGTACCATATTTTACAGAAACAGAAAAAAGAAAACTCTTCTAAGCTTTAATTTTAGCCATAACTTCTGTTTTTATACTGAACTATTTTAAGTTATTCTAGCAAATGAACAAGAAGAAACTGTTTACAAAGTTCTTAGAGAGGTTACAATTAAATGTTTAGAGCAAAAATGCTTAAGGCATTTCAGAAGAAACCATTTTACATTTTTAGACTTTTTTTTTTTTTAACATTCTTAACTTTCTTTTACAGGTATTTATATTCATATTCAGATATCACATTGCCTTTAGACTGGGAGGTATTACCTTTTCTCCATGAATTAAAAATGAAATTAAACATATGCCTATAACAGCATGGATTTAATAGGCTTTGTGCACAGGGGGTGGAAAAAAACCAACAAACAAACCAACAAAAAAATTCTCTCATGGTTTATAAGCTTACGTGCACAAAATGAATCAGATAAAATGATCAGTTTTACATTTAAAGACTGCCTTTCATTTTACTAAAAGATCATAGAACAGCCTGAGCAAAACTCAGTCAATTGATTCAATAAGAAATAAGAACCAGATTAAATCCCTTTGTAGGATCAAACAACTGTTGATTTCATAAATATACATGTCTATATATGTATATATTTAAAATGTAAAGCTAAAAGATATTTAGGTAACCATCTCATCTGCTAGAGGTTTTCCCATGCACTTGTTAATGAACGAGACATAAACTGCAAAAATTAACTCCCTGTGAATATTTACAACCAGAATTCATGAATACACATCCATATAATAACACTAATACGCATCAGTAAGTCAAACCAGGAACACCAAGTTTACAAAGGTGGTTTTAAATAAGCTAGTAAACAGGAATTTTGTCAGTTACATTCCTCAGTCCTCCCAAGGCAAAATGTTACCGGACTTCAAAATCTTATGTTACCCTTTATCATGACAGTATTCATCCTTTTTTTTACACCATTTCATTTCTTGTCTTGCCATCCAACTTTATATGTAACTTACAAAGTGATTAACACCATTAAAATTAGCCAAAAAATCAACTTCCAAATTGTGAGAATGCCAGAAGTAGGACTGCCCCTAAAACAGAATGTTTCAACAACATTAATAAAACCCTGCTAAGTCCCTAATTTAATTCCCCAAACTGAAGCTGACCATTCTTATGAATACCATTAACTTCTTCTCAGATACTTTATACAAGAACAAATCTATAAAGGTTAATTCATATACAGTCCACATGTTCTATTGAAATAACTTTTTTTTTCTTTTGATATCATATACAAGCATTTTTTTTGTTGTTGTTAAATCTGTTGAATATTTTTTCCAATAAATAAACAAACAAATAAATAAATAAATAAACATTTTACTTCCAGAACTGTTCAACATAAAACCACACCCAACTAGCTGTCATCCAACTTCAGGCAAGTCAATATATTTCCTATTTTGTCTGTCTAAAGTCATGTAACATCAGTTCATCCTTACCACCACCAAGGATCAAGATTTCATTTTTTCTAAGAACTATAAATACATACCTAAATAATAAACAGGCAGTCCCAAAGAATATGCCATATGCTATAACTATAAATATATTATTGCAATTTTTGCTTTATCTTTTAGGGTTGTTAGTCTGGCCATGTTACAATTATTGGCAGCATTCTCACTATGTATTGTATACTCAGGTAAAAATTCATCAGCTAATTTTTAAATTATTGAGAAAAAAAGTCCTGCTTGGTCTGGGAATTAGCACTTGGGAATGTTTAAGGTACTAATACACAGAAACACAAAAAGTTTGATGACTATTTCCAGTCAATATCATGCTTTTATCACAGTAACTGAAAAATTATTAGATCATATTTACTTCAGAAATTCCAGATCACTGGAAGAGCAAGTAAGTTACTACAATATTTTTAAAACATGAACTCCATGAGCCTTGCCAAACCACACAGTATGACAGAATATCTTTCAAAATCTGGTCACACCTAATAAATCTGATGAGTTTTAGCCTAGAGTTCTGATTGATAAAGTGCATATATACTTTATATATATACACGCACACACTTTAATAATACTTGTACACGCATTCAAAGAAATACATATAAACATACACACTTTTGACAACTGACTATTTCATCCTATCGAATTTTCAAAATAGATTATGAAAATACACATTTTAAACAGGCTGACTGACAGATTTTATTGAAGAGGTATCATTATTAGATGAATATTTAAGAAAACTGATTGCAGTACTAAACTTAATGCTATTCCATTATTCAGGTATAGTAAATATGAAATGACCAGCGACTATTTCAAGATGACAAAAGAACCATGGGTTCAATGTTTACTTGGATTTCTGACAATGCCTGAGGATCCCAACTAAACAAAAATAATTAAAGAATTGCTTCATTAAACAAAGGTTTCAGTCTTAGCATCTGAAACTGGTAAACTGCATAGTGCACATATGCACGTATCAATATCATAATATCATAATATCACATAAAATTATAATATCACAATATCATAAGCGACCCAGAGACTCACACTAAAAGAAACAAAAAATAATTCCAGTAGTATCATAACTAATGAGAGCTCTAATTCAAATCAAAAGTAATATGGGATGCATTATTCAGTACCTACAAAGAAATTAAATCAATTCTTACAGTACATTGAATGAGATTCGTAAACAATGCAAAGGAAATTATCACAGCATTGTAAACTATTTAGTCATGTCACAACTGAATTTTTAATTTTAATCTTCAGCTACTCCTATACTTTTTGATCCTCTTCAGTATTAGAGTATAAAAAGATCACACTATTGATATTTTGGGGCCACTATGTACTACAGAAACAGATACCTCATACCTAAAAATA
Source organism: Anser cygnoides (assembly GCF_040182565.1). NCBI lineage: Eukaryota > Metazoa > Chordata > Aves > Anseriformes > Anatidae > Anser > Anser cygnoides. The sequence continues at coordinate 63,171,671 of NC_089876.1, read as the reverse complement.
ATTAATGAATGAAGCAGAGACATTTTACATTTTCAAACTTTACTTTAGTCTTTTGAAAAATCATAATGTCTTACAGAGGTAAACTTTGAAAGCAAAAAAATAGCAAAAGATGTGGAGAGGATAATGAGCAAATAATCTAAATCCAGAGGATGAGATTGTTGGAATAATTCCTAAGGTTACAGTAGCAACCTACTTAACTAGTGTTTATAAAACCCATTTAGAACTTGATTATGACTTGCAAATAACCCTCTAGGCAAGCACAAGTTTTTCTTAATGGCTAACAGCTCTTTTCTAAATGTCACATAAGAAGATTCAAAACCAGCAAAAGAAATAAAAGGATCATTGTTCTTAATTAAAAGATTGTTAGTCTAACAGAAGAAACAGTCCAATATTTGCTGTTAATGCAGGCAGGGTATTTGACTTCTGTCTTATTAAAAAAATATTATTTTCAGAAAATTAAAGTAAAAAAAGTTATATAATCATTTTGTCTATATATTTTCTGGATCAGTTCAACAACTACTAAATCATTGTTGATTCCATTCATCCCAAATTTTTTAAAAAGTTACCCAAGAATATAAATATATGTTTTGAAAGGTGTTTTTTGCCATTTTGCTCAGAAAGCGAAAAATAGGCAGTAGTAGTAGCTGTAGTAGTAGTAGAAGATAGATTTAGATTTGATAATCTGAAATGGTAGGGATGGGGTTGCCAAATGGTAATACCATCCCTGTAAGAAGGCAATTAAAAAATTCTTCCCAAGTGTGGTTGACAAATAAAAACAAAAAAAAACACAAACAAACAAACAAACAAACAAAAATGAGCTTAATGCAGTAGCTTCCTCATGACACAGTGAGGAGCTCTTAGGAAGATCACCTCTCTGCATGTGCGTCCAGCTGCTAAAATAGGTGGAAATCCAAACTGGGAGCAATACCTTTGATCAAAGCACAACATGCTTTAAGAAACATAGATGACTACAGAAGATTATGATTATACTTAACAGACACAGCAGAAGTTATCAGAGAGAATATACAGAGGTTGATATGACTCATGCCTGTTTGAAAGTCAGGCAGTCTAATAAAAGACTGGTATCTCAGTGGGGATGGGGGAAGAAAGAAACTTCATAAATGATTTGCCAGGATAACTACAATGTTTTTCAGATCTGAAATTCTTTCATGCACATACATCCCACTGGACTGGGACTCCCGTGTTTTTCCTATCCCAAATCTATGTGTCAAGCAGGAATATCAGCATCAGATGTCAGCATCATTGCACATAAGAGAAACAAGAGCTCAGGAAGGAGAGGAAGAAACTCTTGTACAGACAATAAGCAAACCAGTGAAAAACAGAAGACTCATCCCACTGCCCTTCAATTTGGCATTACTTTCAGTGCTTTTTGTTTTCACGCAATGTAAATTTGGAGACATTACAATCAGAGCTGGTCCAAAGTTAGTTTTTCTAAAACTAAGTTTTTCCTGTTCTCTACCAACTGGTTTGTAGTTTTCTGAGAAGCCCAAGCTGAAGGTCTCAAGTTTCACGATCCCTGAAGCAAATGTTGTAATTCAGATTGCTTAGAGACACACAGTTCTCTCTAATCTGACCCAGATTTTTTGCTAGCTTCAATTAATACATTTCATTTGACAGTCCTTCCTATTAACAAAGCTTTCTTACTCCTACCTTTGAGAAAAGAATTATTCAGTACCAGATTAAAAAAAAAAAGTGATTAATAAAGCCTGCCTGCATTCCCAAGGGTGTAGAACTGAAATAACAACCAAACTGAATATATTTGAAACATCAGTACAATGATTAAAACTGGTTTGAAATTTTCATTGAAGACTGCTTTTATTGAAAGCTTGATTACTCGCTCATTGATATTCAGGCATTTGAACAAACTCCCACGAAAACGGGAGACAGGATGCCATCAGACACTCACAGGTAACTTCGGTGAATGACAAAACTTTCCCTTCCCTTTTCCATTCTTTTTTTTTCTTTAGAACTTCTAAATATTGAATATTCTAAAAAATGTTAGAATTTTAACATGATGTTTTATTTACTATATTTATATTTGAAACAAAAAATAAAAACATTATTTCTCTTACATGATTATTGTTTTGAGAATTCCATTTTGTTGGTCTGATATGTCTTATTAGCAGAAATTATCAGTACAGGCATATCAAGATTTAATAAAATAACCTTAATAACTGTAGAAATAAATGTCTTGGAATGATTTAATATATATATTTTTTTGTATTATAAATGGCAATGTTTATCTAAAGCTACAAGCATTTTTCAAGCCTGACAGAATATTATCACAGCAAAGATTTAGCTATATTCAAAATAACCTAAGAAATAAACATCTAATTTCACAGATACAAGTCTGAAACTGTTTACTACTCATATAGTGGAAAAGATAAGCCAAAAAACAGTATGATTGGTGTTACCTCAGTTATTTTAATCGTAGCCAATCACATGCATGACACAACTTCTAGACATTTTCATTACTGATTAATTCTCCGTGCATTATTTTCTTAATTCACAGACAGGATGAAAAACATATATAGAAATTTTAAAATATACCAATATCATTTGACAGTGTATGGATCAAGTCATAACGTGGGCTGATAAGGAACGTATTAGCAATCAGATGATGTGTACAAATTAAGGAAGAGAAAAAAAATAAATATATATATATATAGCTGGCAGGGAATAATCTTCACATCAGCATTTAGGGGAAAAAAAAAAAGGGGTACCAAATGCAGAGTGCTAATAACTTGCTATAGCTCAGGATATCTTATATGCAAATTTACCAGAACCAGCTGGCTCTTTTCACTCACCCTGACAGCAACATAGCTCCTGGCCAGCTTTAGACACTTCTCCTTTTGTGCGACACGACAGCATTTTGTTTCCTTTCTACACAATATGTAGCATTAATTAAGCTTACAGTTAAAATATTACTCCATTTTTTCTTTACGGAATTTATCTGGAAGTTTATTGTATGTAGTGAAAAACGTACTGCAATATTTCTTATGCAGCAAATACTCAAGTACTTCGTATGTGTATACCCGAACCTTGACACTAAAATTGAGAGTCAGGATATAATCGATAAGAAGTTTATTATAACAATAAAGAAGAAGGTGGTAAGCAAGTGGCTTGTATCTCTTGAAAAGGCTTTACTAATCAAAGGATGGATTTTCTCGGAAAGCTTTTAAAATGTCTAATGGCTATATACAAAGCTCTTGCTGTCACTTCCAGAATGTGGTGAAGCAGCTAATTTGCTTCTTCTCTTCTGCAAGAGTTTGGTACTCGACAACTGGTTTCTAAAAATAATAGAAGAAGATCATAGAATCATAGAATCATAGAATATCCTGAGTTGGAAGGGACCCTTAAGGATCATCAAGTCCAACTCTTGACACCGCACAGGTCTACCCAAAAGTTCAGACCATATGACTAAGTGCACAGTCCAATCTCTTCTTAAATTCATACAGGCTCGGTGCAGTGACCACTTCCCTGGGGAGCCTGTTCCAGTGTGCAACCACCCTCTCTGTGAAGAACCCCCTCCTGACGTCAAGCCTAAATTTCCCCTGCCTCAGCTTAACCCCGTTCCCGTGGGTCCTGTCACTGGTGTTAATGGAGAAAAGTCTCCTGCCTCTCGACACCCCCTTACAAGGAAGTTGTAGACTGTGATGAGGTCTCCCCTCAGCCTCCTCTTCTCCAGGCTGAACAGGCCCAGTGACCTCAGCCGTTCCTCGTACGTCTTCCCCTCCAGGCCTTTCACCATCTTCGTAGCCCTCCTCTGTACACTCTCCAACAGTTTCATGTCCTTTTTATACTGTGGTGCCCAGAACTGCACACAGTACTCGAGGTGAGGCCGCACCAGCGCAGAGTAGAGCGGGACAATCACCTCCCTTGACCTACTAGTGATGCCGTGCTTGTTGCACCCCAGGACACGGTTGGCCCTCCTGGCTGCCAGGGCACACTGCTGGCTCATATTCAACTTGCTGTCTACCACGACCCCCAGATCCCTCTCTTCTAGGCTGCTCTCCAGCGTCTCATCGCCTAGTCTGTACGTGCAGCCAGGGTTTCCCCGTCCCAGGTGCAGGACCCGGCACTTGCTCTTATTGAACTTCATGCGGTTGGTGATCGCCCAGCTCTCCAACCTATCCAGATCCCTCTGCAAGGCCTTTCCACCCTCATTCGAGTCCACAACTCCTCCAAGTTTGGTGTCATCAGCAAACTTGCTCAAAATACCTTCTATTCCTACATCCAGATCGTTTATAAAAATATTGAAAAGTACCGGCCCTAAAATGGAGCCTTGAGGGACCCCACTAGTGACCGCCCGCCAGCCTGACGCAGTCCCATTTACCATAACCCTTTGGGCCCTGCCCGTTAGCCAATTGCTCACCCATCGTATGATGTTTTTATTTAGCTGTATGGTGGACATTTTGTCCAGTAGGATCCTATGGGAAACCGTGTCAAAAGCCTTGCTGAAGTCCAAAAAAATCACATCAGCTGGTTTCCCTTGGTCCATTATACGGGTGATCTTATCATAAAAGGAAATCAGGTTAGTTAGGCAGGACCTACCCTTCACAAACCCATGCTGGCTGGGACCAATGACTGCTTTGTCCCCCAGGTGCGCCTCAATAAGTTCGAGAACCATCTTCTCCATGATTTTACCAGGCATTGACATGAGACTGACAGGCCTGTAATTGCTAGGGTCTTCTTTCTGACCCTTCTTGTAAATCGGCACAACATTTGCCAGCTTCCAGTCTACCGGGACCTCTCCAAATTCCCAGGATCGTTGAAAAATAATTGAGAGAGGTTCCGCGATGACGTCCGCCGTCCGCCAGCTCTTTCAGCACCTGGGGATGAATCCCATCCGGACCCATGGACTTGTAGGGATCTAGGTGGAGTAGCAAATCCCGCACACGTTCAGGGTCTGTTGGGAGTTTGTCATCTCCACCGTCCCGGTCCTCCAGCTCAGGGCACCCTGGGTCCCGAAGCCCATCATCGGCATTGAAGACAGAGGCAAAGAAGGTGTTAAGCGTCTCTGCTTTGCCTATGTCATTGTCTGTGAGGAGACCTTCCCTATCAAGGAGCGGCCCTATGTATTCTTTAGTTCTCCTTTTTCCATTCACATATCTGAAAAAGCCCTTTTTATTTTCTCTCACAGACACAGCCAGCTTCAACTCTAGGTGTGCTTTGGCCACACGAATTTTCTCCCTACAAACACGAACAGCATCCCTGTATTCTTTCCATGACACCTGGCCCTCCTTCCAGTAGCGAAACACTCTCTGTTTCCGCCTAATCTCCATTAGAATGTTCCTGGTCAGCCACGCCGGCCTCCTGCCCCGCCTGCCTGACTTGCGATATTTAGGAATTGCCTGATCTTGTGCTTCTAGGAGGCATCGCTTAAAGAATGACCAGCACTGGTGGACATCGAGGCCTTCAAGAGCAGTTTCCCAGGGGACCTTGCTGACTAGTTCCCTGAGCAGCCTGAAGTCCGCTTTCCCCATATCTAGGGATGAGGTTTTGGTGGCACTTTTCCTTCTGTCACCGTAAATTTTGAACTCAACCACTTCATGGTCGCTATGACCAAGGCGGCCACCAATCACCACATCTCCCACCAGACCCTCCCTGTTTTCTAGCAACAGGTCTAGGAGGGCAACTTTCCTAGTTGGCTCCATTAGCACCTGCACCAAGAAGTTATCATCTAGGTGCTTCATGAACCTCCTGGACTTGCTCGTGTCAGCCGTGTGGCACTCCCAGTTAACGTCTGGCAAGTTGAAGTCCCCCATAAGGACAAGGGGAGTTAATCTCGAGGCCTCTCTTAGTTCTGTAAAGAATAAGTTATCGGCGCTATCGTCCTGGCCAGGCGGTCTGTAATAGACTCCCACAACAACATCCCCTTTATTCGTTCGTCCCTTGATCCTTACCCAGAGGCTCTCAACTTTGCCATCGCCGACCTGAAGTTCCACACAGTCCAGCCCCTGCTTCACATACATCGCCACCCCACCACCTCGCCTACCCTGCCTGTCCCTCCTGAAGAGCCTGTAACCATCTATCGCAACACCCCAGTCACAGGACTCATCCCACCAGGTTTCGCTTATGCCGATGATGTCGTAGTTGCGGGACTGGGCCAGGACTTCTAGCTCATCCATTTTATTCCTCATACTGCGTGCGTTCGTGTAGAAGCACTTCAGGTGCGTCTCCTTACACTCAGCACCTTGTGGATCTGCCCAAAGGACCTCACTGGCACACAGCCCCTCTGATTCTAGCGTACCTTCCCTTAGGTCTTCACCGGCGTGCCTGGTTTTAGCCCCTTCCCCCTTCGACTCTAGTTTAAAGCCCTATCTATCAGCCCTGCCAACTCCTGACCAAAGATCCTTACCCCTCTCCGAGAGAGGCACATCCCATCCGGTGCCATCAGGCCCTGTGTAGCATAGACCTTCCCGTGATCAAAGAACCCAAAGTTCTGCCGGTCACACCAGTCTCGAAGCCACGAGTTTATGTGAACAGCACGCCTTTCAGCTTCGATCCCCCCTATCGGAAGGACAGAGGCAAACACAACCTGCGCCCCTGATCCTCTAAGTAGTCGCCCCAAATCCCTAAAGTCTCTTTTGATCGCCTTTGGACTTCTCGTTGCTACTTCATCGCTACCAGCCTGAAAGACCAGTAGCGGGTAGTAGTCAGTGGGCCGTACCAGGCGCTTGACTTTCTTGGCAAAGTCTCTCACCCGAGCCCCAGGGAGGCAACAGACTTCTCTGCGGGTTGGGTCCGGTCGGCATATCGGTCCCTCTGTCCCTTTCAGAAGGGAGCCCCCCATAACAATAGCCCTTCTTTCTTTTTTGAAGGATGATGTGGCAATGCGATGTGTAGGTCGCCTTGTCTTAGGCGCCCCCTCCAGCTGGGACGGGTTTTTATCTACTTTGTCATTCGGATTGTCTTGTTCTAGTCCTTCATATCGATTATTTAAGGGTAGATGAGAAGGTGAGGTGGGCAGAGAGAGGGCTCGCCTACCACCCCGAATAGGCACCTGCCTCCATTCCCCCCCTTGATCTAGGTCTCCTCCCGCTGCCTGGCAGGAGGAGGGAACCTCCGTCTTCTGCATAACAGGAGACGCCTGTGCTCTGGCAGGCTCATGAGCCTGCCTCAGAGAGGGTAGAGTGCACCTCCACCAGTCAATTTCCATCTCCGATTCCCTGATGCTCCTGAGCCTGTTCACCTCCTCCCGGAGCACCGCTACCTGGCTGAGCAGTTCTTCAACCTGGGCACACCTCCCACAGGCATACCCACCACTGCTGTCGGAGACCGACAGAAGGCTGGGGCACACTCTGCAGCCCAGGACCTGGATGGCTGCGTGTTTCCCGAAGCCCTCCGTCTGAGTAGCCACCCTGGTGACCGTGGCTGGAGATGCCGCACGAGATGTGGAGGCCACGGTTTTCTGCCTGGTTGATACCGTGGTCAGGTTCTACACAAGCAGGTTACAAGCACGGAAGGGAAAGGCAGCTGCAACAGAGCGACGATGGGTCCCCGCCCTTCCTGCCTGCGCTAACTGCCTCGCTAACTGCCGCGTCACTGGTTTCTAAAAATAATAGAAGAAGATGATAACCATCTCGGGTTAAAAGGGCTCAAACTAACTACTATGAATAGACTGACAAGGTAATACAGCTGCATTCTTAGAGAAATAAATATTGGAGGGAGAGATGTTTCCTTTGAAAACATCTGTATGTGGGCTACACAAGACCTGCAGGGTCTTACCCTAATGGTATTAGCCATTCAAGAGTTTCTTAAGGCAACCAAAAGCATGTCAGCAACCTACCCAGGTATAAATGGTCCATCTGGGACACAAATTGTTGGCTAGATATGACAAAAGCCACATCACTACTTTACACATTACTGGAAAAACATAATAGTGTAATTATTGCCCTTGATGGACAATTTTACATTTGTCAGCTTTTGTTTTTTTATTTTGTTATGTCATTTTTTTCCTCCCCTCTGTTTAGTATCTTCAGGATCAATCACTACCAAAACTGCTAATATAACTCAAAAGCATTTGAAGAGTATGGTTCTTCTGAGACCCACAATAGGGTATGTCCCAGTTTCACATAATGGTTGAGGTTGGTGTGGTGGTTTTACCTGGGTCGGCAGCCGAGCTCCACCACAACCGCTCTCTCACTCCTCCTCCTCAAAGAAGATCGGGGAGAATATATGATGAAAAGGGCTCAAGGATTGAGATAAGGACAGGGAGATCACGCAGTAATTATTGTGACAGGCAAAACACACTCAACATAGGGAGATAGTAAGATTTATTGCCTATTACTAACAAGCTAGAGAAGCGAGGAACAAAGGAAAGAAACCAAAAGCACCTTCCCCCCATCCACCCTCTTCCACCTCTTCCCCCCAAGCAGCGCAGAGGAACGGGGGAATGGGGGTTATGGTCAGTCTATAGCGCTGCTTCTCCGCCGCTCCTTCTCGGTCACTCTCGTCTCCTGTGCTGTGGGGTCCCTCCCATGGGATGCAGTCCTTGCTGGACTGATCTGACGTGGCCTACCCACAGGCAGCAGCTCTTCAAGAACTGCTCCAGATATGGGTCCGTACCATGGGGTCCATCCCTCAGGAGCACACTGCTCCAACCTGGATCCCCCACGGGCAGCAGCTCCTGCCAGGTCACCTACTCCTGCATGGTCTCCTCTCCACAGGCTACACGTCTGGCCCGGAATCTGCTCCGGCAGGGGTCTTCCACAGGCCGCAGCCTCCATAGGTGCAGGTCCACCTGTTCCACCATGGTCTCCTCCATGGGCTGCAGCATGGAACCCTGCTCCACTGTGGTACTCCATGGGCTGCAGGGGGACAGCCTGCTTCACCATGGTCCTCACCACAGAGGACATCTGCTCCGGTGCCTGGAGCACCTCTCCCCCTCCTTTTTCACTGACCTTGGCACCTGCAAGGCTGTTTCTCACTCTCCCAGCTGCTGTGTGGCACAGTGTTTTTTTTCCCTGTCTTAAATATGCTCTCACAGATGTGCAAAACAACATCGCTTATTGGCTCAGCTCTGGTCAGCAGTGGGGCCCTTACCTAACATGGGGCAGCTTCTAGATTCTTCTCACAGAAGCCACCCCTATGGCCCTCTGCTACCAAAACCTTGCCATGTAGACCCACTACAGTTGGAAGGAAGGTCATCAGGTCAGCCCCACTGCTAAAGCAAGGACACCTAGATCTGGCTGTCCAGGACCACATCCAGAAAGCTTTTAAGTGTCTCCAAGGACAGAGATTTTACAATCTCTCTTGGTCACCTGTTCCATTGCTCAGTCACCCTCATGGTCAAAAAGTGTTTTCTGATGTTCAGACAGAACCTCCTGTGTTTCAGTTTGTGCCCACTGCACTTTGTTCTGTCCCTGGGCACCAATGAGAAGAATCTGGCTAGGTTCTCTTGCACCCTCCCTTTAGGTATTTATATACTTGATAGATGAGTTCCCTCCTGAGCCTCCTCTTCTCTCTTCTAGGCTAGAAAGTCACAGAGCTCTCAGTCTTTCCTCACATGAGAGATGCTCCATGCACTTCATCCTTTTCATTGCCTTTTGTTGGACTTTCTCTAGTAGCTCCATGTCTTCCTTGTACTGAGGAGCCCAAAACTGGGCTGACAAAGCACTCCAGGTGTGGTCTTACCAGGGCTGACTACAGAGGAACAATCACCTCCTGCAATGGGCTGGCAATACTTTGCCTAATGCAGCCCAGGATAGCATTAGCCTTTGTGGCAAGGGCACATTGCTGGCTCATGCCCTGTCTTCTGTTCAATAATACTCCTATTTGAGATTCATATGCAGACTACTTCTTTCAAAAAAAAAAAAACCAAATAAACAAACAGGCAGAAAATAAAAACAACAAAAAGAAAACACACCACAAAACCACACCACCAAAAACCACCTTAATCCTAGAATGAATCTCTTCAGGTGCTGATTACTGAGTAGAAAGTCCTAACATTATGTATGGCCCTCAGTTAAGCTTTATGTGCCACTAAAAGTATTTCAGAAATATTTTATACTCCATATTCTATATTGACTAGGACAAGGCCACATTTTTAGGTCAGCACTGCATTACAGTGAAAGATGATTCAAGAGAGGTTTCAGTGACTCAGTCTTCAGAGTCCAACAAGAAAAACTTACTTCCAGATTGACTACATTGGGAGACCTGATTAATTCTGCAAGAACACGGTGCCAAATCTGAGGGACTTAAAGATTCTAATTTGAGAGTTTGATGCTTTTTGATTCAGCCATAGATTTTTGGCCTGCCCACTTTCAGAAATGGTGGTGCAGTTTCTAAAATTTTCTCAAAACACTCAAAGCTCTGAGTTTCTGTTTCTCTAAACACTCAGAGCATGCTCCTTAAGCAACGATAACAAACCCCTCCACTCTCCAGAAAATCTAGAGGAATGAACATGCAAATAACACAGAACTCACCATAGGAGTTGGACTTGATAATCCTTGTGGGTCCCTTCCAACTCAGGATATTCTATGATTCTATAAAGCTGTATGCAAAGTCAGTCGATTACATAATTTATGTCTTTTGAAGTTTAATAATTCAGAAGAATCTGTTTTTTTCTTCTAGGCCAGAACAAAGTTTTGACATCATCATCAACAAAGCTTAAGTCCACATGTCTTTACTGACAATTTGCTTTGCTTTATTTTGTCAATTAAAATTCCATTTTTTTGCTAAGTCAATAGAATTAGATTACTACAGAGACTTCATTACAGCCACAGGCAGGACAGCAGCTGAGGTACACAATTTTCTCCCTGTGATGCTAGTCCTCAGTAAACAGTTATTGGAACGATTGTCTATAAAAGGACAATAAATGTTTCCATCTTGAATATCATTCTCCAATAAGATTAACACTTCAAAAAAATGGATACAAATGAGCTGTTCCTATTACCACTATTAGGAACATTTACAGCTGTTCTGTGTTTAACACATTTAATTGCAATATTCATTGCACAATGAAGTTCACAGCATGTTAACAAGAATAAGTAATCTGTAATGATTAGAATCATATTTTTCCCACTACTCTGTGATTTGAAATGTTTCTAAATAGTAACATGCTGTACCGAATTTGTTTGAGAAACAACTAAGACAAATATTCAACATATTTTCTGTATTCTTATAGTTCTTCCTCAGCATCTATACTTTGGCATACCTGACGACTGATTACTTGGGTAGATGGTACTTTTAATTAAATCAAAAAGAACATCCTTATAAAGATACAATATGGCTCATACAGAACATATCAAGTAGCGTAAATTTATTTCATTCTACACAAGATAAAATATGGTTTATACACCTATGAATTTAGATTTATTTCAATAAAAAGAAGATTGAAGAAGTAGGAGGAAAAGATGAGCAGAAGGGAACAAGGCCAAAACTTGACATTACATTTGATTTTTATGCCTATTTCAGTTTGTGGAGTTTCTGACCTTTTCCCTTCCCTTGGTTACTCATACCTAATCAATTATGCCACTGAAGTATTCTGAGCAAAAAACAGTTGATGTTTTTGGAGAGGCATTTTTAGCCAATTAAATTCATTGATTTGGTTCACAGTGTGCTCCAGCAATAGCTGTGCTGGCAGGACTGAAGGTGTAAAGCAAGAGTCAGTGGAAGTGTTAACAAGGCAGCAGAGAAGACAAGGTCAATGAGAGAGTTTTAACGTCGGCATTACCTCTGAAAGAAACAGGTACACCATAGGAGCACAAGATGAGGGGACAGTGGAAAAATGAAGAAAACATTTTAAATCCATATAAAGAATACAGAATGAGGGAAACTTGCATTATGCTAACACATTACAAAACATTAAAACATTCCACGAGTGCCCACTTCATGCTTGACTCAATAGATGGGAAGACTCCAGAGAACATTATCCTACGGAGTAGGTCTCACTCCAGAAGAAAGAAACCATTCAATTTGCATTCACTGCAATCCTTAGTATTTGAGCCAGTGTATGCCCATTTTGCTCTGGAAGTAGAGCCATTAGGTCAGAACATGTAAACACACATCTGCTTCTGTTAAAAAATAGGGACGCAAACAACCTTCTGAAATTGTTGAAATTTGTCAGGAGAATACTATGTGCAATGCAAGTGTAGTAGGGTCTAAACAAATGGCCCAAATGTCAGTGATATGTAAAAACTGGCATTGTGTGCAGATGCTAGTGCTAATACTGCTCCTCTTGGCAAGGTGTCATCGTTATTACTATCAGTCTGTTTTCCAACTCTAGCCAATTCAGGTAGGTATCTCCAGAGATTCCTGCCATTTTACCTGTGAAATTTTCATGCATTTCTTAGGAGTCCAACATAAAACTGCAGTCTCCTGAGAGCAAAGTTATTTCTTAACTACATTTCAAAACAGACACATTTCTAAATGAAGAGAACAAACAATATTCCCTTTCTGTGAACACCAACACCAACAGTTAAGTCACGACTTCTTTACTGACTTCAATTGAGCAAATAAGAAATACTGTCAAATGATGTATGGTTTGAATGATACCTTGATTATGGATCTTCCAGTATACGGAATCATTTTGAATCACAAGAATAGTTTTTGCTACCCAAACATCACATCAGAAACATTCAACTTATTGGGCAATTGCAAAATCAAGTTTTGCCAGTCTGCTGTCTTTACCCACACAACAGCTAAAACACATGCTCAATAATAATTTTGATCCAGAATGGATCAATTTCAAAAGTACCATCAAAGTACCATGCAGAGCAATCTCTCTTTCTGTTTACATTGTCACATAACCCACATAATATCCCAGGTCAATTTTCCGTACTTTCAAATACTCAGCAGGATAAATAAGACTACCTTATAAGATGATGAATTTAAGGTCTGACTTGTACTCATTGAGCTTCTTCTGTGACTTAAGTTGGTGAAAGACATCAATACCGTGTCCTGAAGTTACCGTGAGCTTTTAATTTACCAATTTCTTCTTAATGTGAATTTGGTGACCTCATATTCAATATGAATTAGATTTCCTGTCCTTTCAGAAGATTTCTTAATTGATAGTAATTATAATATCAATACACAAAAATCTTACAAGAACATAAACATGACATAGACATGGATAAAATCTTACCTCTACCCAGAGCTCTAAAAATATAAGCCACATTTCACCTGTCTGATGGAGTACTGCCAGAAGAATAGCATAATTTATCTTAATAGAAGAAGATGAATCACGCTGCCAGAATTAGATAATATACATATATATCATATGATACATATATCAATCTCTTATTTTATAGCCTCTACCAACATGGGGCTGGTCCAGTCTGAAAGAACAAAATATAAACATTTAAGCACCCAATGGGTGTGTTTTACCACGGCAGAAATGTTAATATTTTGGTTACTGCTATTGTGCTGAAATAACCCTCATACATAACCTGGTACTCAAAATACTCTAACAGTATTTTAATGAAATTACATTGATGCAAATGGTTGGAGAAACAACCAGAAAATAAAAACAGATTTCAGTTATGAGTCTATAATTTTATCATGTATTCCAGATGATACCATAAAGCAAAAGAGAACAGATGACTCGTTTGGTAGACACCAGAAATCTGATATGAAATTACTGCTTCATCACTTAAATATCTGTTTTTAATTTATATGATACATGAGACAGAGTCCCTAATTTATTTCCATTTTTGCCTTCAGAATTTCCTTCCATGCTTTAAGATCCCCCCTCACATTTTATTCTTATAATTAGTTATTCTTATATTTAATTACTTTTTCAGTTTGTCCATTCCCTTTCTGTCTGTTTTCTCCTCCCATAAAATGCACACAGAAAAACACTCTTTCCCTGACAGTCTGTTCATATTTAGCATGAAACAGCACCTGAAGTACTGAGGATGGAAGATAAACCATGCAAGAGTTGTTCCCTTATTGAACAGGGGTTCCAAAAACTTACTAAATAATGAAGACATTTAATATATAGTAATTCAATGTCACATATCTGCCAGGCACATTAACAGGTGAAGATGGCAATAAAAACTTTACTATTATTATTATTTCTAAACAATCTCCAAAGGATGCAAACAACATCACAGGCTAAACAACAGAACTGAACTCAAATAATTTGTGTGGGCAAAAACCTCTAGCTCTTTCAAGCACTTTGAGAGATACAGAGAGAGATTTATGAGATATCTCATCTTTACTGCACTTGACCATCTTCATTTCTTCAGGAGGGAACAGGGCTAGGTCCTTTAATAGTCTAATGCAGGTGGAGATTTTTCCTGACTTTCCTGTAAATTAGTAAGATTAAATGAGCCTCAGCCTATATACGATGTGTTCTCTCTGCCATGAAAAGACAACCACTCAATATAGCTTGATGAAGAGAAGACTGATTGAAGAAAAGGGTTTTTTGTTGTTGTTTTTTTAGTATTGAGAAGATACTGAAGGAGCATCTAATGCCTATTCTATTTGATCTTGTAAGATACTTACAAACACTACTGAAAGAAGGGAGAAAACCTCTGGAAATATACTGAGCCAGCTCTATGAATAGGCAGTGTGCAGCTGCCTGTCACATCAAGAAGCTAGGGTCAGCAAAATGGAAAACTGACAAACATGAAACACTGATTAGCTGGAGACTGCGGACTCAGATGTCATTAGTCAGTATGGTTCACGCGAACAGAATATTCAAGGGAGACTAGGCACAGCAAAATGTCAGACAAATTCCTTAATTATGGAAGAAGAGAAAGACTGGCAATAAAAGAAAAAATTTGAAGATGCTAGTGTGGAAGACAGCTAACTGCTATAAAAAGAACAACATGCAGATGTCCTCAAGCAGTCTGTTCTAGCCCTACAAGTGACTCATACTGGAATTTGTAAGTAATTAGGGAGAAGGAACAAGGGGAAGGGGGAAAACTACTTAACAAACAGCAGGGAAGATTGGCATGATCCAATCAGTGCAGTTATGTGAAGGAAGAATGCATGGAAAGAAGACAAATAGTAAAATAGGAGAAGGGACAGAACTGAGAATCAAGAAGCAACAGATTTTGCAGTAAACAAGCAACTGGGAGAGAAGCCAAACACTCACCATTAAAACTGGCAAGAGTAAGCTAATTCTCTGTGTATTCTGGGGAACCAGCTAGTGCATCAGCAGAAAACACCTTTGCATACCCTAGGAACTGGCTGTGACTGTCAAAAAGCAAAAAGCTATTCTTACAGAGCACAATCTAGGAAATTTGTGAAACTTCCAAAGTCAGCAAAAATCAGCAGCAACACAATGGAAATACAAAATAAATAAATAGAGGAGACTATTTCTTCAACAGTTTGCCTTTATCACTCTATTGCACTTGCCTTATCAACAAGCAAAAGCCTCCCCAGTTTCCTTTAGATAGTCTGTCAGATTAATAAACAATTTATGTTTATTCAGAGATAATTTATCTTGTTTGACAGTAATTAAAAATCAGTCATGAGCATTCTCACCAGCATCTCAACAGGAATGATAAACTTTGTAGGTGTGGCAGAAACAAAATGATGGTAGTATGGTGCGCCCAGAAAAGAACCTCTAATTTCAACAATTTCCTATGCTTTGCCTATGCCTTCATCAGTGAATCAACCCTTTGATCAGAAATGTTCAGGATAGTTCCTCTCTTACTTGTAACAATAAACAATGTATAAAGTCAGTTTGCAAAAAAACAATTCTGCATGCTGAAATTATTTTTCTATATTTCTAATATTGACTATAGTCTACAACGAATTTCTAGATTTTGTATTTAGGATTAAGAGAATTGCTGCTGATCTATACTGAAGTCTAAAAATACAGCCCCTAACATTTAAGAAAATTCATACTGCATTGATGCATTTTTCATGAGCAACACAGTTTGTCTGTGGATAGATCCTATATATTGGTCTATTCTACAGAAACTTCTGGTGATGCAAACTTTGAACACCTCCTGCTTCAGGATATTTAATGGTTGGTCTTAGATAGTGAACTGGGGATGCTAAAGACATTCCACAGCAAGCTCCAGGTCTATGGAAAGCTAATTTCAGCATATTACTGACACTGTTATCCCTTTATAAAAAATGATCTCAACACACCAGGAACACTGTGCATACCTTCCACTCCTCGCTTCTCTGTCAAGCTTTCTCCCATCTGCAAAAGCAACAGGGAAACTGGCATTTTCAGGGTTCCAAAGCTCGCCAATACTTGCAACAACATAATAAACACACTGGAATTAATAAATGCTTATAATTATTTTCTTGACTCAGTTTCATTAGTCATCCCCAATATTTTAGGGATTCTGATCAGAATCCTCTTAGAAACTAAATATCCTGCTCTTTGTCCCTCTCCTCCAAACTGCGACTTCTCTTTCAGAGCAATCTTTTTCTTCAACATAGATTCATTACAGGCATTTTACAGGCAATGCCAACTGCAGACACATGATTCTTAGGCAGAAGATCCACGCAAACAGGAGTTTTCTACTGGAACAAGCAGTTGGCAATTATGTTATGTTGTTGGTAAATAAACCTCCATGTCTTACCAAGTCTACGTATACTTAGTGAAACACAGAGACTCCAGTGTACATCTGTCCAGGTTAACTGTATAGGATGTTTGACAAATGCCATGCATCCATCACAGATTTTCCTGTGTAGTTAAGAGACCACTTTCTTGGGCACCTGAAATAGCATTTGGGAGCTACAGAAATACAAATATTTGTCTTCTTTAGGCATTCCATAAAATATTCAGAATTTAACAGTTTAATGAGAGAAATCTCCTTACAGAATATTTGGTGAGCCTATAATTTGCTGGTAGATTATGACAGTCATTTCTAAATCACCCATGGTCTGAGTTCCATGCAACATGACTTAAAGCAGTACTGTTTCTGAAAACAATTTTCTTCTGCTTCATTTATAAACTGGCTACTGAAATTGCTTTCTTTTTTCAACCTCTCATCTCTTCAACTAACCCATAATCAGGCTTAAAGGCCATTCTGGTCATTATTTACTTCTAGCATTCAGATTTGAGAAGAATGATTTTGCTGTAGACTTAATCAGTATTTTATCAAGCAGGATGACATGCAACTAGAGAATCAGCATCCTCACTATCTAACCGCATAAACTACTGGAGGCTATCACAAACCATACCATACTGCCAGCTTAAGGCACATTTCTTCAATCTTGACTTTTCTAGCATGTTTCAATAACAAAAATAGAATTTGTTATTAAATATTTTAACACATTTCACTATTCATCTTGCAGAAAGAGTAAGATGAAAAGCTCTAGCCTAATAACACATTACTGGAAGGGCCACTGGTAACTGTGAAAAACACAGTCAAAAAGTTTTAAATATGCACTATAGCATTCTATATATATCAAAGTTCTCAATAAGCTAATTTAATTTCCTGAACTAAAGATGGTAATTAATGAAGACAAACTGGAACATGCAGAAGCATTACTCTAATCTCATCACTTTGCTGGTGCTCTGAAAATTGCTCTCCTTTGTACAATAGCTAACTGCTAATAATTAATATATATTATTTTTATACTGCAGTAAACTCAAATTGCCTGAACAAATAATTAAAATATTGCTACAGTTTTGGAATAAGAGGTAATAAGCTTGCTTTAAAAAATGTTTTTAAAAGTTAGTCAGGATGGATCATTTTAAAAAAGTAGTATTATATAAATACAGAAAGAGTTGGCAAGAAAAATCTCACTAAAATAATCAATGATAGAATATTTTCTTTAAGCCTTGATATTATTTGGTTGGACTTTTTTTGATGCATGTCATAAATACATCATTTGAGACAGGAATCTGTTTGGTGAACAAGAACCTATTGTGCAATCTTACACCACTCTAAGAGTCCAAATGAGTAATCAATGCAATATTCACTGATTCTGAATTCCTGCCTTTTTTTTTTTTTTTTTTTTTTAAAATTTATAACTCATGAGAGATCACAAAAAATAGAACCTATGAAGTCAGGTAAAAGAACAGTTAAGAGTTTGAAGAAATAGCAATCAAGCATTGGAAATATGTATCTCAGGGAATTATGGAAATAATTAGCTTGCATATATACTTCACGCTTTTGATGAAGAACAGTGGAGTATGCCTATGTAAGGAAGTGGCAAGCAGGAAATACTTGATTAATTTAGAGGGGTGGTTTAGAAAGTATTTATAACTGAAGAAAAAAAAGAGGTAAAATGTAAACACTTCACATGTTTCAGCTCTGCCTCAAAGAATAGCTGCCTTTCTAATGAAATGCAAAATAGAAAATAGCAACCTAAAAATTAACAACAGAACAAAGACCAATATGCAAGCATGGATTCATTTACATTAGCACTGATAAATGTTTTGTAAAATTAATTTACAGTGGGTGGATTAGTTACAACATTAAATAAGGATATGACTCACCTGATGTGATGCTGCAATTGTGGATCTGTTTTTACTGAATATTTTCAATAAAAACTTCAGAGAATAGGTACACAATCATTTATTTACAGAAATGCCAGTCAAGACAAAGAAATTGCATTTACAGAACTTTACAAATCCTGGTATTATGAATGCTAAAATAATCATAAAGCAATTCTTTATTTCAAAATGCAAGATGGATTTTAGAAATAAAAAGACACAATAAGTCAGTTCTTAATGGGAAAAAATTTAGAAATCACCAGTGGAATTACAAGCAAAGCTGGTGGTGAACATCAAAATGTTAAGAGATAAGAGGGTCTGGCACAGTCAAGAATGGCAATTACTTTCAGAATTCAGTCAAAATCATCATATTTTAGATGAGTATTTTAGAATAACACTATTTCTACACCTTAGAGAACACGGAATTTTGTTACTGCATTTCTGATACCTCTTAAAAAGAAAAGAAAAAAGAAAACAAGAAACAACTGGACTGACGAAGAGGACAAGGACAAGATGTGAATTACCTTTGGCTTCTAAAACGAGTATTAAGAGTCAATGAACACACTTCTGCACACAGATTCTAACTAGTGGAAGAACAGTGATTTATTTTACTCTGCTTTTAAATTCACTAGAGGAGCTTCACTTTACATACTGGAAATTGCTACTGAAGTAGTGAAGCATTGCAGAGCTACTTTTTAGGATGTCTGTCTGATGATATGCACTTCCTCCTCAAACTTTCTTACCATGCACAAAATGTGCTTTGGACTCTGACTGAGAAGTAGAAACTTCTTTCCATCTCAAGCCTCCAACCCTGTAACCCAGGTAGAAAATCTTCAGTCAACTCTTCGACGTTCGCACACCAAGCACATTGGGGTGGAAGGGACCTTAAAGATCATCTAATTCCAACACCTCTGTTCTGGGCAGGGATGCCTCTCACTAGATCAGGTTGCCCAAAGCCCCATCCAGCCTGGCCTTGAGCACTTCCAGGGATGGGGCATCCACAGCTCCTCTGAGCAACCTGTGCCAGTGGCTCACCACCCTCTGAGTGAAGAATTTCTTCGTAATATCTAATCTAAACCTACCCACTTTCAGTTTAAAGCTGTTACCACTTGTTGTATCACTACAATCCCTTGTAAAGAGTCCCTTCACAGCTTTCCTGTAGGACTCCTTTAGGTACTAGAAGGACCCCTTTAGGTACTAGAAAGCTACTATAAGGTCTCCCTGGAGTCTTCTTGTCTCCAGGCTGAACAAACCCAACTTCCTCAGCCTGTCTTCACAAGAGAGGTGCCCGATGGCCTTCCTTTGGACATGCTCCAAGAGGTCCTTGTCTTTCTTATGTTGGGGACCTGAGCCGTTCTGGAACGTTCTGGAACTTATTGACAATTACAATAAGTACAAAGTACTTATTGACAATAAGTACTGCAAATGCACATATAACCAAGAAATGTAAGATCTGCATACTGTTTTTTCCCTGAGACTACAATCTACATTATCAGAAAGGTATTACTGTGCTTTTCATATGTGAACTTAGTAAATGTGTAAGACGTCTGGAAAAGTAATGCCCATTTCTTTAGGACTCTATGACTGGATAAGAATTTTTCTTTATTTACTTGAAACACTACAAGAAATAGGTAATCAACCCCTATTGGAATTATAACATGTAAAAGGTAAGCAAGTTGTTTATAATAACTAGAGACATCCAAAATTGACTTTATTTATTTATTTAACTCCAGGGACGGGCTTACTGCTTTGTTTTAGAACAATATTCCTGGCCTTTACAGTCTGTAAATAATTTAGCCTAAAATTTTAGTGATGTTATTCCTGCTAAATTAAATAAAATCTACACATACTATGTTATGCCACTCCCATTTTCATATATCTAGACTGAAATCAAACATTTATAGTGCATAAATCAATCCAGCAGACAAAAAAAAAAAGAAAAAAAAGAAGAGGAAGAGTTATCGCAATCATTCATTATTCTTTTTCCTCAGAAAGTCTAGATTGATCTTCTTGTTTATGTAAGAAGCCTCTCACTTTATCATGCAGGCTCTTAAATTTCAGACAGACAAAAAAAAAAACAAAAAACAACAAAAACCTGTTATCTTTTCCCTGAGCCCTCTGTACAGAAATATATTTCATACAGTGTATACATTTTTTATTTCTTTCTGGTCTCTTCATTTTCTTTATTGTTATATAGTATAGGAGAATCTCAAGCAGTACAATTTAAGCTTACATCCATTCAATGATGGGTAGTATCTTTCCTGGTCTGGAGCCAATCTGACTTCATAGGAAAAAAGTTTTAAAAATATTTATCTTTAAAGTGAACATTTATTTGTCCCTTTAATTCTAATTAGATTCAATTACCAATTATCTATGGCCAAGACAAAAAACAATGAGAAATACTGTTAACATATAGGAAAATACCACTGAAATACTCTGCTTTCTGAAACACTGACAACACTGGTTAGCAAGTAACTTTTACTTCTATGGATGGTCTAATGGATTCCACCTATAGAAAAAGAGTCATTCTTGCCTTAATAGTCAAGCTTCTAGGATATCATTTCATGAGATCCATGGGAATCTGTACAGGCTTTGAAGGCAATCTGGCATGTATACATCTGAAAGTGGGGTGT
The DNA here is from genome assembly GCF_040182565.1 of Anser cygnoides. NCBI lineage: Eukaryota > Metazoa > Chordata > Aves > Anseriformes > Anatidae > Anser > Anser cygnoides. Next base: position 63,150,653 of record NC_089876.1, on the reverse strand, counting down.
CTGTCCAGGAGAAGGAATGAATTTAATATTGCAATTTACATTTCTAGGTCACACGTATCAGCATGCTCTGACTACTTGACTCCTAGGAAACCAAGTTCTGTGTAAGGATGAAGCATAACATATTCTTATCTAAAAATCTGCCTTTTTTGAAAAAGGTATTTTCTTTTCTAGTGCTTTCATGATGAGGCAGATTCTTCAATGAGTTAGATTATCTGCAAATTATGGCGTTATATATGTTGGCATGGACTTCATGCTGCAACTTCATTCACTGTACTATTTGTTCATCTGAGTCATATATTATTCTTTCAAAACAGGTGACAGAGCCTTGTTATGGAAAAGAACTGAAAGGTACTAAAAGCATATGCTGCTTACAATGATTGGAATAAAGAATTGCATTTCCCCATGCAGCAGAAAGGACAGTGAGGGGACTGAAATTAAATGGCCAACCATTGCTGTGGATGCACAGTTTGCCACTCAAAATGGAAGGAGGGAAGGAGGGAAGGAAAGCATGCTTCCATGCAGAAAAGAAAGAAACCATATGACTTGCTTAATCTGCACAACTCTACCTGTAACATTACATACACAGAAAACCTCCACTGTCTATTTTCGACACTCCACAAGTCGAAAAAGGAAAATACACCTTAGCTGTATTTCAATTATTGTGCTATAAAATGACTCACATATGCAATAAAAGTAACAACACTAATAAAAAAGAAAGTGAAAGGAGTAAAATATTCCTAAGAAGCTTATTATTTCTGAAATGAATTAGCTTACAACCTATGGATTTCTATCTTCTCCATATAAATTCTGAATTCAGAGATGTATCTCAAAAACATGACTATAATGGTATTGTTACGGATGTGTCACCATTCTACACCATTTAAAAAACACTTTGTAAGCATTTCTTCTGAGCTTGTAACTAATGAGCAATAGCTGTTTGAAAATCAGGTATCAATATTTTTGTGCAGTAACTATTTTATTATAACATCTTAGAATATTATCATAGTATTGCAATAAATATTATTTTTATTTTAATACATATGATCTATCTATCTATCTATATATTTTAAAATTTGTTATCTGAATGTATAGCGTACATTTACTTGGTAGGAAAATGGCAAGTCTCTACAAGTCTCTATCCAAGTTTGATATAAAGACTCCCAGGATAAGAGCAAACAATTATTTTCTAACTGTCTCTGGATCAGAAAGACGTAAGCTAGGCAAGGACTAGATCAATCTCAACACATATTACTGGCAGGAGGAAAGGAGGTTCCTTAAACTCCTAAACACCACATACCCCCTCCATCCTTTCTTATTCACATTGCTGTTCTGATTGCTTTTGTCATTTGGACTGAAAAATCCTACTTATTTCCAGAAACAAACAAACAACCAAAACAGTGAAAACAAGCAAGGAGAAGAATAGAAGAGAACAATGTGCCCTAAATTAATTAATTACTTGTCAGATTTGGTTTACTATACCTATAACCCTAATAAGCTCTGCCAACCAAATATAAAGTTCAAAATGGTCTGGAAGTGAAAATCTAATCTTCATCTGTAGACCTGTTTCAGAGACATTAGCCATCTCTAGTTTTTCAAAAAATTTGATTTTGCAAGAAAACTTCCAAATTAAGTGATCAGGACTCTCTAACATGCACTTGTATGTTTTCAGAAATGCTATTTATTAATATGTATATATTTATTATAGTTATTTAACTACTTGAACTTATATATATATAATTATAACTGTACTGTTATATATAATAATTATAAACAGATTTTATATATTATGTAAATATATATATACACATAAGTTCAAGTAGTTAAACAAAAATATTTGACTCTTTTGTCATAATGGAATGTCACTTGTGCTTCCCGGAGAACACATTTACTCTCCAGTGAGGAAATAAAACCCAAAATTTCTGATAAACCAAGTTGAACTGAAGAAATGGTGGAACTTTATTAATAGCTACTTTTGAAACTACCATCTGTAGGACACATAATAAAACAAGTTCCATTATTAATTAATCTTTTTTCTAAAATACACAGTATGTCAGAATTACCCTGAATATAAGTTGATCATTAAAAATATAGCACAGCAATTAATCTTCACTTTCTATTACCTGCTCTTTCATATAGCAGATACAACAACAAACAACTGGGGAAAAATGGATAGAAATCTGAATAGCAGTGGATGAAGCTTTTAAAAAGCTCCTCATTAAACTGGGCTTTGTTCACACAGTATTCTTTTTTACATAGATATTGCTATCACCTTCCTGACATGGTGACAGAGTGCTTTACACTGCCCGAAATAAGTGAAGACAAGGTGGGAAAAAAGAGAAGAAACGTGACCCTAATCCCATAAATCGTATTGCAATAGTAGCCTCCACTCCTTATTTTAAAGGAGGAATCTGAAGACAGCTTTTCATTTCTCTGGTAAAACTGTTCAAATAGCAGCACAATCTTCCCTACGTTTGGTACAAGAGAGTGTTACATATTTTGGAAGTTTTCTTCCTTCTGCAAAATCTGGAAACGTCATATCAAAATAAACATGCTGCATTAAAATTCTATATATTAAGTCCTGATAGATGGCTTTCAAATGTTTGAAGGTAAAAGATTAGGTTAAACACACAGACATCACTAGAAGAAATTTCTGGTAAATGCTGCATTTCACCATGTCTGGAAGATAATGTTTCAGCAATATAATTCCTGTCTCTATTTCCTTCCCGAAGGAAGATTCCAAAGTGGGAGCTTTGGTTGTTTCTAAATTAGACTGCATTTTGAAGTCATTTTCTTAGGTAAGTGTGAGAACAGTCATCTAGTGTCTGAAGCCACAAAAGAATGCATAGTTACCCTAAACCACACAGATTGCTGATGACATGTTCATTTGTTTTTAAATAATGACTATGAAATCTAACACAGTTGGTTAGATTTTTTTTTTTTTTTTCCCAAAGACTGATGTTGTGTGTCACATGCTGGCCTGATTAAGGGACTTTAGAATTTCAAGCAGTATTTTTACTGCTGCATCCATTTTTCTGTCATGGGGTACTCAGTGCATTCCAAAGGTTTCCTCTTCCTAAGTCTTCTGAAGTAAACTTAGAAAAGAGACTTGGAAGGCAATACATTTCTTTCTAGACAGGTTAGTATTTGCTTGCTTGAATTATTGTGTTGTGTTGCATTTGACAGCCAAATTACCTCTTGTCATTAGTTATGACAAACTTTTAATTTATGTTCCACCTTCATTCTGCTAATATTTCAGACAGATGTACAAGATTTTATGAAGATATACAGCAGGTGTTCTATAAAGGAAAATGAAATAATTTATGATTTCTCCCACTTCATTTTTTGTACAACCTGCAACTTTAAATAGAAAGATAAAAATGTATTAATAAGCATTGTAGATCATTATGCCCTGTACCTATTTTCTCCTTAGTATGATCACCACAATTTAAAAACAAAAAACAGCATATGTCTCTGGTTTTCCCCATAATAGATCCCTATGGTCCTACAAAACTGTAATTTGTCAATGATGGGAGTGTTTAGCTAATTAGCACACACATCAACATACTGAAGTTTTAATCAGGGATATAATAATACTCCTTGCAAAAGCAAAAGCTTGTCCTAGACAGAACCACAGCACATGTGCAGGCTATAACCTGAAAGATTAGGCCTATATGAGATGTTTTTAAATGTCTGAAAGACTGAAAGAATAGCACTTATCCAAAGAGCTTCCAAAAGCTACAGAGATTAAAATACTCCTTATTAAACAAGCATTAAATAATTTTGCTATTAACTTCAGAATTATGATTATTTCACCTATCATTGATCTTAAAAAGCTTTGAAACTTCAATGCAATATAGAATTAAAATGAATTAATCATCAAAAGGAAAAATATTTGCATTTTTTCCTTCATTAAACAACTACTATAAGAAAATATATTTTAAAATTTAAAAATTGCTTTCCAATTTTCATAAAATGACAGAAGTTCCATGGCATTTTCTATAAACAAATCAGTCTGTTCCTCATGCTTTCCTAAACAGACAACACTCATTGATGTATCTGATTTAGAAAGACAACAGAAAAGATGAAGTGGACATTAAATCCACCGTGAAATGAAAAATTTGATACTGAAACATGAATACATGTGTCTGACATCCAGGCACAATCTATTAATATATGCATACATACACACACACACGCTTTCACAAAAAGGAAACTTGTTCACAGCATTTTCGTACTTAAGGTAAAATATCTGCCCGTGAAGAATTACCTAGTGAAGAATCCTAGCAAGGCTAGTTATAGTTATAACTATACTTATGAACATGATATTAAAAACAAACAAAGCAACAACAACAACAAACAAACAAACAAACACACAGCTGGACATTCACATCCATTATCAACCAGGACTTAATACGAGAGAAACAGTTAAAAACTATTTTAAAACATATTAAAATGTATGTGGAGCATCTTCATCCTGGTAAGCATTCTGTTATTTGAGTAACTAAGACTATTTTTGATGATCAGCATGACTAGATTGTGTTTGAAGCTTTTCACAAATTATAGACGTTAGAGATAACTGTAATATCTTACAAACACTGAAAGGATTAGTAAAACAGAATCATCATTAAGCAGAGAATTACTGGCTTATCATAATAGTAGGAAGAAAATCTCTCTCCACAATGTTCAGAACTGGTTAATATTTGTACATCCGATGAATCACAGGTATTTCATCCTAGCACGCCTCAGATGGAATTATTTTTGGATTAATACCACCTAATCAATGACCTGGAACATAACATAGTACTACATATAGTCCTAACACTAGTGCAGTTTGGTGGAAAAAAAATAAATAAAAATCATAGGACACTCTTTTTGAAAATACTTTCAATTCAGTTTACTCTCTTACATGCATCTTATTTTTTAGATATTTAAGACTGCATATCGTATCTCACAATTGCTAGTATTTTTCCTTTTATTATTCAACCACCTGTTATACGTACGTACACACACTGACACCGTTTTTATTGATATCCTCCAATATACTGAGGTAAGATTATGTCCTCAATTTTATCTAATATTTCTTAATTCCTTTCTGTGAAAACATCTAAGTAAGAGTGTGATTGGCATTTTGATGAAAACAAGCAATAACTGCTCACAGAATCCTAAGCAAATAAATAGAGAAAAAAGTAAATTTCAGGCAGACTTCCACAACCTCACCACTCAAAAAAGGTGTTTAACAGTCCAAGCAGACTGTTAGGTCAATAAATTAGATGTCAGTAAGTATCTGAGTAGCATTCACCCAAGAGTACCAATCAGAACGTATGGAACTGCCAGCAAAGCTCTGCAGCATCATTGCTAAAAGCTGAGGCAGCATGGCCGTGGCAGGTTGTCAGTACAACCTCCACCTACAAAGGAGGCTCACTTCTTTCCTGAAAAGTTATTTGAGGAACTTCAGCCCATTGAGCATGGCTTCCATTCCTGGCAAGTTCTTCATAGTCTGTAACACAAAATGTCATTGGGTACATGGACAAGCATCATCTGTTGGAAAGAGACAGCACTACTTCTACAGAGGGAAGTCCTAGCTAAGAGACCCATGGAATGTCTAGGAAGGGATGTGTAAGCACAGGCACAAGGGGAACCAGTGGGGAAAACTTACTCGGATTTTCAGAAAGGCACTAAAAAATTTCCACAGCAGAGTCAGAAAAACTAAGCTGCCATTAGATGGAGGCCAAGTTTTTGGTTAGGACTGGCACAAGTTTCATTCAGTGACTTCACTGGTGATCTGGAGATGGCAGTATTCTGTGTGGTTGGTATCTGCAAATGATAGTAAGATCTTCTGGGTTGTGGGGAAACTCTTAAAGCTTTTCCAAATCAAGTGTGTGGGCAATATGGTATCAGATGACCATCAGAGTTGATAAATATATGTAACGTAGCTAGGGAAAGCAATCTAAACTATGCCTACACAACTGTGAACTCACAACCAAGAACTAAAATGAATTAAATAGATCTAGGTATCATTAGCAGTATTTCTCTGAAATCCTCAGGTTAATGTAAAATAGTGTACAACAAAATAAGCCAAAAAAATGCTGGGAATTGTTTAGCAAGGATATTGAGGTGGAATTGTCGCTCTGACACTGTAGAAAACCTTCATGAACGTTTTTCTACAACTTGCTTTTTACTGAAGATGTGGTATTAAAGTATAAACAACAGCTGTTTTGAAGTAAATCATAAGATACTTCCACATTAAGTTATTTAGGTTGATTCCACAAATGGAGCAGTAAGTTCAAAAAAACATATTCATCACAGCTGTAAAATAAATCTGTCAACTCTCCAACAATAAGCTAGACTGAATAATATATCTACTCCTTCCTTAAAGTAAGTTTCTGCTTATAACTAATCCTTTTCAGTTTCCATCTTTTGCCCAAAAAGTGCCAATAGTCCAATATTTGGTAATGGATTTAACTAACATAAAATTGCAAGAATTACAGTGTTAGATATATTCAGAGAAAATAATGTTGACATGATTTAACATGCCTGAAGAAGTCATTTCCATTAGGAAAAAGTGAAAAATCATAACTGCTATCCAATTTTCTGAAATACCTAAAAAGCCACTTAAAGGAACAGAACTACTGTGATAATCAGGATGAGTGGCAATATTACAAGGATAGGACTAACGAGAGAGATAAATTCTGTACACATGGCATAAAACCTTCTAAAATAGTGGAAAAGTTATTGCCAGGTGAAACAAGTGAAAAAGTGACTCATACTAACAACTGATATAAGAATCATTAATATCCATTAATTTTATATTGGACCTACCTTGATACTGTTAAGTTTTGCATAGACTTCTTGAGATAAATGTTAAAGATACTGTATTATTGATTACGAGGAGAAAAATTTGAAGAGAAAAAAGGTATTTTACACACACACACCACATTAACAGTGAAATATTTTATAGGAAAACAGTTTTAGATTGGTATGCTGAAATGGAACTCCATTCCATCGGTTATTTAACCTCAAGATGACACTGACATTACATTTACTTACTCTTGCATATCACTTATGAAACAGGGGGAACAGTCCTATACTATTTAAAGAATATCACAGTATCTAAAGATACTGACTCTCCTGAAAAGCATCCTCAACATACTTATTTTACACACACAAATTCATTGTCTGTACTTTAACATAAACACGTGTAAAGAATAACAGCACAAATCAGCAGATTGGTTCAGTTTTAAACCTTATCATTATTCTTACTGTTATATCCCTTTGTTTTCCATTTTCTAAATAGGTCTAAATTAATAATCAGGACCCTTCTTCTCATCCTGTGGATGCTAATTTAGTTCAGTCCCTCCATCTCGCAAAAGCCATTGTTGCACAGCCTTTGGCAATCTAGGTCAATCAAAAACTGTCAATAAATTCTCCCATAACTACATATTCACTGAATTGTTCAGAAAATTATAATAGGTTGTATCCATCAGCTCCTTTTACAAATGCTACCTTTTTTTTTCCTGACATTAGGCCATTAATTCCATTCTCAATTATAATTTCTACTAATGTATCTAAAGTTGTAAAGGAAATTATTTGAAATGTTACAGTAATAGTCATAGAGTCACAGAATGGTTTGGGTTGGAGGGAACCTTAAAAATCATTTAATTCCAACTACCCGAACAGGGACACCTCCCACCAGACCAGGTTGTCCAAAGCCCCATCCAGCCTGGCCTTGAACACTTCCAGGGATGGCGCATCCACAGCTTCTCTGAACTAGAGAACCTCATTTCTCAATCTCATTGCTTGGAGGGGTTTGACTGTTTTAAAAAATCTGCATTACACTTGCCACTTTCTCATCCCCTAATACAAACACAGTTTCAAGGAAGAGGCAACACACCCCGGCTAGCACTTATCTGTTCCACTGTTTTGTTTCTTAATAACTCTTAGGAGTAACTAATTCACTATAGCTGATTTTGTCAGTTTGTTCTACAAACTCTTATATAAACAGTTTGATTTGATAGAGACTTTCTAATTTGCTGTCAGTAAAGGAGAATAAAGGAGAACTTGAACACTCGTACCTATCTCTCCACAGAGAAGATGGATGAAGAAGTATCTTGTTTCCATGACCTTATCTTTCCTAGGCTTTGCCTTCTTGATTGTGCATTGATCCTACAATATCTGAATAGTTTCTATTTATGATACCATTGGAAAAGCACAAGGATTTATATAAGATTCTATCATTTATTTTTAAATATGTATCACCACCAACCCTCCTGGCTTAAGCTTTCCTATATATTCTGTACTTCATCAGTTTTCCCCAACTACCTTCCCTCCAAATGCCAGTTGAGTCATTATCCTCGAAAAAGACAGGGTATTCCTCTTCCCTCATCAATTTTGTCAACACTTGAAATTGAAACATTTTTTTTCTTTTTGTCTCTATCTCCAGCCTGTTTGGGTCTCCCTCCTGGTTGTTCCGTGCCATTTCATACTTTAATTTTATCACTACCTAGCCATTGGTTGAAGACTGGGATCTTAAATGAGTTCATTCCTAGAACGTTATCCTCAAATACTTGAAGTTACATGTGTATGATCCATTTCCTACTGCTCTCATGAAGAAGCCCTCTAAATAACAGTTAAATTGACTTTAATGGAATTCAGTCCAATTTACCTAAGTAATAAACCTCTTCCATTTGGCTTTTGACAATGCTTCCCATTACTGCAGGAGCTTCCTCAGTTTCACGAGTTAAGGCAGTGCCCAGTGTGTGTGAACCCCTCTGTCCTGCACTATCTTGTTAGCCATACACTGTCAGACTTTGACCCTCCATCCAATAATAAGAACACTTCCAGACAACCACTATAATAAGCCTGTCTTCCTCTGTCTATCTCCTGGCCAAAACTTCCTTCTTGAACTGCTCTCCATCTTTTCTCATGTCCAGAGAATAGTTGGCCCCTTGATCCTCCACATCATTTTGTAACATCTCCTCCTTTTATGACAAGAGGGAATGGCCTCGAGTTGCATCAGAGGAGGTTCAGGTTGGAAATTAGGAGACATTTCTTCTCAGAAAGAGTGGTTAGGCATTGGAATGGGATGCCCAAGAAGGTGGTGGAGTTATTGTCCCTGGGGGTGTTTAAGGACAGGTTGGACTTGGTGCTTAGGGACATGGTTTAGTGGGTGATATTGGTGGTAGGGGGACAGTTGGACCAGATGAACTTGAAGGTCTTTTCCAACCTTAATGATTCTATGAAATCTTATGAAGCTTGCCACATACAGAATAAAAACATGCACACCTTTCTACATGTAGGAATATTTCTCTGAAATGTTTAAAAAAGTCAAAAATAACCAAAAGAAATACTGTGAAATCATTACAATTTAGATTACTGACATATTATTTTAATCCACTACAGTATGTACATATGGAAAGTCAGAATTTACTGAAACCGTGCCATAAGATATAATGACAAATTAAACATTTTGGGAGAATATATCTTTTTAAGAATTTAGTAAAGTCTTCCCAGAATTAATATGATTTCAGAACACCCTAGATTCCAGAAGTCACCTTTAGGACTGTTCCTATAAAGAGTATGTTTGTATTCATTTATTTCAGCTGATAAGATCTCCAGAGCATTTTTCTTGCAGGCTTACTGTTTTCCAAATAACAGAATGCAAAATCCAAGATTTAGATAGAGTCCTACTGTAAGAAATGTCTATTTTTGCAATAACACATTACTATGAAGATACTTGTAGAGAAATAGCTATATACCTCCCTAGTTTAACACAACTTTTCATAACTGTCTGAGGAAAATGGCCTGTACAGCTATCTTTTTAAACTATCTCAGAACTGAATTGATGCATAGGCTGGCCATGGGATTCTCTCCTGCAACAGCAGACAGCTTTCTTTTTAAGTTAAATCACCTTCTCCCTGCCCCCCCCCCCCCCCCCCCCCTTTCTTGACTAGAATGTAGACATGCAACAAAGAAAGCACTTATCTGTTACATCTCGTTTATTTTATTTTAGTTATGCTTCTTTGTAGAAGAATAAGAAGTTTGAAACACTGATTTTTTCTTAATTAAGAATAGTCACAATACTTCAAATAAAAAAAAATAAAATCAAAAAACAAAACAAAACCCACAAAATATGCTTGCAATTGCTTCTTAATTGTCAAGCTTTTTCTCAAGGCAAATTATGGCTGGAGCTCTTAAACCTTAAAAATCCAATCCTGAAATTTTATATATATATATATATATTTTTTTTTTTGCATGACATTTTATTATCTAATTGCTACTGCAATAAGAAGAATAAAAGGCAAATAATACAGGAAGAGGAAATCAACAACTTGGCAAAAAAAGAAAACTGCATGCGTTTCCACATGTTGTAAAAATTGTTTAGACATTTCAGACATTTCAGACAATACATAAAACACAAACTTGCCGCTTCTTTAGAACAGCACAACCACTTTAAGGCATTTAGAGCCATGGATCACAACCTTAGCTGACTAAATAAAGAACATGATATTCAGCTATACCACTACTATTTTTTTGAGAAGTGACCAAGTAATTATATAAGCAGGAGCACTTATAAGTACAAATGTCCATGTTTATTTTTGCAATAAAAAGTTAACAGACTTGCATTACATATATCTTTACTCAATTAAGTCAGTGATTACTTTATTACAATCTTAGAAATAGCAATGTTTTCTAGAAGATTACAGCCTAGCAATTACAAAATTATTAAAGCATTTTAAAGCTCCTCAAATACGTGATGAAGAGTTGAATATGAAACTAAATTTATAAAATAGCATGCTGGAAAATTTCAGAAATGTAATAGCAACACAGCAGCGACAAGTAATTCAACCATATCCACAAAATCAAGCTCTACTCTGAAAAGGAATTTGAGAGAACTTTAAGTGAAATTCACCTGCAAGCCAAGGACATATTAAGGTATTCAGGTCTGATCCTGTAGTTGTACTCCTTAGCATTATCTGCAGCCTTGAATTATTCCGGTAGAAACATCAATTAAAGAGGATTGCCTGAGTTCTGAGTTCTAGATCTTACTGAAATACATTGCAGACTAGATGCAGAAATAAAAAGTACATATTAAAAAAAAAAAAAAGCATTATATTTTTATTTATATCTGGAGCTGGTAAATAATGTGAGATTTTACCATACTGACTACTAAACTGATAAAAATTAGGCATAGAAATTTGAAAGGGAGAAAAGGAACCCATTCAGTTATTTTTGGCAATCTTCTCACCTACTAACTACAACTACTAGCATTTATTCAGAAGTTCCACAGTTGTTACCTTTCACCATAAGGCTTTGAAAGGAACAGTTAACGCTACATAAACAGCACCCTTTTTGGAATGCTATTCACATTAATATTTTTGGAAAAAAAAAGATAAGAGACAGTCATGGTTTTTATTTTACATATTTGAAAAAAAAATCCCGAAGCTAAGCTGCATATGCATAGTGAAAGAAACACTAAAGTCATGATGATAAGATTATGTGTAATTGAAAGTCCTGTGGGAAATGTGTTTTTCAGCTGATTTCTATGTGTAAGTCTTTTTATGTCATTCAGAGATCCTTTTAATTTGGGTTTTGGTCTTCAAGCTAACAAGCTTCTAAAAATGGCATATTTCTGTTGCTTTTCATTAAAAAAGCATACATTTCTGCTTAGATGAGAAATTTATAAATGCCAAATGAACAAAGGCAAGCAGAAACTTTTTAAACTATCTGCAAGCACAGCTTTGATAGGCAGCAAAACAAGTATTCTATAAGAATGCCCTTAATCACTTGGGGAAAAAAACATATTGTACATATAAAAAAAGAGCTATCCCTTTGAACCTAGAAACTCCCTTCATTTTTCCTTGTACTATTAGCACTAATTAATAGCACTAACTATTCTCGTTTCTTATTTTAACTTCTCCATTATAAAAGACAATTTCTAGAAGTGCTTTCCATCTTTCCAAAGTCTTTCTAAATTATAAAGAATGCCCCAAATTGCTCACTGTTTTGACTCCAAATTAGTATCTCCAACTATAAGTCAGGGAAGCAGAAGTGACAGAATTATACCAACATACATACCCAAATTTATTTTTAATGACTGAGAACTATTTTCTCGTTTTAGTAGTGCAAATAATCATTATTTTTTCACTCTTTACCAACTTACATTTCTTCATCCTAACAAGACATATCAATAAGTAACTAGCAGAACACACTACTGCTATACCAGCCTTTTTCTAGCAATGCCTCTGTTGCAAAAGTCTAAGGAGAGAAACACATGCTGCTGCTGCTGAATAACCTCAGAGCAAGAGCAATGTAGAATCTAGTAATATTTGCTGTGAATATGCCCTTATTAGTTGTTAAATCTGAATATAGCAGAATCAATATTACAATGAGTTTTTTTTCCAGCCTTGAGCATTTCATTTCTTGGAATTTACAAGAACAAATGATAATGACTACTGAAGATGAAATTGAAAATTTATCAGTATTTGGGACAATGAAAAATATTCATTTCTTCATGGACACAAGAGCTAGCAACACGGTAAATTCTTTTTCCAATCACTAGACTCAACTCACATGTCCAGAGCTAAACACAAGCAGGACTTTTGCTATTGGTTTGTGTTGATGCCTGCACACATAAATAATTTGGGACAGGTTTTAGAGCCCTGACAGGAAAAGCACAAAGAAAACCATAATTTACGTTTCTAGACATGTTGAAAGGTGAATAAAATACCAAGGAATTAAAATCTCCCATAACACATTACAGTGTACTTGTTCAGTAAGTAGAATCTGTTTTCAGAAGATATCTTGAATGAGTGAATAGTCATGTATATTTTTACGTTAGTAAGAATCTCAGCAGAACCATTCAAAATTAACAGTGGACAACAATAAACTTCTCTATCTTCCGTTTGCTGTCTTCATAAACTTTCCTGTTCAGAACAACGTTTGATTTTTCTGATAGTCTGCTATAATAACTGATAGTCTGTTTCCCTAGCTCTTGTTTCTACACATACTATAATGTTTAATAACTTTTATTAGAAACAATTTTATATTATATATGCTCCAAGTAAAAACATAGATCTAAATTTCAAGCTACTTGGGTTGGAGAGTTTTTGGTGATGTTTGTGGTGCCAAGACCTCAGATTCAGATTTATACTAGCCATTCACACTTAGCAGAGACTCAAAACAGTTATATTAGATAATGGGGGGAAAAAAAAGGAGTAAGACCAAGGTTACAGTGATCATTTGCAAGAATAGTTTCTGAATGTAGTCCAACCATAAAATGAATAAGATCCCTTCAAAGCTTCCAGGGAGTGCAATGGAGACACCACAATCTTTCTTCTTTACTTTAACTTTTGACTTATGTAGAAATCAAAGTTGGAATACTTTCAGACTACTTTGATAACAGTGAAAAGCATACCGTAAAGCCACTAATAGCAGAAAGGTAGTAAATGCACTTAAACATAGAAGTAAATACATCAGACTGAAAAAATGTAATGGTTAAATGTATAAAGTGCTAAGGCAACAAAATTTATGTATAGAGGAGATAGGAGAAATAAAGGGCAGGGAAGCAAAACAAAACATTATTCCAAACAAGAAAGATTTATTTACATAGCAAATATAATATAGATAAGTTTATTGCTGTCCACAGCAACTGAGTGCCTTAAACTTCTGAGAAGAATATGCAAGCAAATACAAACAAATGGTTGCATGTGGGTTTTTTTTCAATTTAGACAAACAGACTTTGTTGTTTTGCACTGTCTGATTCATGTTTATTGAACAAACGAGTAGTGCTTATAAACAACTGAATTAAGAATGAGATCTGCCGTATGATTTTGTACTGAGCAGGATGTTTAACTGAAACAAACAAAAAAAAACTTACTTGAGGAGTATAAAAATTCCTAGAAGTTGTGAAATTTTGAACATTATCTCACCACAACTTCACTGTTCAGAGCAAAGAACACAGATTACACAACACTTCACCAAAGGAGTTCATCTGGTGAGTCTACATGTATGGTCTCTTCTGTTGCACTTTGCTCAGTGTATGTTGGATACTGACTTCCATGAAATTTTATTGCAAATTCCTCTTATTTTGAGAAAGGGTTTGTTTGGGTATTAGATTTGCTTATTTCCTGGAATCACTTTATTATTATTATTATTAAAATATTTTCCCCTTTTTCTTAACGGCTTGTTCTCCTACCAGCACTTGAAATTTGATACCTAAAATTTCATATCCATGCTAATTGAAGATAAATAATTTTATAAAAAGTAAGTATTAGCTAAACCTTACCACTGACCTCCACATATAATGATGTGTAACTCTTTAATATTTAAAGAACTAATAATTTTGGAATCCTTTAGCTCTAACCCTAGGTAAAATAAATAAATACATAAATAAATAAAATGACAAGAGACAAAACAATAACAGCTATGCTTTTAGAATGTTATTTCATACCTAGCTTCATTTATTTACTTCAACTCAATAGCCAGACTTCTTGGATGCTCAAGACAAATAAAACAACAGCTAGCCTGTAACTTGGTGCTTTTTATCACTGTTCATATAATGGCACTGTCAAAAAAATGCAAATGCAAAATATATCAAATGGTGATACTTTAAAGATATTCTGGGGAATGCTACCATTCAGAAGAGATATTTCTAGATTTTGGCAGATCTCATGCACAGTGCCCATAGGCAAGGGTCAGTTCTGATCATATTCAGAGTTTCAGGTTTCCCACTTCTAGAAGTATGCATTTTTCTTTTCCAGATATCATTTTTAAGCCACCCAACCACATCAAAAAAAAAAAAAAAAGCTAGAAAAGTTCTTACACAAAGTTAATACTACACAATGTTATGCAAAGTCTCATATTAGTCCTGTTTGCGTAACACAGATACATCACTGAAATGTAAGCAGTAGTATTTCTGGCTATGGGTGGCTGGTAGATTCCCTTTATTTCTCAGGCATATATATATATACCTATATACATATATATATACCTACATATATATATATATCCATATATATATATATATATATAGGGGAAGACACATACCCCTGCATAGGATTTTGTGTAACTTTTTATACTTAAAAAGTCAAGTGTTGTCTTTCACTCAAAAAAGGAAAGCTAAATTAAACTAGACACTGATGGACAGCAGTGCTCTCTCACCTAACTCCCATTTCTTTCACCAGTTAGGAAAGAAGGATCAATGTAGTCATCATTTACTGTACAATCTCCTAAACACATGTAATACATCATGTATCCCTATACCATAATACTATTTTAATACTATTTTGCAGAGCTTTTTATTCTTTCCTTTTTTTTTTTTTTTTTCCCCCAATGAATTTTAAAAACACGTTTCCTAGCGCCTGTTGGCATTACTGAAGCTTAAATACATTTTTAGGGCGATGTGAAGAGATTACAAATTCGCCTGCTCTTTCAGTGCTCTTTACTCATCAAGCCAGTGCCAGAGTGCTAAGTACTCTGCCAGCAAGAGTGGCACCAGACTGCAGAATTCACACGAGTCGAAACAAGCGGAACCCCAGGAAAATAATTCAGACTACTGGAAAAGCAGGAGAGAGTCTAAGAGAATCTGTTGCTTGGGAAGTGTCAGAGCTTAGATACCCAACTGGGCTCTATAGCAGGAAAAAAAAAAAATAAAATAAAAATAAAAAATAAAAAATAAAAACAACATACAACTATAAAAAGTTAATAAAACATTTAATAAAAATATAACAAACAAATCAGAAAAAAACAAGTAGTTGATTCCTGAATAATATAGTACAACATAAGAGGATCCCCTACAAGAAGAAAATTGGCAGTAGTATCTCAGTTCTCCTCTCCTGACCCACTGCACATTCCGTATGGTCTCTTAAGACTGCTGATACTTTTGCTCAATCTCATTAATTGAAAAGATCTACAGAGAAGAGGTTACACAAATCCAGTTTCATTTGTTATAAGCACAATCATAGAGACAGATTTGCAATTCTAAGCACAAAAAGATTACTAAATAATTCTTCCGCAGTGCTGCTCATTTGCGTAATTAAAAGCTGGCAACTCTTCATTCAGTATTCATTTCCTTTACCTACTTGTAATATTATCCAGCTTTCTTTGCGTACATAATTAATAGGCAAATTTATAACTCATAAGTAAATAATACTAATCGCCAGCTACCTAGCTGAAAATATGTCAATTACTACTGAAATTCTTGTTGCTTTGTATTGTAGTTAGGTGCTCCCTGACCAGCACAGGAGAGCTTAGTTCTCATGGGAATTTAAAGGGTAAAGGATTTATTTTTTCCTCTCACCCATTATTCTGGACTTGTGCTAATCAACAAGTAGCGTAAGTACACTGTACACTAAGTACAATATGCAATAAGCAGGCAGCCATTTGAATAGCCAGACCTTTTCAGAATATTTCGGCGTGGTGGGGAGGGGGCACTACTGTGAACAAACAAACCCAAATCCCCCCACGCACTTCAAATGCACTCGCATCTAACTCAGCAGTGGAATTCAGTCATTTAAATGAGTTCCCAGATTGACAGCCTATTTATCTAAAGCTTTTTCTATTACAGTAGCAGAAGATAAGCACCTTGACACAGTAATTCACCTCTAAGTTGGGATGAGCTGCCCTCTAGAAGAGCCACTCACTGTCCAGCACCATGATATGAACAGTCCAGAGAAACTAAGCTTCTCTCAGCACAGGCACCCGGTGATAAACGCCTGACATTACAGCAATGAATGTGAACACTGGACTAAACTGAAACAGCAGAAAGGGCCATGATTAGCCTCAGTGTACCTCAGAATATATTTAGTAAATGAGAATTTCCTGGATACTGAAGGAACACACAAATATAACGTACACATTAACTGCCTATAAAGCTATCGTATATACAATATAATGTATACAGTTAACTTCTAGGAATCATATACAGAATATAGACATGAATAAATGTAGCTGTGACTTTGAATTCTTATTTAAAAACTTGCCATCTACTTTTCATTTTAATCATATCTGAGATCTTCACATTTCAGTCCTTTACAAACCTTTTATAGTTGGATAAAATATCTTATATAAAGAAAAAGTTTCTTTTCCACATCTGTCCTACTTTATTTCTTCCATCATAATGCAGACCGAGAGTCAATAACAGGAAAACCAGAAAGGTTCCTATATGTTGTTACAAGTTGGGGTACTTCCCTGAATTCTTTCTAGACCTATCCAAAGCTATTTACTTTCACAATGTGCTGGAAATCTCAAAAGAACAGACTGTCAGATTCTAAAGACAGTTTTTCTTAGATCCTTGCAGCTGTCATCTTTCCACCATGATTATTTTTCCTGTCCTTTTAACTGTATTTGTGTTCTGAATATTTTTCTTTATGTTCCATACAAACTTTTCAAGTCCTGCTTTAAGCTTTCATTTTTATTATTTCGAACTCTTTATCACTGATTGAAGTTGTGCTGCAGTTACTCCTCATTCAAACATTTTTTTTTCAGAACACACCAGTTTTGAATCGCCTATCAATCAAGCCAGCTATAATTCAACATGAAACTGCATTGCATCTTGCAATGTAGAAATACCTATTTTTATTACCTGATGCATTACAATGCAAATTCTATCCAGGTCTTCACATACAAATTTTTCCATGAATCTGCTTAGCTTAGATGAATGCAATTTCAGATATTTACTGAGAAGTACTTCCCTCTCACCTTCCCCCCCAGGCTCTGTTTTGGAGCAGAAAGGGCCCAAGGCTGATTTTACCAGCTAAATGCTGCTTTGCTGAACTGAGAAACAGAAGTGAGGAACGATGCAGCTAGGATCGAAGATGCTATAAAAGACTGTAGCAGGACCCATGGACTACATGGCTTACTCTTCGTAGCAATCACGATACATCCTGGTTTTCATCAGCTCTCACTCAGTAACCCAGACATTAGGAATGCAGGAAACCTTTAAAGTTTTTCATTGCCTACGATGGAGCTTGTGTTTAAATTTATGCTTCTTCAGAGAACATCTCCATTGCTGGTTTATAGGTACGGTAAGAGCATGTAAACAGCTATGGCTATTTACATGCTGGTAGAGCAGTTGCATACCTGCATAAAAGGTACTACTGACCGGTACTACACTGACAAACATGAATGCCAAAGGAAAGCAAACCAAAGCAAGCTTGGCTAAGAACATTACTGACATCCAGATTATGCAACCAGTTTTACTAATTCCAGTGCCATAACATTACTTTGGCCCATAACAACTACAGCACGATGACAACCAGTAAGTCTTGCCAAGTTCTTCTAGCAAATAGGTATTTGGTGGGAATTGACTGTCCTTAAGTATTTACTTTCCAAAACCAGATGAAAGCCCACAGAAACTCAGCAGTGCAATCCACCAACAAAAGTGTGTCAACTGTTGCAGTTTAAAGAAAAGAGGGGAAAAGAAAAGTCAATCTGAGATGTAGCTTCCTACTAGAAAAGCACCCTGAAGTGCATGAGCAGATGAAGGTATTAAAACAGAGGCTTATCCAAAAGACTTTCTGTTGACTTCTGGAAGATTTTCATTACACATTTGAGTACAAGTTAAAACTCTCTGAGGTTTTCCTGATACGATGATATATACTTTGCTCCTAGACTTCAAGCAGTGAGAACAGAATTATATTACTGCAATTGAAGAAAGCGGGTATGAGCTGTAATTTGTTATTCTGCTGTTACGGAGTCTCCCTGTCTCATATAAGCAGAACTGAAGAATCATATCTGAACATAAGAAAGCTAAATAGAAAACTGAATCAAAACCATATACCCTTCATTGTAAGCTACATACTATAACATCAAATAAAAGAATGAGTCATAGGAATCAGACAATGTTGTTCTACTACCTTTCAAAACCTTTCGTATAGGCATTTCATGATTCTGTCCTCAGGTATGTGACTTCATCATCCAGAACTGAATTTGGAATATTACATGTTTTACAAACTTTTAAATTATTTTATAATTTATTTCAAAGGTGAACTGATCAAGGAAATATAATCTGCTACCTGCTTTCTAGTTGCAAGCAATCATGTTCTATCTCGCTTACTTAAGCACATATGAACAGAAAGTTGTTGTAGTCCAGAAAATTCAAATATTTATTAACGTTTATAAATACAGATAAAACTACTCACAGTCCATTTTGGAAAACAAACAAACGAACAAAAAACTAGTAATATAAGTTAAATATCTTTATGAGAAAAATTGTAAAAAAAACATAACTGTCTTGTCTGAAACTAGACTGAAAGCATAAGAATGTTAACTATGATATAGATAATAAAGTACTTAAAAAATAGTAGCATGACATACCTCTGTTAAAATGGTAATAGGATGAAAATATGAACATCAGGAGTTAATGCAAAAGTGTTTAACATTTCACTATTGAACAAAATTTTAAAAATATCATGTGCACTGATACTATTAATGCTGCTGGGTACCAAACACTAACAATAAAACATTAATACAGATTGTGAAGGTGTAACACAGAGGTAATATGATGCAGTTGTGAAAGGTTTGGGAATTCCAAAACAAAAGGGGGAAAGAAGCCCAAACTCTATGAAAATGGTGGGGTAAATGAGGTAAGACTGACATCAATGAGACAAATATATGGAAAAGCAGCTAGCAGAGTAATCAAGAAATCATTGAAGTGTAATATAACATAACTACATAATTTGTTACAACAAAGAGCTGATATTTCATTCTGATGAATTTATCCTATATAAATTGAATCAATATGAAATATATTTAGGCTCTCTTACAGCCACATATTAAGCAGCAGGTCCAAAGGAAACCCTACCCTCCCACAAAAACATAGATATTTAGGTAGGGCAACCCTCCCACTCCGTGTTCAGGGCCCAGCAGTGCATACACTGGGGCTCTCGTCTGAGCTTCTTTCCTCACCTTCTCACTACAGAGGGCATAGCAGATAAATTTGGGCTTTGATTTCCAATGTCAGTGGCAAAACTGTTAGCATTACACCTTGCTGCAGGGCAGTTGGGTAGAACTAGCTCTTGGTCACACACGACACTAAAAATAACCATACAAAACCAGTATATCCCATCGTAGCTGATCCACTATTTCAAAACTAACTATCAGACTAAAACTAACAGAACGTACAGGCTAGCACAAGTTTCCCTTCTGGTTTTCATGTTCATCTGCTAAAGAATGAGCAAACAGTAGCCTGAATTTATTCTGTGATGAGCAAAACTTCTTTCAGCTACATTTACAGATGGGCTATTCCAGCAACATCAGAAATAATAATAATAATTTAAAAAAAAAAAAAGCAGGTATTGTAATTTAACTGTGTATATTATCAGACTTAACAGTAAAGAATTTCTATGAGTAATGCAGCAAGGACATGAATTATTGTATTTCTGTACAAGAATTATCCCCTTTATTTCCAATGTTTTGATGATAAAATTCTCTATCTAAACTACTGTAAGAGTGCATGCATTAGCACTCACATTGACTTGCTTTTTCTGTTTACTATATATAGCATTTCATCAAAAACGCTGAACTACTGAAGTGGCACTCAGCAGCGTAATTTTATCTGTTTTTATTCTGCCCACGATCAGGCTGCGCTCCCTTATTAAACTGAAATTCTCTTAGAATACAAATAGGTGACACAGCAAAACCATATGTTATAAACTCTATTGGATGTTAGGAAATAAAAGAGGCAGACACTTTTGGACTAGACTAACCAAACATTGAAATATACAAAACTATTCGCTCAGAAGCCTCCTTTAAGAGGAAAACTTTGAAGAAAACCTATGTATGAATACAAGGAGACTAATACATATCACAGCTGATGAAACTAAAAGGAAAGCTTAAAATTCACCTAATTATATTACAATAGGACATTAAATCATTAGTTACTGAGGCAAGAGTAAAGTATAATTAAGAATACGATTACTAGAAATTTACTTCCATGCAAATTATACAACTTGTATTAATCACACCCATGAATGAGAGTGTTTGCATAATAAAAACATTTTTAAACTTAAATAACAACACAGGCTCCCTATGAAACTTAGTCACAGAAATGCAAAGCTATAAGAACCTAATTAAAGCAGAAAACTTTGCTCTTTTTTGACCACAAAGGCCCCTATTTTTCTTATTCCTTTTGCACCCCAATTCTTAGCCTGTCTAACAATCTTGGAGTAATTTTTTCTTCACTCAAATGACTTACGTCAGTGGCCAAGTTCACAAGTAGAAGCAAAGAGTAAATCACGTTACTAGAGGTTTTTAAATTTTCACAACTGAGATGATGAGAAATGCTGAAGTAATAAGTAGCAACTTTCAGCTGCCTAAGTAATTTTAAAACTGATAAACAGGATATAAACTAGGAATGTTCTTCAAACTTGAGCATACATGTTGCCACTATTTAAAGCTGATCATATGATTGTGATTGGGTGCAAAATTGCTTGCTGTTAAATCCTGTGTTTTGTATAAGAATAATATGACATTCAGAGTACAGCTGATATTTCAACAGGAAAGTCTGATGGAACACATTCACCAGGTAAATCAGAATTATAAGAATCAGTTCAGATACATATTAATAACCAGTGTATAATTCCTGGTCTTCACTCAACTATATAACAATATGGTCCTTATTTTAGCAGAAAAAGGGAGAATCATGCCTGTTCATCTACTGAAAGCCTACTAACTTAGTGTTAAGGTCATCTTTTTTTTTTTCTTTTTTTTTTTTTTTTTGCACATCTGTACACCACCAATTTTATTCTCAGGAAAGTCCATTTTTTCTCTGATCATTAATTTCCTCACTAGAGCTCATCCGAGCAATTCCATCTAACTCCTACTCTGACTAATTTCCCATATCATAGTTAAATTCTATCTCCAACATTTAAATTGAACTCAGTAACTTGAACTTAAATACCATTAACTTTAGCTTCAATACTTTGGGACCTTCATAGTATTACACGTCTGTTTCTGTAGCAAGACATGAAGCTATTATGTTCAAGGAACTGCTCACTGTTACAGTTTCTCCCAGAGTTCTACAAATACCCCTAATATAGAGCATAAAGATTTAAAAAAGACTCAATTCCAGATTTCATTCTACACTGGCATAAACCTCACAATTAATAGCACTAGTCTTGAGCACAGAAGAGCTTTCCCAGAAGACTAGCCTTCTTATGCAGGCTTCAGTACAGCAAAGAGCTTCAGATAGACCATAACAGCATTTACAGTAATATATATAATATATATATATTTATAAATTAAAGTGTAAAATTCTGTGTGCATGGGAGTATTATATGTTAAACTTCCCATAATATTTTCAAAAGCATTCAAGCAGAAATCAAATTTGCTTTGCTTCTGAGTCTGCAATAAATTCCATTTAAGACATCAATGCAACAGCTGAAAATTTTGAAGAAAACAAGTCCAACAACTCTCCATAACTTGGTAGAGGATTATTGCTTAACATATGAAAATATTCCTCATTTAAGGATTTACCATCCATGTCTTTGATCATGGCCTTTTATACATTGCTTAGTGTTGCTAGCACCTTCTAAAGAAACAGACCGTGTATGCAAGCCACCCTGTGATATCTGCATATGACTCATGCAGATGTTACTGAAAGATAAATTTCTTCCACTGGCTTGAAACTGAAATAGATGCCATTTGCTCTATCAATAATGAATCAAATATTTTATTAAGCTGAGCTGTTGTCTATAACAGTGCATAGCATATAGTCTTCCAGAACACATTTCTCAAGCAACACATTTTTTAAGCCTGCTACTTGGTTCTGATTTGCATTACAGAGTCAAAATGAACCAGCTGCACAAAACCCACTAACATTTCTCATAGTTTTTCTGTGGTTTTCTTCCTGAATGTGTTGATCAGACAGTATGTTTTCTAATTCATGCTAACACCACACAAAAAGGAACTGTAAGTCACAGGACAGAGCAGATGTCAACTCTACATTTCCCTTGAAAAAGCCAGCCCATTTTTTCATCAGAACAAGAAAATCACAGAAACAATCACCAATACATCTGAAAGAGCCAGCAGCTTCACTGAAGTTGTCTGGACAGATTACGTGGATCTGAGGTGAGATCTCGGTTTACCCACAGCTCTGCTCCTTCCTCCACCACCAGCATCACGCTTCATATGGGAACCACGCCGTTGCCAGTTTTCAGCTGCCACCTACCTCCCACCCTTCACAGTTATCTGCTTGAACTTCACCAATGCAATGAATACATGCAAGGAAAATATAAAACACTTGTTTAATAGTAAGCCCACATGCCTGAACTAGAGAAGTAAATTGAGTTTATATCGCCTAAGACTACATCTACGCATTTACCTGGTTTACAGAGATCTCATCTTGATATAGTAGGTCAGGATGGGTCTAACTTAAACCAGGAAATGGCTTTTAAACTAAACATAGCTCGACTTCTCTTGGCATCACTCAATCCAGAGAAGTAAACTACACTGAAAAATTTAAACCAAAGGCAGAAACACCATTTTGACACACAACATCGCCACACTGTGGGATAATTCTCAGGTTACCAGGGACACCACATCAAAAACACAGACCCAAACTGTTACAAAATGAAAAACCTATATATAGCAAAAAACAAGCCTGAGTTGCATAAACAGCAACTTTCCTACGACTCTTTCCATGGCCCTAAGCATGCTGGTAGAGGTCCCCATGCTGACAGCATATGCAGGAGACTTTCTCTGTGCTAGTCTTTCCAGCTGTTTTTGTATGATCACAATCTGCAGCTTCTAACCTTTATTCATAATTTACACAGAAGCCAAAATGCTTTGATCAATTTAAAACATAATACATAATAAATGCAAATCCTAAACTGAGTCTGAGTAGCTAAAGATGACATTTCTGCAGGAAATATATATATATTTATATATATATTTTACAGCAAGTACTATGACAAGAATTACTTGGGACTGTTTATGCAAGGGTTCAGATGTTCAGTGGAACAACCATCAACCATTTCCATACACATTCTCACTTGCAGAAGCAGAGCTACAGATCTGTATCTGTAGATGAACAAATTACATTCCCTCAAATGCTTTTTATCATCATAACCAACAAAACACAACTATCCCGTTTGCTTGTTGAGTTTTAGTTTATGTGTATCAAGACACTGGACATTATGATTTCAAGAGAAACAGAAAAACAAACAAAATCATAATTCATGTGTAAGGGTTTTAATTGGTACTTTCAAAGCTGCAGACAGATGTGAATGGTATCAACTTTTAATTTAAAGACAAAAAAGGACAATATTTAATTTTTCATTATACGCAATTTGACCCAAATCAAGCACCATCTCATTAATACTACAAGGTTTCCGGTGACATTAATTCTCTATTTTATTCAGGTAGCATAAGCTTTGCATCTTTTATTAAGTACACTTCAAAAATTCTTAGTAAGAAATCTCATGTGCAAGGTCTTACTTTTTAAAGTTAGTTCTAATGTAAAAATTGAATGCTCTCCTACTTTTGAAACTGAAGTAGTTTCCAACCCAAAACCAATATATGAAAATAAGAATAATTTTTTAAAAAGATTAACTTTATAAAGTTTGCTATGAGCACAGAAATATTTCATTTATGAATTACTCAGAGGCATGTACCCAATCTATCATTTAAATAATTTGTAAAAGTTAAAACCTATTATCTTTCCTGAATAGTTTTAAAAGTCCTTTTTAATCAAATGTGACTCATACTTTTTCCAAAAGCCCTATGCTAAAAAAGCAACAAAAAAAACCCGTCAAACTGTACCATAACAAGTTAATAAAAAGCAATGATAGTTAGGGATGGCGCCATCCAAAACCACAAAATCAGTTCTACTTTAATTTATATTTTTAAGAAATAATCAGTTAAAAATAGGTGCATTATCTGTTTAGAAAAGACAGTATGTGAAAATAACAAATATTATTGTAGATTCCATTTTGTCTAGAATTAGAGACAGGGACTAAATGAAAGCCAATCTTTTCTTTAATTCAGCAGAGATGAGAAAGTACTTCCGCTTTTTGGACTCAGTAAATAAAATGTTTACAGAACTCTAAGAAAGCACAATTAATTTTTTTCCTACTCTTGTGCATATGTGCTATAAGTTGCAAAGAGAAAGTATTTGTAAGTGTAAACACCTTACTATTCCTGTAAGTTAGAGATTTTAATACAAGCTAGTGATAATGATACCTGGGCCTTCAGAAGCATTAATATTTTGAGACTGAAGTTTTATAGATGTTTCTCATTTAAAACGCATTAACATAAAAAGAGATTAGTTCTGAGACAAACTTACTGAAAATACTATTTTCAACTATCTGAAAGTACCACTTATGTCAGAAAACTGTGATTCACATCACAGCTATCACAAACATTAGATTCATTTTCTTTTGTGGATGACCTAGATGTGGAAAATGATTATTGGATCCTAACCATTTCAAAACATTGATGATATGTCCAGTCTCAAATTTCAAAAAATAGCTAACAAAATCACAAAAATGAGACTTGTCTTAAAAATAAATGTTGTTCTATAAGCCTAACCTAGACAATGTGTTTTATGTTTTTCAGGTGTTAAAGATTTCTACAGCTATACAATTCAAAGGTTGGTTGGTTGGTTGAAGACGAAATTGATATTTTCTGCAACAGTGTTATAAAAGAAAACAAAACAATATCTTAAGGACTGACAAGTTGTAAGACAAAAAGGAAATTCAACATTTCCACTATAGTTGTTTTCTTAGCTGTTTACCGTATTTTTTATTTCACCATTTACCTACTTACTAATTCTACAACACTGTATGACAAATGAGGATTACAGTTTGAGTACTGTGTTAATTACATGCAAGAACAGACCTACAATTTAAAGTAAATTTTCTTATTAAAATTCCAGTTGTATACATTGTTATAAACACTTCAACATACTGGGACCGCCCTAAATTGCCCTGTAACATTAAACAAATCACAGACAACTCTCTGTACCAAAATGTTACTTCTGCAAAATCTGTATCCAGCAACCTATGGATTCTGTGCGAAGCCAGCCAGAGATCTGCAGCCTTATGTCCTTGCAAAAGCTAGGATTTGCCTTCCCATGTCCTCTTATAAAATAAAATGGTAAAAATCCATTTTTGGATTTTCACAAGGAAATCCATTTCTATCATAACGGAAATATTCTCCATACACTCAGCTACAATTTTGCTCCAAAAGTTCACATAAAAATGAACAGATAAATAAAAAGAAAATCTTTAATCTTATGCATAAAGCTTTTTCTGCTTCCTTGCTGATTTTTTAGATGGGTCCTTCAGACAGATACAGTACAAGATTGATATAATGAGTCCATTTTTTCTTCAACATCTTTTCCAGACTTTGAGTTTGTACTTTTCCTTCTCTTCACCTCCAATTTGAGAACAGTAATACTTCTTTAAAAAGCCCGGACACCGTGTTCAAATGAAGTGGATAATATTGTTCATTCAAAATTCTGAAATTTATTTCTAACTCTGCAAATATATAAGAATCTTTATTTGCTATAAAATAAAAAATAAAATAGAAAAAGCAAAAGCATGGTGTTGGATATCTTATTCTTTATAGTATTTTGCTCTTGCATTTAACTGTTCAGTATATTTTTTAATGTTTCTATTATCATTACCATTTCATTTGTAGAAATATATTTTCTTTAAAGAAAAATCTATTCCAGATTTTTTAAAGATAAGCTATATGGTTAGAACAGGCTCATTTTGGTGGCAGTTACCAAAAGGTTTGGTTGTGAATTTTTGCTCTCAGTTTTTAAGAAACTTTTTGCAACAATCTAATTAAAAAGTGATGGCTAAATAAAACACATCCTTTGTGTAAGAAAATCTATAAATTCCACTTATGAAGAAAAAAATCTACATCGAGAAAAAATAAAAAGAACGTATATTTCAGAGATATCAAATTTTTTTAAAAAAAGAAAAGAATCATTGGCAGTGTAGTTAATGTTTTACATTTAGCAACAGTAACAGCTAGGTATCATCAACTCCTGCTGGCTTCATTTAAGCTATAAAATCTATTGTTTTTTTGGAATGGAGAGCCTATCAGAAGGTGCCATATCAGAACTAATGAGCAAGAAGGTAATAAGGTACAGTTATATTAACAGGTTTGAGGACAAAACATTTTTCCACTCTCTTCTTTTAGAAAGTGCTTTTATGCAATCATTCAGTTGCTATTAATAGCTTCAGCACCACTCATGCAAAGACTTGCACAGTCGGAGAGCCGGGTCCTTATTTTGACAGGCCTTTAGCAGTGGAGAAAACTTTTTTTTTGTATGTGTGTTGCATTAGACCACTAAACTATTTCAATAAAACAGCACTCAACGCATGCAAAAAAACAGTGGCTTTCTTCAAATATACCTGTCATTTGAAAACCTCACCTTTTCTTTTACTGAGTTGAGTATTAACGTAAGTTAACTGCTTAAATACTCTTTAGAAACTTTAGATTGAAGCACTGAAGCTATTACTTTTATTCATATTAAGATGTCTTCCAGCAAATAGACTGTAATTATAGACATCTAAATGCAAGGTATTTTTAAATGTCTGGTGTGTATCTATGCATTAAAATGTATGCAAATAAATAAAACTACTTGTGAACACTTTTTCCAGATATATTTGCAGTTAATTGGACTTAGAAAAGGGGGCTCTAAAATTTTTCAGTTTTTCCACCAAGAAAATATTTACCACCTTAACAAAATACCAAAAAACCTCCTCAAAATGTTAGTTAAGATCTAAGTGTTATTCAAAGAATGAAACAAGCTTTCATCCAGATGAAAGATACCATTTTATAGTAACCCTGTACCTGTTTGCATTAGAAAATGAAACAGCAAAATCAGGTAAATATATGACAACATAAAGCAATACAAACCATATATTTTTTTATGCTGTCTTTCCATGAATGGCATCTAAATATAGAGGAAATCATGTATATAGTGGCCTGCCATTCTGAACTTTACCAAGGAATTAAAAATTATTTCAGTTTTTGATTTCATACAAGGTTTCCATAAGCAATCTGGTATTTCATGTAACTTAAATAATAGGGAGAAAATTTAGAGCATTTACTTTCAAAAACTGACTTGCAATATACCTTCAAAATTTAGTCAGGAAAACACACCGTGTTGAGTGAAACAATTTGGAGAGGGGTGAAAGAAATATGGCTATGAAATCAATTACATGAAAAGCTGAATTCATATTTGCTTATAAATTTTCATTTTATGAAGTTTAGCGAAAAAAATGCTTTTATGTCATCATATTACTATTACGTCAAAGCAGTAGTAGGTGGCAAGGGAGAACCTTCCCCCACCCCAAGATTATCATGACCTCTCATTGTCTGGTTGGTATTTGTCATCTGTGTGAACGATGTTGGTCATAACTATAAAACTTACAGTTTATTTCATTCTCACAGTGAATGGCTAAAACTTTAATGTACATATTAAAAAAATATGAATACAAAAAAAAATATGAATACATAAAACCTTAACGTACATATTAAACGCACTTAGTACAGATCCAGAGTATTACACTGAATGATGCTCAAGGCACATCTCCCTGCCACGCTCCCATCACTTTTATGAAGTGATATATGTTGCTTGTAAGTGAAGACTTAAAATCTTTATGAATCTAGTTTCAGTTTCCACCTTTGATATTCCAAAATACATGCAGTTCCAAAAAGTATATTTTAATTCCTATCTTCTACATCTATCCTCTTCTTCCCTTCCTCAATTTCTATTCTATAATTTTTCTCTTTAAGCAGAAATACATTTATCAAACTCAGCATTTTGTAGCCACCTGAAGGGCACTCATAGTGGAACAAGAGTTTAGCTCGTTGTTCTGCCAAGCCAATAGGGATGGAAGTAGGATGAAGAGGTGCTATATTTTACTTCCCACAAACTTGTGACTAGCACTGACACAGCAATTGTGCTGGATGGCTGAATGCAACCATTTCAGCATTGTGAAAACTAGTGTTATATGCGAAAGGGTTCTATCTTGGAGTAGAGGAGGGAAAAAAAAAAAAAGAACAAACAAACTACAGACACATTCCCACAGAATTTCTTCGCCTATCCCCAATTCCATACCTGTTGTACTTCGTTATTACTGTCTTCTTACCCACTTTAGCACCTTTTCTTCTCCATTGAGTCATCCCTAATTTTCCATCTAGCCATTAAGGCAATTACTAGATTTTCAAAGCAGGAAACAGCTTTCACTTCCACAAACCTCTCTGACTTACATGTGTTCCCAACCATCTATTGCTTCTCTGTGCTCTTTAAAAGGCCAAACTATTACTAGTCTAAACTTAGTGGCAGAAAATTGATGTCTGTTATTCTCTTGACTACAACTGACTGCAAGTACACTTAAAGCAGAGTAACACAAACTCTGAAGACAAAATCATATTCTGAAGACCTTGCAAACTGACAACAATAAGAAAGACACAATGTACTGGGACACAATGACACAATTACTTATTATTTCACATATCTGAGAATCATAAAATAAATGAACTCTTTGAAGTGGTTTAGATATAATACTAAGACTGGTATGAATCATAAGATCATTTTGTATGCAAGACAAAAAATAATTAAATAAAAACTAACTGAATTTGAGGCATCCCACTGGTATTACCGGAACATGAAGGTGGAAGACAATAATCCTAAAGACAAGATCAAGTAACATAGACCAATGTTTAAATGAATCTGAACAGTGTTTGACCAACACTTATGCTCAACATTTTTAGAAGCTTTAAACTTCACCGGTTTTGAACTTGATGATTAACCTATATAGAAAAAAAATAAAGGTAAAGATACTTGGTGTTTTGTTCTGAAATGAGGGACAGCTGCAGAACTAAAATGTACTTTAAAGACCAGAAAGCATCATTATCCAAACTGTCACTGTTTAACATGTATATTTCCATTTATTAGTCTCAGAATTTTAATTCCACAGAATGTTTTATGTACCCTGAGAAATACTGATGAAACTTCTCAGTAAGAAGCTTGAAGTTGTACAGAAAAAAAATACAGAGGTATTTGTTTTATGTAGTTTGCATATATTTATATGTATGGTTCATACAGGTAACAAACATATGTCTATAATATGGATGGATACATGCATGTATGTATATAATACAGATACTTTGCAGAAGTCTTCTTCATTACACTTAAACCACCACTGATAAAAACAGTCTGGTTTGTTACCCAAAAGATTTATCCACAAATAGCAAGCACAGTTGTGGCCATGAGATTATCAGAAAACATAAGCATTAGCAGTTGTTAAATACACTTCCTACAGATGAATGTTCACACCAAGACTATTTCACCTACACCACATTTCAATGATGTCCTTGAAATTATGTCCATGCATCACTTTGCTGGATTAATATTTTTGAAAGCTCTGACTCAGTAATTTGGAAAACAAAATCCCTTATTTTACTTTAAGCAATCCATTAAAAATCACTGCCTAGTCCTTTTTTAAAAAAAAGTCAGGATCATAAATGAACATCTTGCCAAAGAGGCAAACATCAACTCATGTCCAGATGTTTGGGCAGAAGACTGGAAGTTTGAACTGGACCACAGGTTTAGACCCAAACTCCAGATATAACCTAGCCCTTCCCTAATGCACTATCTGTTTTGAAAGGGTCTTTTCAGTTTGAATCTACTCCATGAGACTTTGTTTAAACTTGTTGCTAACATTACTTTGTTCTCTGCTCTAGAGCTGAGCATGGAATCACAAAAGCAGTCCATGCCATTTCATAAAGCATATCTAATGAATTCTCTAACTGCAGAGTCAACGTTAACATGGAGAGCCTTGAACCATAGTAATGTTGCTTAAAAGTACCTGTCAGTAGCATAGATTTTAGCTCAGAAAAGATCTACTTTATCCTGGCAGCAGGAATCTTAAAGGTATTTTGCCCTACATGATTACAGAAACAATATAACAGAAGGTGACACCACATATGGGTTCTAAGAAAATATAACAAACAAGTCAGCACAAAAATTTTCACTAGAATGCAAGCAAACACAGGTCAACAAATCATTGAGACACACTTTTGAAAGAAACAGTAAGGAAAAATTAGGGGGGAAAAAAAAGCATGTAAAAGACTTCCATTTTAGTGGTTTCCTTTGTCTTCGATCTAACCTCAGTATAGAGAATTCAAATCCTAGCAGAGGAGATTTTGTCCTGTGAAAAAAATGAAGAAAATGTTATGGATATCCATTTCTTCAAGTGTACCCTGTTATTAGCCAATAGTCTCAGATGGCATATGTTGACGACGTCATCACAACGTGACTGTACTAGACTACAGATAAATCTAAAACAGTTGCTAGCATTCTCACTGTGGCACCAAATAGCTCAGAACATAAACTGCATAACTGTTTTGCCCTTCAGTAAGCTTGTATTTAGTGCTAGCATAACTAGGCTTCTCTTTATGAATTAAATGACTTGAAAAAAAGGACAATTCTGCACACATTGTAGCAATGTGCTGTAATATAACCAGCCTTCTTCCTTAGTTTATCTTTAAATATACACTTTAAAGCAAATTAATTTCATTGATCTTTGTTTTCAGTTCCATCTCCTTTCCACCCAGAGATGGGCTACTTTTCATCAATGCGTTATTCTGTAGAGAAAATGGTACATTATTTTTGTGTTGTATCACTGTTATATAGAAAAAAAAGATGTCCGATTTACATTCCATCTAAATGAAATGTGCCTTTTACTCAATAGAAAGTATTATTACATTGATATTCACGCCAAATAAAAATGATGCATTTAGATAAAGTAGTCTGCATGCCATCTGCTAGATTATCAGTTGGCAAAAAGATGTCTTCATAAAATACCAGATCTACGGAGTTTTATATGATGTCTTTTCAGAGATCAGCCTTCTTTGAGATATCACTGAAATGACACATGTAGATTCCCTTTGTTCTTGTTAGTGCTGGTAAAGAGAGCTAACCACATTGACAATTCCATCCACAAGTGAAGGCGGAACTAATTGTCACTTGATATTATGCCATGGTCAAGACTTTTAAATTTCAAGAGTTTTCGATAACTGTTCTTAGATTACTGAAGATACGTGACCAGGACACAGGTACCCATTTATTTATTCCTCATTACTGAACAAAAACCATTTTGCATAACTTAACAACACTAACTACATTAAAATTTGAATTAGATTTTGGCTTCTTTCCTGCCTAATTCATTAGACTTTTGGGTTCAGCAGGATGTGAAAGATTATAACAGTATGTGGTAACACCCGGAATACTCAACTCCATTATGTTCGCAAATAATGAATGCTCCCTGGTAAGCATACAGACACAGATCAGCTTCTCAGCATAGAGACAGGTGGCAAGTAAGGAAAAATGGCTCCACAAAAAAAGGAAAAAAAGCAATAATGCATTTTATTGATTTTCTATGTCACACGTACACAGAACTACCAATCTTTAATTAACATAGAAAAGATTAATGTCACTAATAATGTGGTTGCAGCATTCTCTATGCTAAATGATATATTTTGAGGTATCTTTTCACTGATTTGTATATCAAGAAGAGTGCAACACAGAAGAAAATTACAGAGAAATTCCTTCTGGTATCCCAGGTCCTGGTGGAAGTTCAGTTGCAGCAGGGGGAAAAGAAAAAACCTGAAAATGTGTTTATACGTTCTGATGAAAAGATAACCCTGTATTCCCTATTGACAGTCCATCAGTGGAATTTTGTAGGACTATAGCAGCCTTCTAATTAGGTCTTCCCACTCCTAAAGCAATCTCAGAGGAAAGCCTGAAGAATACTGATTGCATTGTAAGTTTGATACATATTCAGGCTGTCATTATTGAGGTTATAACACACTTCACACTCCTGCCTTTTGATTAGTGACTTCCAAAATAGATCAGGTTAAATTCTACATCACATCTGACTCACTGTTTTAATCTACAATATACACCTTTCACTAACTGTCTCTGCTTAACCTAATAAACTTTTCAAATGGGTATTTTAATTAGAAGGTAATTAAATAGCAAAGATGGGAACTTCAAACATACAGAAAAAGATCACGGTATTAATAAAAAGATTCTCAGACTGGAAATACCACCCAGTTATGGCAAAACGAATACTACCTGATAACAAACTACACATTACTACTTTCAAATCCTCAGTCTGAGAAGTGGCAATGTACATGATTCACACCTTAAATAATGAGGATACATATAAAAGCCTGCTTTGCATTTCCAGTTTGCAATGTACTGCATGTGACAGCACCCAGTATGCCTCTTTAGAAGTATGATTGGTTGTTTCATTACTGCTTTCATTTGGTTTACTCCCAATAAGATGTTTTCTCATTTTTGCTTTTAAATAAAGACAGTAATTTCTCTCTCTGTAGCCCCAATTACTCATAAATTTAGTGCTCATATGCTGAGCACTGGAAACAAGCTTCTCAAACAAGCCAGACCTGTCAGTGAAAATGAACAATTCAGGTTTATTTTCATATGAAAATGAACATCTATAAAGTGAGGTTTATGGAGCAACTTAATCTCATCCATGTATGTAGAACTGCATACGGCTGGGACTGAATGTTCTTTGCCTTTCTCAATGGATCCTTACTCAGTTTAGGTTTTATCTGCTGTTTCTTTGCTTTTCAACTTAGCTTTAGGAAAAATAGGTGGTTTATATAAAATATTTAGGTACACCTTTGGTTTTGAACAATTTAAATTTCTTTTAAGAATTCCAAGTATTAACTGACCATTGTTACCAAGTCTTTGTCACAGCACCTAAATCTTAGTCAGAGTACAAGGGCTGACTGCAGAAGGAAGAGGATGAACCAGATACATACAGACTTTTATAATCCAAGTATTTAAAGAAATAAATTCATATTATGAATGTGAAATTTTCAGGGCTTACAGTGTCTCTGCACAAATGTATACCATGAAAAGGACTTAAGACACAACCTTGTGGAAACAAGCTCCTAAACAAGCATTTATATGCTTTGATTTAAATATCATATCCATACTTAATAAGTGTTCACCATTCTGGAGAAAAAGCAGATTTTGTGTTCTTCATTAGTCACTCTTCTCAGCAGATATTTTGTGGATATTTTCATTTGGCATTACCACTTTCCACTCTGAATCATACTAGAGTAAGATATACTGCAGTTGACTTTGGTGAAGACCAAATCTTGCTGTTTGTATTTTAATCAGAGAAGGCTAAGTACCAGCTGTTGGGTAAATGATATTCAAAATTATCTTCCATCATATTCTGGGCCAAATTTCAGCTCTAATGTAAGCAGGCAACACTCCAGCACCTCCATTGCACTTGTAACTCATCAGAATAGAGAATGAAATTTGGCCTTCAAGGTTCACATTAACAATCCATATTTTCATTATAGATACTAAAAAAAAAAATTACAATTTACCATGGAATCCAATGAAGACAGAAATGTTGACAGCTTTCTTAGCATATTCTGCTTTCTTTTTCCAGGCACAGGAAATCCACTTTATGACTGTAAAAAACAGACTCTCCTAAGCATAAACAAACAAAACAAAAACAAACAAAAAACAACAACCAAAGTCCAGAAAAAACAAAAAACCAAAGTCTTCCAATGTCTCTTATAACCACTATGAAATGTCTGATAAAAGTTATGAACTTTTACATATGAACAGTTGGTACTACAAGCCCCAGTTTCATCTTGCAGAAAGACCAACATTTTGCAAAGATCAAGGAAGCAAAACAACCCCTTCATTTTGTGACAAACAGGTTACTTTTAGTTATATACTCCCCTCTATATGAAATAAGCATTATCATTACCTTTTCTGCCTCCCCAATACTTACACAACACATGTGTCCCGCTTCCAGAGTTTGCTTTTCAGGATAGGACGATGGATTAAACAAGCCACTGCCCTCCCATCAGTACTGCCAGTACTGTGATTGGGTGGTGTGGGAGCTCTTACTCTGACTCCACTAAGATCATAAGACTCTTTAAAGCCTTTTTATGAACAAAACAAGAAAGCAAAGGTTAAAACTAAAACTAAAACAGGCTATGTAGCACAGTGGTGGATGACTTTGAGTACTTTTTGAGTACAAAAGCTGAAGGGAACTCTGGTCTGTTTTTGAAAGGAAGTGAGTACTTTTGAGTACTGCACAGACTAATCAGCAACCTCAGACACTCTCAGATTATGTCAAAATTCTACCAATTTATTTAAGCAAAAATCTCTAACAGAAGAATATTTGATATTAACCATCAGGAAACAAATGTTACAATTGGCCGTAAACAGCCTTTGAAGAATTAATTCCATACCTAAGTCACCGCTCTTTGAAATGCAGTTAAAACAACTTATTCTTTACTTGTATTCTGAACTCTTTTATCAGGGATTGAGGTCTTTATTCCCCCAGAGAACACAGTAATATTCCAAAGTGATCTATCATTTGAAAGACTAGAGGTTTAATCAACTGATTAAAACACTAAAGAAGCTAGGATGGCCACATATTTGTTAAAGATTATTGGATCTCTGATAACTGCTCATATTCAAAAAACCCACTATCATAGGTAACTTTTATTTCTCTAAACCCCAGCTTAAA